>NC_058132.1:328545772-328690718 GCF_016433145.1 Gracilinanus agilis
ATAAATATATATATTTTATAATAAAAAATAAAATATATTTTATATCTCTATGTTCTGTGGCAGGTCTTTCCTAGTTTTAGCCCTTCCCCTCTTTCCAAGCCTCTCTCCCACAGATGCTGCAGTCTTGCCTCTAGATCAGAAGTATCCTGGTGCCAACTGGAGCTGACAGAGCAATGTTCTTTGTGAACATTTAAGCCTTGGAAATGGGTAAATGCTACAAACTAAAGCTTTCAGTCTTTGATTTATTGTTTTGTTGAGATGGGGAAAACATTTCCCAGGACACACCCTACTTTCCAACTGTTCAGCAGAAATCTAGTATGTATTTATTTTTACACATATAGTTTCCTCCATTAGAATACAAGTTCCTTGAGGGCACAGACTGTTTTTACTTATTTATTTGTACACCCAGTGCTCAAGCACAGTGCCTGGCACATAATAGTAAATGCTTGTTGACTGGTTAATTGATTCTGTAAGAAGGAACAGTTCTGGTATTTTTGGTAGGATTGCTAAGGAAAATATCCTATAGCAATTGCTAACCTAAAGTAGTGTGTGTATTAATAGAGAATAAAAGATTACCAGTCAGATTACTAACATGTAATATCAGTAAAGGACTCTCCCCAACAAGGGATGTCTCCCTAAAACACCCAGACTACTGAAGCAGTATGGTAGAACAGTAAGAGAAAGGGACCTGGTCTGAAAAATTTGGGTTCTAGTTTGTGTTCAGTTGCTTACTGACACTGGACAAGTCATTTTACCATTTCTGGCTGCCATTTTCTAATCAAGAAAAATAAAAGCTTCCCCGCCTACCAGCACAGAATTGTTGTAAGGATCAAACAAAATGGCGCCCGTGTAATTTCTTTCTTGACTGCAACGTGCTGTTAGATGTAAGGCATCATCACTAAAAAGACTGGTAAAAGGATGAAAGCAAGGTCATGCCAAACTCTAGGCTCTCTTTTCAGAATGACTTGCTCTATGCCCTTGCCCCTGCTGAAGTGAAAATTCAATACACCCCTCAGAGCTTCAAAACTTCATGTGTGAGCCTGGGTGTTGATGTTAGTCAATAGCAGAATGGAAACAGGAGCCTGGAAATGTGCTTTTTTCTGTTGGAGTCAAAATGATGTCGGCACAGTACCAATTTTTCAATTTAAATCTGTTTCAGGAACATTACTGGCAAAAAGAGGGAGGTTAGCGCTGCCAACATTAGCTCAACGGATATCTGGGCTCAGGGATGAGTTTCCCAGTGGGGAAGGTGCTGGGGGGGGGGTGCTTGCTGCAAATATAAACCGTCCATTTCACAGAACACCCACAATGTACTAGAAGAGACAGAGACACATACACACTCACTCTTTCTCCTGCTTTCTCTCCTCTTAAAGTCTGGCATCACAAGAACACCTCTCATCTTCTAGAGTGACTAATGTTTTCTCAGTCTTAAATCCTCCTACTCTCCCTATATCAGGCATGGAAAAAATAATTCTCTTTACAGTCCTAGGGGAAAGAGAGATTATCTTCATCAAAAAGCTCATTTTACCATTAGACTGAACTTCAGCCACCAAACTTTTTTTTTTGCCAGAGCAGCTGACAAGGAACAAAGACACTATTTTAATTTTCATTTCTATGTCCCTTCAAGACAGCCCTGAAACATCCAAAAGAAAGGTAGGTAGAAAAGGAAGGAAGGATGGAAGGTAGGGAAGACTTGAGCCTCTGGGCTCTAGTCCTGTCTGCCACAAACTAGTTATGTGACCTTGGACAGGTCACTGTGTTTTCTGGGTCTGTTAAAATAAAGAATTTTAGACAAGTTGACTCCTACAGTCCCTTTGACCTTTAAGATCCTTTGATATTGGAACAGGTAAATTAGGTACTCGAGTTCTGTATAACCAAGTACCATGCTCAATATGAAAGAATAAAGGTGCAGTGAACTATTCCTAAAATTATGCTCTACTTCTTGATTGGGTTTGCCTGATGATTCAGACTCTTATCAGAAAAGTTTGTACTGGAAGACTCAGGAAACGAGCAAATTCTGCAGCTCGAGAGGAGGTGATCATTTTGCTCCATGGAGAGAGTGAAATGATGTAGTCAAACATACACAAGGAATTGGCAGAGGAAAAAGGAATGTCTTTATCTTGTAGGAAAAAGAGGGCGATGGTATTAACAGGTCTGGAAAAGACTGCCCTCAGAGAGGTCAATATTCTTTCATACTGTGGCAAAGCCACTAAGCACATGCCTTCCTTATGCACTAAGAACAGCAACTTGCCATTACTAGCTCCAATGAATAATATAAAATTTAGCATGATTTATAATCCAAAAATCATTTGACCTCTATGTCAACTTTTGGTCCTTATATTTTAATATGGGTATACCTGTATTCTGCACACTAAAATAGATTCTCATTATAAAGATACTGCATGATGGGTGCTGTAGTCCTAGGTTTCCCTAAGTATTTTAGTTTTCCCCTATTTACTTCTCTCTAATCAATACTAGAGGGCAGGTTGGAGGGAGAGAAGCATATTTTTCCATCCTGTAGCAAAGCACCAGCCTAATCATAATTCTCTTCTCTCAAACATTCTCTGAAATCAGGGACATTGTTTGATTTGGATTTCAGTAAGCTTCCCCTTTAAAAGTTCATGCAAAGTAAACAGAATAAAGAAATGACAAATAATTTTGCTGAGTAGATGCTATTAAAACAAAAAGTGTTTGAGAAAGTAGGTAACTAAGCCAAAAAACAAACAAACTCTACCAATATATTTATTGAAGGCAAGAAAAAACAGAATGCTGATGGTCAATCCAATCTGCTAAAGCATTCTCCAATTTTGCCAAGTGGCCTGTAGCCATGACACATAAAAGATGACCACCTTCCAGATCCTGAGCAATGACAGAGGGAAGAAATAGAGAATGGGGTGTTCCAGTATTTTTTCATAAAGAAGGAGATGCTGGGTTATCCATTCTTTTTTTCCCTTTAAACCCTTTCCTTCTGTCTTAGAATCAATACTGTGTATTGGTTCCAAGGCAAAAGAGTGGTAAGGGCTAGGTAAATGGGGTTAAGTGACTTGCCCAGGGTCACACAGCTAGGAAGTATTTTAAGGCAGATGTCAACCCAGGACCTTGGTCTTTAGGCCTGACTCTCTACCCTCTAAGCCACCTGCTCTGTCTGTCCTTATGAGAATAATTTGTTTACCATTTTATCTATGAAAATGCAAAAAAGACAACCTTGATGATTCCCTGTTCCAGATGGCTAATATGATAGATTTACCTATTTTATTTGTGAACAAAGGCTGAGAGTGTGAAAAGGGCAGGAGCAGAAATAAGAACTACTTGTTCTCCTGTGTGCCTGTGGGCCAGGATAAGAAACCTAAAGAAATAACTAAGTAGTCTAAGCAATGTCCAGACGCACATGGCTAGACCCTTGGTAGTTAATGGGCTCTCATGGGCTAACTCATTAGAATTTGGGCCTTGATCCACTTCCAGAGAGAAAACTGGAGAACTGTGACTGCAAACTGAAGCACAGTTTTACATTTTTCTTTATTTTTCTTGTTTTTTTAATTTCTTTTTTGTACCAGAGTTAATATGGAAATGTGTTTTGCATGATTTCCCAAGAATAATTTATATCCTATTGCTTGTCTTCTCCATGGGTGGGGGAGGAGTGGGAGAGAGAATTTGGAACTCAAAATTTAAAAAAAGAATAAAGTATTAAATGAGAAACATTCTATTATTAAATAATAAAAATAATATTAAAAATTAAAAATATCAAATCAGTTTAAAAAAAAATTTGGACCTTGTCCGAATAAGTAAAAGCCCTGAGAGGTAGTATTTGGAAGATTGCGAGACTAGATGTCATGAGATTAAAATTCTAGCATCTGAGAGTTGCAGCTCTGCCTTCAGGTTTTCTCAGCTTGGATATCTTCTAGTCCCTAGTGTTTAGGTTGCTGCATTTAAACTGAAGTTCTGGGGTCGGAGAGCTTCCAATAGCTTTCCTTTCCTCCTTGAGTTCATTGTTCCCCCTTCTCCTGATCAAGCAATATAATAATCAGGCAAAACCTGATATTAAACTGCTGGATGAGTTTAACATGAAGGGCAAAAATCCAGCCCTCCCTTTTCAATAGAGATTTAGCATTCAGCAGGAAGAAGGGGGGGAAGGGGAGAGAGGAGCATGTGTTTAGTGGAACTAACTGCCAGGAAGATGCTTGATCGGAAAAGGGCAATAACTGGGACAGCAGACATCATGATCACAGGCATGATCTCCCTTTTCTCTTTGTTCTTAATAAATGTTTAAAAGTGTTTAATAAATGTTTATTGGATGGATGAATATTTACCACTTGCCACAGGGGAAACAGATGTAGAGAGAGAGGAACTGGAGAGGCAGACAGAATGAGTGTGCCAAAAGCTAAGCAATATTAACTGGGTTAGCACTGCGGGGTTACGAGTTCTGCTAGCATTCCTAGGTGAAGAGTGCTAAGGAGAATGAAAAATGTTAAGAAATATCATCTTGCCTCAATGCCTTCAACAGCTAGGAGTAAACTGGCATGGGCAATTAGAACTGTACGTGGGATGGAGGGGAGGCAGCTGGGAGGCTTGATGGATTAAGGGCCAGCCCTAGAAATGGGAGGTCCTGGGTTCAAATTTGGTCTCAGATACTTCCTAGCTGTGTGACTCTGGGCAAGTTACTTATTAACCCTCATTGCTTAGCCCTTATCTCTCTTTTGCCTTGGTACCAATACACTGTATTGATTCTAAGGTAGAAGGTAAGTTTGCTTTTTTTTTTTTTTTAAAGGAGGGAAAAAGAACTATATATGGCCTGGGACTTTTTCATGCCTGAAATAAAATTGCTGAGACAGAGTTGCAGATCAAGTCAATTCATGATTCATTTACTAAGTGCCTACCGCCTGCCTAAGGTGTTTGGGATACCAAAAAAAAAGTCACATTCTAATGGAGGGAGGGGAAGAGAAGCAAGATGTAAAGATAAGTAAATACAAAATATTTTTATTTTTAAATTTGTTCCATTTTAAATTTTATTTACTTAATTTAGAATATTTTTCCATGGTTCCGTGATTCATGTTCTTTCCCTCCCCTCCTCCCTCCCCCCTCCTGTAGCCAACAAGAAGTTCCACTGGGTTTTATAGGTATCAATAAAAATATTTTCAAATGGGGGAGGGGCATATTAATAATTAGGTGACTCAGAAAAGACCCTCCCTAGGAAGATGCGCTGTGCCTTGAAGGGAGCTAGAGATGCCAAGAGGCAAATATAAGGAGAAAGAGAACTTCAAGTATGAATGCTTAAAGAGAAGTATTAATGAAATCAATTTAGCAGGAAAGGTTGGAGTCAGATTTTGAACTGCGTTACATTCCAGACAGTACAGCATCATAAAGGTGAGAGGAAGCTACCGAATGCTCCTCCAATAGAAGAATAACATGGTCAGACTTGGGTCAAATTGGCAGTTGAGTAGAGGCTGGATTGGAGAGGAGAGAGAGATTGGAGGCAAGAAGTCCAATTTGGAGGCTATTGCAGTAGTGATATAGGCTTGAACTACAAGGGTGCTGGCTGTGTGAGTGGAAAGAAGGGGATGGATATGAGAGATGCTGCAAAGAACCACAATGAGCACTAGCACTTTTGGGCATGGGGTGGAGAGAGGGAAGAGTTGAGGAGGGCTCCAGGAATACAAGTCTAGAGTGACAGGAGGGAAAATGGCACCCTTGACAGAAACAAGAAGTTAGAAGAAAGGTGGGCTTCAGATAGAAAAGTATGAGTTCATCTTTTTTTTTTAAGCCCTTACCTTCTGTCTTAGAATCAATACTGTGGATTGTTTCTAAGGCAGAAGAGTGGTAAAGGCTAGGCAATGGGGGTGAAGTGACTTGCCCAGGGTCACAAGCTAGGAAGTGTCTGAGGCCAGATTTGAACCCAGGACCTTCTGTCTCTAGGCCTGGCTCTCAAGCCCCTGAGCCACCCAGCTGCTTCCTGATTTCATCTTTGAACATATTGCATTTCAGATGTACAGCAGGCAGTTGTCAATGCAAGGACTGGAGCTCAGGAGAGAGTTGAGAGTTGAACATGTAGATTTGGGATCTGTAGGAATGGAGATGATAACTAAACCCACTGGAACTGTTAAGGTCATTACAGAGAGAAGAAAAGAGGGGTCCAAAGACAATCATAGGCAGCAGGATGGTTATGATGATCCACAAAGGGAAACTGAGGGAAAGTCAGATCAGTGAGCCTTCTTTAAAGGAAAATAAGGCCAGGGATATGTTAGCAGTGGTAGGTAACATGATATTAAGAAGTTAGGAAAGTATTTAATGACACTTAGTTTCCTTATTTAAATCTTGATCAAATTATATACCATGTTTAAAATTAGTGATTAAATATTTATACTGGCTGTGTTAATTTATACTTGGTTTGTAATCAAAAGAATTCAAATCCTAGCTCTTAACATTTACTAGGTTGGTGACTTTGAGCAAAGGACTTTTCTTTATCTGTAAAATAAGGGAACTGAACTAGAAGGCTCATTCATCTATAATATTCTGCAAGGTTATTTAATAATTCTCCCTTCCTTCCCTGATGATTTTTAAAAGATTCTATTCTCTTTTCAAGAAAGGAACCAATGACCAGGGCTATTTTTTCCTCTTAAAAAAAAGTTACAGGAATTAAAATTGTTATCAAAACTTACTTGTCTGGGAAAGTGCTTCTTTAACCTACTTATTTGCAACTTGCTGTGTCCAGATGTATATGAACCTGACCTGACAAATGGGGGAAGAGTGGCCTTAGAATGACATCTCAAAGAGCAATAGGAATGGATCTTTGCCTTTTGCTTATTAGCAAAGTTAGCCCCATGAACTGTTCTCACAGTAGTAACTCACCAGCAGTCTAACTTTCCCCACTGTGAATGTACAAGTTGATATGACTTTTATTCTGATTTTCTAAAAGCATTAAGACTTTTCGTGCTGAAGTAATCACTACTGTTTGACAGCTGTACCATGGTTTTCATTATATCATTCTTTAGAGGAAGAAAAAAAAAAGTGAGTAGGCCTGTCTTGGGCATCAGATTTATTTTTGACAGCCCACCCCTGCTCTGCAATCTTATTGTTCATGAAATATCAGTCTCTTGGTGAAAGCCTGCCTTTAAAACCAGAAAACCTTATTTAAACTTAATCAAAAAAATGTCTCTCTCTCTTATCCCCTTTGTTAAATACAGAGAACGAACAATGGAAGCTGGGTCACCATGAAACAGGGGGCACATGGATGGCATGGGTTTTACCATCTGTCAGGCACAAACAGGGATTGAAGTGGTTTGTGAAGCAATGAAATGAGAATCTTCTGACAGAGTCCTTTCATTAGCATGAGATCACATCTTTCTGACTAATATTTTCTCCACATTTTAGCACAATTAGGCACAATTCTGCAGGAACTGTAGTTTGATGAGAAAAGAGGGAGAGATGTTTTCTACAATATGAGTCCCTCCGAGAACTCTTAGATTAGGCTGTTAAATGAAGGAGTCATTTGTGCAGAGTCTCCTGGGAGACATGCCTCCCACCTTGGTACTCATGAGTAACCAAAATGCTAGCTACTCCACAAATAATCATGTAGTCAAGCCCTGAAACAAAGTTATGGGGTGGGTGGAGGACTTGATAAATTACAATTCTGCTCTTTCTCGTTCTTCGTGGGAATGTATTTTGGTGGGGATCTGGGAGTATATTAAGCTGTACAGCAGAGGTTTGTTTTATAGTAATCTAGAGTAAGGGAAGTGGGTATGGATAAATGGAAAAGGAATGGTAAGATTCTTTGCGGGGCGGGGGGAGTCTGGGAATTAGAAAATCCCAATTAGATGCTTTGGAGAAAGAAATAGCAAACTGCTCCAGTATCCTTGCCAAGAAAAGTCTATGGTCCCTGGGGGTCATGAAGAGTTGGACAGGATGGGATGACTGAACAATAATTAGATGTTTAGTTGTTTGACTCTGGGCAACTCAGGTTGGACTGACTTCTTGTCTGGAGTGATTGGCTAGACATTCACGTTTTGGTATAGATTGGCCTAGATGGCTTCTGGGGTCCCTTCCAGCTCTGAAATTCTGTGGATTCCAATTTTGTCTGGATTCCAATTTTGTCAATGGTGAAATGAGAGAATTCATGCAATTTAGAAGAGAGTTACCTGTAGTGGCTTTCACAGTTATGGCTACGAGCGAGAAATTCCAAGGCAAATAAGGCATAGGGCAATCACAAAAGATAAAAGAAAGAATTCTAATTGCATGAAACCGAAAGCTTTCACACTATCAAACAAATGGCTTAACATTTTGGGGCCTCAGTTTCTTCATCTGTAAAATGTGTGTGTGTGTGAGAATAGATTCAACATCTTTAAAGACTCTTTCAATCTCTCAATAAATAATCCATTGAGAAGAGAAACTATATCTTGGGGGGAAAATATCTTTACATAAAACATCCTGATAAGGGCCTGATATGAAAAATATAGAGAAACATAAATATATAAATTCAAGAGCCATTCTCCAATGAATTAGTGGTCAAAGAATATGAACAAAATGGTTCTTGAAAGAAGGATAGCAAACTCAGAAACATCATCTGGAAAACTGCTCCAGATTATGTAAAAGACCAACAAGGCAAATCAAAACAACTCTGAGGTTTCACATGACACCCAGCAAAATGTAAAAAAAAAGACAAAAGATGAGAAAAGGCAATGGTGAAAAAACTATGAAAAAGTGAACAGATTAACACACTATTGCGGAACTGTTCCAACCATTCTGGAAAGCAATTTGAAATGATGCTAAGAAGTGACTAAAATGTCTACAGCCTTTGACCCAGAGATCCTACTGCTGGGCACAGACCCTAGAAAGGTCAAAGACAGAGGAGAAAGTCTTGCATACACCAAAATATTAATAGCAGCACTTTCAGTAGTAGCACAGACCTGGTAAAATATATACACATCAAGGGGGCAGCTGGGTGGCTCAGTGGATTGAGAGCCAGGCCTAGAGATGGGAGGTCCTGGATTCAAATCTGTCATCAGACACTTCCCAGCTGTTTGACCCTGGGCAAGTCACTTGACTCCCTTTGCCTAGCCCTTACCACTCTTCTGCCTTGGAACCAACACATTGTATTGATTACAAAATGGAAGGTAAAGGGTTTAAAAAATATATATGTTCACATCAGCTGAGGAATTTTTAAGCAAACTGTGGTACAACAATGTGATGGAATCTCACTGTATTGTAAGAATTCAGAGAAACATGATGTGTGTGTGTGTGTGTGTGTGTGTGTGTGTGTGTGTGTGTGTGTGAATAATGCAGGGTTAAACAAGTCAACTGAGAAAACAATGTACAAATCAATTTCAACAAAACAAGTGGAAAAGCCAACAAATCCCTAAACTGAAAGCTATATAATTATGACAAAGATTGCACTCCCACTGCCCCCAACTCCTTTGAGACTTTACAGAGGTGGAAGACTATGGGTATGGAACACTGAATGTATCATCAAGCTTAACTGAAATGTTGGTTACTTTGCTGAACTGTCCTTTCCCTTTCCTTTTGGTTTTATTTTTTTGTGGCAAGAGGAAGGTTTATATTCAGACACAAAAGGAATGTTAAAACAACATATCATAATAAAATTATTTTTAACATTTCAAAATAAAGGATTTGAATGAAATTTTCTTTAACATCCCTATCAGCTCTGATGAGATTTTAGAATTCTAGTTGTGTGACCCTGGACAAACCATGTAACCCCTATTTGCCTTAGTTTCTTCATTTCTGAAGGAGGAGTAATACTAGTTCTTGACTCCTAGTTTTCTGGTGAGGAATAAAATGAGATAACAATTGTAATGTGCTTAGTTCAATGCCTGCTATATAGTAAGGACTAGACAAATGTTGACTTTTACTTTTAGTGTCTGAAAAGGCAAGAACACTGGTATAGAAGATAGAAACTCTGTATTGTCTAAAACCAGGGGATACACAAAGTGACATTCCCAGATAACCTAGAAGGTTTATAGAATTTTAAAAAGGGAGCAAGATCAGGTAGCATTTACAATTTTGAGTAGGAAGTTTTTCTGGAAGGGACTTCAGAGATGATCTAGTCCAATCTCTTCATTTTAGAGATGAGGAAACTAAGGCACAGAGATGTGAAGTAACTTATACAAGGTCACGAAGGCAGTAGAACCAGATTTTGAATCCTGGCTCCCCTGACTCCAAGGGTTCTTTCCACCATATGATGATGACTTTAATCTTTATCAAAAGTCCTAGACTTTCCTCTCTCTTAAAACAAATAAATAAAAATAAGTATATTTTGAGGATCATTGATTTAGAATTCAAAAGATCTTTGGATATTATTGATACCAATTCCCTCATTTTACAGATGAGAAAATTGAGGCCCTACTAGCTGTGTTGTAGACAGTAAGATAACATAAGACAAGAAATTTGATGAACCAGAAAGTTGGTCTTTATTGAATGTCTGATGAATGTGTTTCTTAAAATGGTAACATCTCAAATTTATAAGCTTCTTCTATTTTCTTAAATACATTTTTATTGATGTTTTTGCATTATAATAGTTTCTCCAAATATATTTTCTTCTCTTTCTCCTCACAGAGGAGAAAAACAGTGGTTTTTATGAACAAAAAAAGACAAGGGATAGAGAATTACTGGCATAATTAATCACCAAATTAGTTGCAATAAAAAAGAGAAATAGAAAACTTGAGGTCCTAGTAGTAGTAGTATGGCAATGTCAGGATTTGAACCCAGTACTTTTGATGGCAAATCCAATTAGTACAACCCCAACCCAATTGAGAGTAAAGCCTGCAATACTATCATTTGTACCCCCATCTTATTTCTCCCATTTTGACTTCTAAACATTCAAAACCAACCACACCTCCCATTCCCAAACAACTCCTTCAATAACCTTTGTTTCCCAAAGCTTACCATCAAGGATGGCCCACTGGTTGTCAATTTCTGTGTGCTTCAGGTAAGAGTCTTCAATGGTTGGGTCATAGTCTGGCACAAAGATCTTCTGGAAAAATTGGATGGTCAGGGCGCTCTTGCCCACACCACCATCTCCAACCACCACCAGCTTGTATGTGGGGAGATTGTCACTTGGTACAGCACTGGTAGCCATGCTTCTAGTAAGTCAGACCTAGAGAGGAAAGACATGATGAATGAGACCAGCAGTCTTAGTTTTTACACCACACTCAATCCAGCACAGGAGTATGGCTCCTACTCCCTTAAGTGAGATTGATTAGCCCAGGTAGTCAGCCACTTTGTAAGGAGGACTTTAATCAATAAATATTTATTAGGCACTTACTACATTCAAGGCATGGCCCTTGGTAGGGAATACAAAAAAACTAGAAGCCTGCAATGAACATGATTCTAGACATCCCCTTTGATGACAGTTTCAGTTTTATTTGATTTTTAAAAAAATCTTCCAGCCTACAAAATTGATCAACTCCATTGTCAGCAGATTTAATTTAGACCCTGGTAGACTATACGCCCTATGTATTCTCCCTAGTATGTTCTTTGAGGTTGTATAAGATGATACACTACACTATTACTTGGCACAATTACATCAGAAGGTAAAATTAACAGAGCATTGGATTTGAAAAAGAAGAGATTTAAAAAAGTTTTAAATGAACACACACACACACACACACACACACACACACCTCCATTTGCTCATTTAGCAACTTCTACTTGATATTACCTGGTGATTATTTTGTAACATAAAAATGACTTGTAGCTCTTTTATTTCCTACTCTCTTCCCAAAGAAACAACTGAAGATATTGCTGCAATGTAGGGCGAGTCTTCTTTAAGCAAACCCAATATAGAACAACCCAAGATTCATTAAGAATACGTATTGGGAGTCATTACTTTCTTTAGGAAAGAATCTAGCTTTTTAAGGAATTCACCACAGGGCTCTCGTGTTGACTATACTGGGGACTGTGGGGAAATACAGAAGAAATTTATAATTGACTCAATTGATGCCTGTCTTTGAATTAGTTTTGAGGTTCTATGGGGGAAATAGGGCCAACACTCATAAAAGAGCACATAAAAGGAAAACTTCTTAAAGGCAATCTGTAAAGCTCCAGACAAGTATGTGCATATATAATGGTTGAGTTCCTAGACAATTCTAAAGTGAATGGAGAGAACGCTGGGGATAGCTAGCCATGGGAGTTTCTGCCTTTAATAAAGATTTATCTATACCGCTATATAGGATTTAATGATTTATTCATTGGTTTCAGGAGGAAAAACCCATGGATGATATGGGGGTAATTTGTTTTACAGCAACAATATTATATTAGGGAATAATGTTACTGAATGACCAAAACTCAGAGTATAAAAACTTAAAATATGTACAGAGGTAGGAGGCTATATAATTTTTATGATGATGAATCCAGTTTCTCCTCCCATTATATTTTCCTTTCCCTGCATTCGTAAAGAAGGGAATATAAGTGTTATGCTGCCCCAAATCATATTCCCAGAACTCTCTGTCTTCCCTATCCCCATCTCAACAATTCCTCCTGAATTCTACTAT
Organism: Gracilinanus agilis; assembly: GCF_016433145.1. Lineage (NCBI taxonomy): Eukaryota > Metazoa > Chordata > Mammalia > Didelphimorphia > Didelphidae > Gracilinanus > Gracilinanus agilis. The sequence goes on from NC_058132.1 coordinate 328,558,270, forward strand.
TCATGTGTTCTCCAGAGAGCCTGTGGCTGCTACAGGTTAGTCCTGGAAAGCAAAAGAAAGTAATTAATAACACTCATCTGTCTACTTTCTCATTCCCACACAGCTGCCTGGCTCCAGTTGCATCTTTTGGACCAAAAATTATAGGAAAAACTGGGTCTGGGAAACAAATGACATGACCTTCCCCTTCTCAGCATCTTTTGTGTTTTGCCAACACTGCACATAGGGCAGCTGGGCCATACAGTGGACAGAGTGCCAGGTCTGGAGTAATGAAAACCTGAGTTCAAATATGACCTCAAATACATACAAGCTATATGATCTCGGCCAAGTCACTTAACCCTGTTTGCTACAGTTTCTTCATTTGTAAAATGAACTGGAGAAGGAAATGTCAAGCCATTTCTATATCTTAGCCAAGAAAAACCTCACAAGGGGTCACAAAGAGTCAGACACTACTGACATGACTGAATGACAATGACAAAAAGATTACAGTCACATTAAACACATTTCTTCATTATGTCTGAAAATACATATGTATATGTGTGTTACGTATGTGTGTGTATAGGTATATATATCTTTTTTAATAGCGAGCTGATCACTTCTCTGTCAGGAGGTAGATAATTTATTTTATCACTGGTCCTCTAGAATCTCAACTGTTCATTTCATTGAAGGGAGTTCTTAAGTTGGCTTTACAATGTTGTTTTTATATAATTTCTCTGGATCTGCTCACTTCACACAAATCTTCTGATATTTCTCCGAAACTGCCTCTTTTGTCATTCTTATGGTACAGTAGTTTTCTATCACATTCAAATGCCATTTGCAGAAAAAGAGAAAGATTCAGAGGGGAAAGTGATTTGCCCTAAAAAGACAGGCAGGTGGTATTAGGTAATTTCTTAACCTAATGGTCCAAAAGGCCTACACAGAGAGTAATTCCTCCCACCTTTTTAATTGGAGGTCAATAAGTCAGGAAGCAAGACTAGAAGATAATAAAGAGTCTTAATAATCACCAGCTGTTAGGCTGCTGCCAGCTGAATAGCAATGGCAATCCAACAGAGAAAAAGGTGTGTGTGTGTGTGTGTGTGTGTGTGTGTGTGTGTGTGTGTGTGTGTGTGGTTATAGAGCTCTGGTATATGTACACATGTAGTTTACATGACAAAGGTAGCAAAAGGGAAAAATTCAAATTAGCCTATCAAGTGACTAAGTTTTGGTGTTTTCCTTAGTTGGAAGATTGAGTGATAGCAACGGGACATTAGTTGATTTTGTAGGGGAGAGTATCTTTACCTTGGGATGACTTGCTAGCTTTATAGTCTCACAAGTTACCCTATATCAGGTTTATTCTGACAATTATATCCTCTTTGTAATTAATCACATCTAACCATCTTGGAGGGGAAGGAGACTGTCTAGATGGGATCAGAGGTCTAAGATAGCGGAGGCTTTCCTTACCAGCCCAACCCTGGAGGCTCCATTTCTTTGACCTACAAGTTTACTTAACAACGTTGGAAGGAAGAGAGGTGATCCCCCTAACTTCATAGTCAGGTTCATCTGTTTGTTTAATAGTAGCAAGGAACAAACCAGTGATATAAACCCATGTTCTCTTATTGCAGATTCACTGTCTATGTGAAACTGTTCTTATAGCCACACAGAAGAAATGTGGGAAGAAAAGAAATGGAGAGGGAGATCCATAATCTTTTATTTTCTTTTCATACTGGAGTGAGAGGGAAAAAACACAAACAAATATGATACAGTCGTCCTAACTGAATAAAGTGCTGAAGGGGCATTGAAAAGCAACTGAAGAGAGATACAGTTTATCTTAGAAGATTTAAAAGAAGAGGGAGTGAAGAATAGCTAGGAAGAAAGTTAGGTAAAACAGCAAGAATGAGCTTAAAAGTGGAACTACTAAGGAACCTTTGAAGGGTAACAAATAGATTGACCTTTTCTATGTTAATTCTTGGTCTCTAAAGACATTTCCACTGACCTTTACTTAAGAGATAAGAGATCTTATTTGTGAGATAATGCTACAAAAGAACAGGGTATATTAATCATCCCTCTTCCCCAGAGACATGGCAAAAAAAAAGAGAAAGTTCAATGGAATAAGGGTATCTCTACCATAAAATGGAATGGAGAAGGGGAGGTTGGGATTTTGTTTGTTATTAATTTGTTCTTTTCTTTTAAAAAAAATTAAAACCAAGTTTTGCAATAAAAATGATTATGCCACTAAAATATTTTGAAGCCACTGTTTTTTTTAAAATTTATTATAGTTGATACCTAAATGAAATGTTGCAGTGAGTGAAGAGGTCAAACTTAGCAGCTGCTGATTTTTATCTGAGCCATTTCCAGGAAAGCAAACAGGAATGCACTACACTTGACTTCAATAAACATCTTCTTCATGCCTATGCGCAGGGCAATGTGCTAGGTACTGAGGATAAAAAGACAAAAACAGTGGCTGCCCTGGGAAAGGAAGAGAAGGGAAGGATAATAGCAATATTTCCCAGGGTCCTGATATATATTCTGGGCTTTCTTTTGGCCCAATCCCAAAGTAGTCATTTCCTTGAGAGGTGCTGAAAAAAAACCACCCATCTTTTGTCAAGACTTAGTTGGCCTAAAAGGCTAAGGTTTGAATCCAAGATATAGCTTATTGCTGGGTTGAGCACAAAATAAAGCACGTATGGAGCCAGGTTTCTGACCAGCAGACCAGGCTGGCCAGCCCAGAGGCAGGGAACCAATGCTGTGTCTTGCTTGAATATCCCTTCCATGCTATTGCTAAAGAATCTTCCTTAAAAAAACTTGTTAGAAATGAGGAAAAAAAAAGAGAAAATAAACAAACAAACAAAAAAACTTGTTAGATATTCATTCTTGTTCCTAAATATGAAATACTATCCTGAGTCAGGTCCAACTTGCAACAGTAAGATCAGAAGGGGGGAAAAAAACCTTCAATAGGAGGTGGCACCTGAATTACGCTTTGAAAGAAGTTAGAGATTCTACAAAACCAAGTAAATTCCATACATAAGGAAGCACTTTGATAAAAGCACTCTGAAGTGAGAGATGGATTGTCTATAGAAGAATGAACAGTTATCAGGCCAGCATATGGAAGGGGAGCGATGTCCCCCAAAAAGACCTGGAAAGATAGGTCTTTTCTAAGGAAAAGAGAGAAACCCAACTGAGGTGTTTGTATGTCATCCTAGAGAAACTAGGGAGCCTCAGTAAAAAAAAAAATTTTAGAAGGGAGTTGACATGGCCATATCTGTTTTTGGAATATCAGTTTGGCCAATATGCAGAAGACAGATCAGAGAGAGAAGAGACAAAAGGCAGAAAGACCAAAAGAAGAAGGTATTGCACCAAACAAGTGAGAGGTGGTGAATGCTTGAACTGGAGCAGAGGTCATATGAGGGGAGACCAGTCAAAATCTAGAGAGCTGCAAATATAGGATTGGCAAGGTTTTCTTCAATAAAGGAGAGCTAACTGCACATGAGTATATGTTTAGTTCATAAGCCCCAAACAAACGAAAGGATAATAATGACTGGCATATTTGTGGTCCCTTCTACAAAAATAGTTTGCATTGCTAAATGATGGTTTCAAGAAGCTCATTCCTCTGGTATTCTGTGTCTGATTGCAGTTGTTAATTTAAGGAAAGATTTAAAATATAAGAACAGGCCATCCTGGAGGTCACTTAGAGTGACTCTTAGCCTCATCTTGCTAACCATTTAGAGAATCAGAGATTCTCAGAATTAAAGATGATCTGCTTTATAAAGGATATAAACAGAGCCCTAAAGTACATCTAAGAAGTTCTACCAAACATCAGATTGGGATGTCACGGTCTATTCATCTAAAAGACCTAAATTTATAGGAGATCAATTATCTAGGTCATTAGGGTCCTGGGGGTTTCTTAAGAAGCCAGAAGAATATCTGAAAGAGCTTTGGATTTGGAGTATAAATGTCTGCTACCAGTGTGGTTTTCAATAAGCTATACTGATTCTGTTGGTATCCATCTCTTCATTTGTATATGAATTATAAAACTATTATAAAATAGAATTGTAAAAAAATGAAGGTGTCAGAATGGATTATCTCTAAGGTCTCCTTGAGGTCTGACATTCTATGATACTAATGCTAGCACTTCTTGATAAAATGGGGGGAAAAGTGAAGCAAGAGAAGAAGCAAGATGAAAATCAACACAAAAGCATATCTAAATGACACAAGAAGAAAGAACAAATATGATAGAGATCTAAAGAGAAGTTAAGAGATGGGAAAGACAGAAAGTCAAGTAATTAAAGGAAGGATGAAAAGTAGCAAAATATGATGAAATATGATAAAATAAGGAATGAACTCAGTTAAGAAAATCATGGAGAATTGAAAGAGTTGAATGTATCTTAAAAAAAAAACCCTCAGCAGTGAATGGCAAAACTCAAGGAAATGGAAAATACAGAAAATCTATTAATGGATAAAATAGAAACAGATTAATATAGGAAAAAATAGAATGAAGCAAAAGAATGGAAATAATTGAAAAGCTAAAAAATAACACAACTGGAAAAAGATTTTAAAGCAATGTTGATGAAAATGTGAATGTATAGGGCAGAACACGAAGTAAAAATCCTCTGAATTATAGCTGTTCTGCAAAGAAGAAAAGAATTGGATGACTTTATTTCAGGAAACACTATAAGAAAATTTCCCAGAATTATCCAAAACAAGCAGTACTCTGTAAGTTGAAAGAATTCCCAGAAGACTAACAAAGAAAAACTCAAATTTCAACTCACCTAGGTACAGCATCAGCAAATTTCTGATGTATAATGAAAACGAAAAAAAAATCTTTCTAATAGTAAGAAGAAACACATCAATTAACAAGAATGATCAATTAAGAGTATCTCAAAGGTTTTTCTTTTAAAAGCAGAAATGACAGCATAAGTAAACTATGTAAATGCTAAAAACATGGGCCTAGATCCCAGAATCAATTTCCCAGCAATGTAAGCATTCAGGGTGAACAATTAAAACCATGAAGACCTCAAAGAATTTGGGAATTTACAAAAAATATATAATTTAAAGGACCTTTGAAATAGAGTTGAAGAACTAGCAAGAGTTTAGAATCTAAGAAAACAGATACTTTTTGACAGTGATTAACTTCTTGTTGGATCTTCTATATTATGATAAAAAAAATAACCACAGTATTATACTAAGTGACTAACTGATACGATGTTCTAATCCCGTGGTAAATAAAACTCTTATTTTTGATAAGGATGTATCAAATTTGAGAATCCTCCTGCATGAATGCAAAATAGCTGATAGATTTCTCTATTTTATATCCTACCAGTCCTTCAAACTCAACTTGTCCAAAACTGAAACTCATCATCTTTCCCTCAAAATCTGTCATTCGTCCAAATTTCTTTATCTTCGTTCTGGCACCACCATCTTCCAAGCCATCTAGACTTGTAACCTCAGTTACCTTTTGATTTTTCTCTTTCTCATGCCCATTTGATCAATATTTTACTAAGTTCTGTGAATCTACTTCGCAACGCCTTTCACATCTATGCCCTCCTCTCCCCTACCACATCCACTAAATTAATTCACACTCCCATCTCTTCTCACCTAGACTAGTATAATAGCCATTAAAACTCATCTTCCTTTTCCATAAGATATCATCTCTCTAAAGCAATCTTCACATTTCTGGTCAATTACTTATTTACCAATGTACTGGTCTGATCACAATAGTCTTCTACTCAAAATCCTTCAATAGCTCCCCATTGCCAAATATATTATAAAATCCGGATCCTGGAATTCAAGGTCTTCTACAGAATAGCTTGAAGCTTCTGTTCCAGCTATATGTCATGTTGCTTTCTCTTTCATGGTTGTGCTAGATTGGACTGCTCTGTTTCTATTAATAGCCTACTCTCACCAATATCCATGCATTTGCTTGAGCCAAAATTCATGCCTGGAATGACCGACCTACCTGCCTGCCTGCCTGCCTTCCTTCCTTCCTTCTTTCCTTCCTTCCTTCCTTCCTTCCTTCCTTCCTTCCTTCCTTCCTTCCTTCCTTCCTTCCTTCCTTTCTTAGAACCAGTACTGCATATTGGTTCTAAGCAGAACAGTGGTAAGGGCTAGGCAATGGGGTTAAGTGACTTGCCCAGGGTCTCACAGCTGGGAAGTGTCTGAGGTCGGATTTGAACCTACAACCTCCTATCTCTAGGCCTGGTTCTCAATTCCACTGAGCCACCCAGCTGCCCCCATGAACTTCTTTCAATACAATATTCTTGCACCACTCTGGGTGCTGAAGTTCCTTCTTTTCTACCTTACTAAATTTATCAAGGTCTTCTACAACTAAAAAATGACCTTTTTTTTTAAATGTTCATTTTTTAAAACCCTTATCTTCTGCCTTAGAATCAATACTATGTATTGGATCTGAGACAGAAGAGCAGTAAGTGCTAGGCAACTGGGTTAAGTGACTTGTCTAAGAAGTGTTTGAGGTCACATTTGAACCCAGTTCCTCCCATCTCTAGACCTGACTCTAAATCTATAGTTGCTCCCTACATTCATTTTCAAAATATTCTCTATGTACTTGAAAAAATATGTCTCTTGCTTGATCTAAGTAGTCTTAATTTAAAAACACAAACACACATGAAGGTATAACTAGATGTTGTAATATCTGGTTGTATGTGTATGTGTATATATAAACACATGTGTATACCCACATGCCCAGTTATTGTAACACCTAGCATTAGCTCCTCAGTCCATGCCCCAGAGCTCCTATGTACCCACAAGAAATGGCAAGTGCCATTAGGAAAATTCTACTTTCTCTCCCTGCTCCTCACATCACCCTTGTGTCGGTGTTAGAGACCATGGCAGGCACTATATTATATAGACTTTCTAAATACAGAAGATAAGTATGCAACTCAATTCTCAGCACTATGTAACTGATTTATAATTCTCATACCTTGCAACGATATGACTAGAAAGATAATTTAGATGGATACCATGAATATGAAATGCAAAAATTCTATGTAACATGTTGGCAAATGGAATAAAGGAGAAAATAATATTTTAAAAATATTGATTGTGGAATAGAAAATCCAAGTAGTATTTATACAATGAATGCCAAGGCACCTTAGTTTTTAAATATATAGGTACATACACATGTATATACACATATGAAAATTATAAACTTAGTAAGATTTGCTAATAGTTGCTGAAAATGCCTTTGATAAGTAAACATCTACTTAGCTTAAAAATTCTAAAAAGTGTATTAAGAGGAGGCCTTTTCCTTTCATTTTACCAAATACCAAGATACTCATTTTTTCTGGAAACTTTCAGAGCCCCTTTAATTCTAATGTGAAATTTCCCTCTGTTGATATCCTTTGGTTGACTATCTCCAATTTATTTTGTCTACAGAGTTCTTTGTATGTTGCTTCCCTAGAAGGCTGTGAGCTCCTTGAGAAAAGGGATTTTTTAAATCACTTTCTTTGTATTACTAGTGTTTATCATAGTGCCTGGCTCCTAGTAGGAGCTTAATAAATATTTGTTGACAAATTAATAATAATTAAGGGGAGCAGACAGTTAGAATTCTGCCCCTCTCTTCAAGGAAAGCACAGTGGCCAACCTCTGACTCCAATCTCTTGCTTTGCTTTCTGGCAGGTATTAAAGTCTCTTCTGGAGAAGGGTGAGGGAAGAGATATCCAATCTTGTGACCCTATGAGCCCTTGCTAGATTTACAATAGATTTTTGTTTTTTAAAACCAAGATTATAAAATGCTGGGGAAAGGAATCATTATTTAATAAATATTATTGGGAAAATTAGATAACAGTATCTTAAAGAATAAGTTTAAGCCAATGTTTAATATTATATTATTATTGCTATACTATATATGCTATAATAGATATGCTATACTAAATTTCAGCTATCTTAATGATCTATTATTTTATGGGGAATGGATATAACCATTTCAATCATGCATAAGAAAAAATAAACAGAAGACATTTCTTTTATCCTAGAGATAAAAAAATTACAAAAGGAAAAGCAAAGTATCCAAATAAAAAAAGAAAATAATTTGTGGGGGAAAAAATCTTGCAACATATGTATCTCTAAACACTTGAAATACAAAATCTATGAGGAACTGAAAGTAATCTATGACATATTACACATCCCCAAATGATTGAAGGATATAAAAATACAACTTTAGGGAAGAAACTGAAACTTAAGAAATGCATATTAATTGAATTTTTAATAATTACTTAAGAAGAGTTCAAATTCTCTAATAATCAGAAAAAATACAAATTAAAATAACATTTAGGTACCTTCAACTTATAAACTTTGAAATAATAGTCAAAAAATTTATTATTAGCAGTTCTATGGAGAAACATACCCAAGGCATTATTAAGTGCTTTTGCACTTAACACAGTACCAGGGACATAGTAGGCACTTAATAAATGTTTATTAATTGATTGGTAGAAATTTTAAACTACTGTAATCATATGGGGGAACAAACTGGTAAAAGGCAATAAGGGCTGCAATACTGATTGTATACTTTGACTCAATGTACCTACTGGTAGTATTATATTTAAAACATGTTATTCTTTAAAAAACACACACACAAAAAACAAACAAACTTTACTTTCCATCATAGAATCAATATGTATTGATTCCGAGGCAGAAGAGTGGAAAGGGCTAGACCAGTGGTTCCCAAACTTTTTTGGCCTACTGCCTCCTTTCCAGAAAAAATACTACTTAGCACCCCTGGAAATTAATTTTTTAATAGCAATTAAAAGGAAAGATAAATGCACCTGTGGCCATCACTGCCCTCCTGGATTGCTGCAGCACCCACCAGGGGGCGGTGGCGCCCACTTTGAGAATCACTGGGCTAGACAACAGGGGTTAAGTGACTTGCACAGGGTCACCCAGCTAAGAAGTATCTGAGGACAGATTTGAAATAAGAACCTCTTGTCTCTAGGCCCAGCTCTCAATCCACTAAGTCACCTAGTTATGTTACTAAAAGGATAAAAACACTGAACTAGAATGGAGAGAACACTGGATTCAAACCCTGGTTCAACTCCTGCCTCTCTTGCTGACCACCTGTGTGACCTTGAGCAAGACACCTAACTTGTCTAGGCTTCAATTCCCCAATTGTCAAATGAGAGAGTTGACTTAGATGGCCTCTAATATCCCTTTAAGCTCTGAATCTATGATCCTATGAACTATGTGGCAAAAGAACTCAACCGCACCTGATTTTTGATAGCAAAAAAACTAGAACTAAGCTGAATGCCCAATTATTAGAGAATAGCAGAATATGTTGAGTTGTTTTGATATAATAGAATCACATCTTAAAATGATAAATATTGAAGGACGGAAAGACAAAAGTTATGAAGGGTGAAGAAATCGGAATTAAGAGGGCATGCACAGTGACTACATCTATTAAAAATGGTCAACTCCCACATGATGACAAAATATAGTAACAAGCAAACTTTACAAGTTCAGAAATTGAAAAGAGACCAGCAGACACTGAGCAATGTTATGCTTATTTTGTTAACAGTTTTTAGCTTTTTCTTTAATCAAATGGAAAGAGCTCATGGGTTTTGGGGAGGGGTTGTTTTATTTGGGATTTTATTCCTCATTTTGTTTATATGATTCATGTTTGTTTTGCTTGTTATTAAGTTTATAACACAAATTAATCTTAAAGGACAAACAAAAGTCAGTTTTTGGAACACTGTATAATCAATCCCTTAGCAACTATTTCTTTTCCATCCCATTTCTGATACTGGTCTAAGAGTGAAGCCATTTATAAGAGACTAGAAACGGTTTCCTAAAAGGGTCAGTGTTACTTTTTCGAATAAGTCATTAAAAAAATCTCTATAGAAAACTTTAGAGCAATAGATGGCATGACCATAGTATCAAATAATTTGGCACTTAGTTATATGGTCAGTGGTATACTGCTAACTGTTTAACAGCTCTTGAAAGAAAAAAAAGTATACACGGCACTTTCTTTTTTCCATTTATCCTTCATTATTGATTTCTCATCACTTTCCTAAATCTAAACTATCAAAGAAACAATAAATCAAGGCCTGCTTTGTAGCATTTGCCTGTTTCCAAGATGTAGACATTCACACTGCAAAGCTGGCTTCAGCACACCACCAGTTAAAGGGTCTTGTTCCCCCAGATTTTTTTACCTTTACTGTGCATAGGTGTATCCTCTTATATAAGAGCAGTGAAAATGTCCAGTACAGGCTTGAGCATATAGCTGAAGTGATAATAATCATGCAACCTGTTAAAGCATTTAGTAAATATTTCTATTAAATAAAAGATGTGTTCAATGGTTCAACTATTTTTCTTCCTGAGTCAAGAACATGGGGTGGGTGATCTCCAGAAATTAGAGGGCTCTGTGGTCCTAGAATTTTATAATTCCAAATAGCACTTTGGGGTCTTCCCTGACCTTGAGCTTTTCTCACTGTGTGCCCTCCCTCTGACTCCTATATGCCTTTTGATCCCCCTCCCATGTACCAGGCACTGGGCTGGGGATAACAAATCAGAAATTAAACAATCTCTGTTAGGAGTTTATAGCCTATCAGGTAAAAATATATATATGCACATATATAGATGAATACAGATTATATGCAAAATAAATTTCTCTTCAAAGGATATGTTGCAAGGCACTTTTTTTATGCAAGGCACTGCATTAGGGAATGGGGCTATATAAAAAAACTAGCCCCTCCCCCAAAGAGCTTCCATTCTATTGTTTTCTAACATTGTTTTTAACACATTATAATTAAAACCCACCAGAAGTCAAAAAACAGAACTTGAAAGTCATTCAGTTGATGGCCCATGAATAACATTACTTTTTAATTCAATGATCATTTATTAAGTGCTGTATAGGTGCTAAGCCACCTGAAAGCAAATGCTTTGGGCATGTCTCTGGGCCTGGGATTTCACATCTGTAAAATAAGCAAGGTAGACTAGATAACCTCTAAGGCAATGATGATGACCCTTTTGGAAACTTTTAGGGACCCTGTGCCTGTGCCTTGTCCCCCCAGACTAAGTGCAGTGCCTTGCTCCCTGCATTGGAGGGGGCAGAGGCCAGGCTCCTAGCTGGAACCTGTCAGGGCAAAGCTGCCTCCAGTAGCCACAGAGACCTGTGCTGCCTTGCACCTAGCCACCCCACAGGCAGGCAGAATGAGGGGATTCCTGCCCAAGCCTGGTGGGGGCTGGGAGGTGGCTGAGATACCCAGTGCCACTCCCCCTACATTTGAGGGGTGGGCGGGGGCAGGAGGTCTGTGTGTGCCATCTTTGGCAAACATGCCATAGGTTCACCATCATGGCTCTAAGGTACCTCCCAGCTCTAAGGCTTAAGATCTGATGATCCTTTAACATTCATTGTTCACCCAACACTTAGTTTTCCTGGAATCAAGTGATCAACCAAGGTGGAGTTGTTAAATAATTGCTATATACTAAGTACTAAGCATTGGAAATTCAAAGAAAGGATACAGTTCCTTTCCTCACATTCATCCATATAAATATATATACACATATATTCTAATATTCCAACATACATATTCTAATATTACATTACATCTGTTATATGTAATATAATAGAAAGCTTATATTTATTATATTTCTATTATATATTATGTTAATACACACACACACACACACACACACACACACACACACAACCCACAGTTAGATGGTATCCTGGGCTTGCATTCAGGATGACTCCTCTTCCTGAGTTCCAATCTGGCCTTAGATATTCCCTAGCTGTGAGACTCTGGGCAAATTACTCAACTCTGTTGGTCTCAGTTTCCTCACCTGTAAAATGAGCTGGAGAAGGAAATGGCAAACTGCTCCAATATCTTTGCCAAAAAAACTCCAAATGGGGCCACAAAGAGTCTGACATGGCTAAAATGACCGAACAATGGCAACAACTCTATATTAGATAGAAGGTAATCTCAGAGGGACCACACTAGCTGGAATGGGATTGGGTGGGAGGGCCAGCAAGCAGGGAGGGAGCTAGGAAATGCCTCATGTAGAAGATTAGGTTTGACCCTGCAATTGAAGATAGTGGTTCACTTGAACCCTGGAGTTCTGAGATGTAGGAAGGCTAATGCTGATTGGGTATCAGCAGTTTACGCTAAACCCAGCAAGTCAAAGTTTAGGAGTTAAGAAGCTTTGAGGCCAGATCTGTGTGGCTGCTGTATGTTGAGCCTGAACTAAATAGCCTCCTTCCTGCCCTTTCCCACAAAAGGCTGGAGGTTGGGGAGTGGGGGAGGGCTGAGCTGATTCTTCAAAGAAGCCAGGAGGGGGAAGTGAGATGGGAGAACATTCCAGGCAGAGGGGACAGCCAGTGAAAGGGCAATGATTCGGGAGATTGAATGTTTTGTGAGAGGAATACCAAGAAGGCCAGTTAGGCTGGGTATGCCTGTACTAGCAATTGCTTAGCACATTTGCTAGGGGGTCTGCTTCTTGGAGAGCAGATTCTGAAACTTTTTTGTTTTCATTGAAAATGGATGGTGCTAGCAACCTGGATCTCCAGCTCCACTGACATCTTTAGTTCTGTTAATCTTGCTTCCTTCTTCCATTGCTAGTATAGTTAATTTTGTTTTTTATGATCTTCCCATCCCAGCTTGAACTCTTCTCCTGACCTCTCCCACAAGCACATGAGAAAGAGAGCAATGATCTCACATCCTTAAAGGCTGCTGATTTAAAAGAAAAAAAATTGTTTTCAAATTGGATTCCCAACAACTCTGCAAATACTCTGCCAAATATCTCATGAACTGGTATTAAGATTGGCTTTCTATAAAGACCATTGAAATGAAATCCTGTGGATTACTGAAGATGGCCAGGTTAGTAGAGTGAAGAGACAGAAGGGAATTTAGGGGGTACCTCATGAAGCAATTGAGAGGCTCCCTTAGAGATTTCCTGCTAGACAAGCTACTATGGGAAGTAACTAGATAAGTTTGGAGATGATGAAGCTGGTACCTCTGCCAGGAGTTGCAACTAGCCAGGGTATTTAGGGGAGTCAAGGAGGGATTGGAAACTGGCACATGGTAGTGTATCATTCTGCCAAAGACCACTGTTTGCTCAGCCTAACCTATAGTTAATGATGAGCAGAGAGTAAGTATATGGTGAAAATGTGGGCAAGAAGCATTAAAAAAATCTTACTCTGAGAAGGGAGCCAAGGGCCTTAGCCAGCCTACCAAAGGTTGTCATGATACAAAAAAAGGTAAGAACTCCTGTACCAGATTGTCTTAAAGGCCCCTTCCACCCCTAAGGGGTCTGTGGTTCCACGAATTACAGGGTAGATAGGTCCTCACCTTAACTAAAATATGAATGACATTATAAGGCTTAGAAACTGTTCCTGTCTCAATGCATTAAAGAGGGTTGAAATTTAACCTTTTTTCTTTCTTTAATTTAGGAAAAATCTCTAAGTCTGCATTTAAAATTATTGCTATTATACTTCCTGCTCCTACCTCCAATGACAGTAATAACAGAAAAAATCTGTCATATCAGTTATACCCAGAGATCTCTTGAGCTAAATGCTAAGGGCAGAGTACTGTGAAGTGAATGCAATGGCTGCCAGGAGCTGTTAGACAACCCAGTTCATGTGCTTTTTCCACCAATAATGAAATGACTTGACATTTTTATTATTTTAGATTTATTGAGCACTATTCTCAGAGCTTTGTGCCATTAACAAAAGCAGCTGCCAAATTCAGGGCAACTCCGATTTGAACTTCCATTCAGGTCAGTTTCCAACTCAAGAAACTGATAAATTGCATTGCAATTTTGCTACTAGAATGCTCATATAGATTCATTTTTCCAGGTTATCCTTCCTTCTTCATGCCCCTTCTCCAACCTAAACTTTTGTTTCTTGCCTTGGGGAGGAGTCAAAAAGCATTATTGAGGTCTCAAATGGACATGAGGAAAACCTCTGAGTCAAAAGAGAATGAGCTTTCTGAACCTGATCCACAGCATTGTGTCCCAGCTTTCCCATATCCCCTTCAAGTTTTGTCATTTTTCTTTTCTGTCATTATAACCAATCTGAAAGGTGTGAGGTAGTATCTCAGAGTTGTTTCAATTTTCATTTCTCTAAATAATAGAGATTTAGAACATTTTTTGCATGACTATAGCTTTAATTACTTTGTCTGAGAAATATCCTTTGACCATTTATCAATTGGGGAATAACTTGTATTCTTATATATTCAACTTGTTTCTCTATGTATTTGAGAAATGAGACCTTTATTAGAAAGAGGTAAAAAAAATTTGAACCATTATGATTTCTGTGTATTACTCTACATCCTATTTACCTTTGTTTAGTTTCTGATCTCTCTCTTCCTTAATTTGCCCTCTTTCCTATCAATTTTATTCCCCTTCTCTTATCTCCCTCCCCTCCTACTTTCCTGTAGCTTAAGATGGGGTTCTATATCCAAATTATTCCTTCATTGAGCCAATTCTTTTTTTTTTAAACCCTTACCTTCTGTCTTAGAAGCAATACTGTGTATTGGTTCCAAGGCAGAAGAGTGGTAAGGGCTAGGCAATGGGGGTTAAGTGACTTGTCCAGGGTCACACAGATAGGAAGGGTCTGAGGCCAGATTTGAAGGACCTCTCATCTCTAGGCCTGGTTCTCAGTCCACTGAGCTACCCCTCATTAAGCCAATTCTGATGAGAGTAAGGTTCACATGCTCTCCTCCCCACCTTCCCCATCCCTTCCCTGTACTGTGAATCCTCTTTCATGTCTCTTTTATATGTAATAATTTGCTCCATTCTATTTTCCCCTTCTGCCTCCTCCCAAAGCATTTCTTCTTCTCAAGCCTTAAGTTAATGTAATTTTTAATATAATCCCATTATAGTCAACAACTCCCTTGCCCTCTATGTATACTCCTTATAATTGCCCTAATAATGACAAAGTTCTTTGGTGTTAAAAGTATCATCTCTCCATGTAGGAATGAACACAGTTTTAACGTTATCAAATGTTGTTTGATATCTCTTTCCTCTTTATCTATTTATGATTCTCTTAAGTCTTGTATTTGAAAGTAAAGTTTCCCATTTTGCTCTGGTCTTTTTATAAGGAATGTTTGAAAATCCTCCATTTCATTGAGTACCCATTTTTCCCCCTGAAGGATTATGTTCAGTTTGCTGGGTTGGTGATTCTTAGTTGAAGTCCTAGCTCCTTTGCTCTCTGGAGTATCACATTCCAGGCCCTCTAATTCTTTAATATAGAAGCTGCTAAGTCTTGTGTTATTTTGTGACTCCAGGATATTTTATTTTTTGGGGGGTGGGGGAGTGGGGCTACTTGCAATATTTTCTCCTTGACCTGGGAGTTTTTGAATTTGGCTATATTCCTGGGGATTTATCCTTTTGGGATCTCTTTCAGGAACTGATCAGTAAATTATTCAATTTCTATTTTGTCTTCTTGTTCTAGAATATCATGGCAAATTTCCCTTGATGATTTCTTTTTTGTTTGTTTTAGTAACAATTATTTCTTGTTTATTTAATATTTAATTATTAAGAGGCTACTCACATTTCTTGTTTTTTTGTTTTTTTTTAATTTTTTTTATTAAGAAAAATTTTCCGTGGTTCCATGATTCATGTTCTTTCTCTCCCTTCCTTCCACTCCCCCTCCCATAGCCAACAAGAATTCCACTGGTTCTTATAAGTGTCATTGATCAAGACCTATTCCCTTGATGATTTCTTGAAAGTGATGTATAAGCTCTCATTTTTTTAAGTGGTCCAATAATTCTTAAATTATCTCTTGAATTTATTTTCCAGGTCAATTGTTTTTCCCATGAAATACTTCACACTTTCTTCTCTTTTTTTATTCTTTTGACTTTATTTGATTGTTTCTTTCAATTTCAATTTTTAAGAAATTATTTTCTTGAGTGTACTTTTGTACTTCCATTTCCATTTGGCCAATTCTATTTTTTAAAGGGTTCTTTTCCTCAATAAATCTGTGTACCTCTTTTTCCAAAAGGCCAATTCTGTCTTTCAAGAAGTTTTTCTCTTAGGAGTATATATATATATATTTTTTTCCATTTGGCCAGTTCTGCTTTTTAAGAAATTCTTTTCTTTGGATTTTTGTGCCTTTTAACAACTGGCCTATTCTGTTTTTTAAGATATTAATTTCTTCAGCATTTTCTTGTGCCCCCTTTATCGAGCTGTTGACTCTTTTTTCATTATTTTCCTGCATGACTCATTTATTTTCCCAATTTTTCTTCTACCTCTGTCATTTAATTTTTAAAATTCTTTTTTAGTTCCTCCATTAATTCTTTTTGGACTTGAGAGGAATTCATATTTTTCTCGGAGGCTTTGGATACAGCAGTATTGACTTTGTTGTCTTTTTCTGAGTTTGAGTCTACTTTGTTACCAAAATAACTTTCTATGTTGGGTTTCTTTTTTAGTTGTTTGCTCATTTTCTTGCCTTTTTTTCTTTTAGTTTAAAAAACTGTTAAGGTTGGGCTCTGTAACTAGGGTGAAGGGGGCACTGTTCCTAGCTTCAGGTTCTTGTGTAACTTTCTTAAGACCTTGCGCTGGGGATCTATCTGCTTTCAGTTTTTCCAAAGTGGTGGGATGTTAGGGGAGATGTGTTGAATACTCACAGGGCCTGTGCTCTGGTGTGTGAGTAACCCCAAGCACTCTTTTACAACTTCGAACTGTGACGAGGGTCACTTGCTCCTCTGTGGCTGCAAGTGCTTGGGTATGCTGATGCTCCTCCTCACTATGCCCTCAAAGACTGCAACCTGTTCCTCATATGGACATTGGGACAATACTTTAGCACTCAGAGTCAGCAAAGAGACCCTTGTAATATCCTGAGCAGCTGTCTTACAATCTGTGGCTGAGAGTTCTGGAAGACTTGGCTGCTGCTTCAGCTGTGCCCAAAGTCTGTTGCTTTGGTGGCGCGGTGTTGCGGGGGGCGGGGGGGGGGGGGAGGGTAGCCCTACATCCACCAGGGTGTGCTAGATCCCTTGTACTGGCCTTCTATGTTGTTTTGAGCTGAAAAATTACTTCGCCATGTCTTTTTGTATGTTCCTCCAGAATTTGTTTTGAGGCTTTTTGGAGTATCATTTGGCAGAAATCAGATGGGTCCCTTTACCTTCTTCACCATCTTGGCATCCATAAGTTTCTAAACAGAGACAAGCCTTATCTTTACTATCTGTTTTAGTTATAGCTGAAAAAAGCTTGATAATGTGGCTCTTTTTTAGCTAATTAGCTCTTCCAAATATCTGTAACAATGGCTTAATCATTGGGATCCCATCTATATTTAGTGGGGTCAGTAAAAAAATTCTTCAGGAAAAAGTAATTAACTATATGGTATTTTTCAATAAGTATGTTAGTTATGAAGTCAGAAGCCATAGTTTTAGAACCCAGCTCGGACACTACTTGGATGACATTAGGTTAATACTCAACTTCCCTGGACATTTGTATCCTGATCTACAAAATGGGCACAGTGTACTGGATAACCTTCAAGTTCCCTTCTGGGTCCAGAGCTATGATTTAGGATGTTCTCTACATGTCTGGAATATACTCCATTCTCATCTCTGCCTTTTAAATTCTCCAGCTTTGTTCTATAAAACAGTAATAATCAAAACAATCTGGTACTGGCTAAGAAATAGATTGGTGGATCAATGGAATAGATTAGGGATAAAAGACTTTAGCAATCACTTGTTTGGTAAACCTAATGATTCCAGCTTTGGGGATAAGAACTCAGTATTTGACAAAAACTGTTGGGAAAACTAGAAAGCAATATAGCAGAAACTAGATATAAAACAATATCTCACACCCTATTCCAGGGATGGTGAACCGTTTAGAGATGGAGTGCCAGGCCCCCAGAGTCCCCCACCCCCGACCAAGTGCTGTGCCTCCCCACCCCCACTGGACATACATCACTCCCCTCACCCTCCAAAGAAGAAGGAGAAAGCACTCCCTTAGGCTGCTGGGCAGAGGGGTGGGTGAAATTAAAAAAAATGTCCTTAGGCATGGTGAAGGAGAGAAGAGCAGTTCTGCCTGAGTCCTTCTGCCTTTCTAGAAATGAACTCTAGGGGGGGTGAGGGGTGGCTGTGTGCCTACAGAGATTGCTCTGTGTGTCTTAGGCTCTGCATCACTGCCCTATTCCAAAATAAGGTCAAAATGGGTTTAGACATAAAAGGTAATACCATAAGCAAATTAAGGGAACATAGAATAGTTTACCTATCAGATCTATGGAGAAGGGAAGAATTTATGATTAAACAAGATGTAGAGGACATTATAAAATGTAAAATGAATAATTTTGACTATATTAAATTAAAAAATAGTTTGTACAAACAAAACCAATGTAACTAAGATTAGAAGGGAAAATGACAAACTGGAAAAAAGTTTATAACATTTCTATAATAAAGGTCTCATTTCTAAAATCTATAAAGAAATAAGTCAAATTTATAAAAATATAAACCGTTCCCCAGTTGACAATGGGTCAAAGGATATGAACCAGCAGTTTTCAGATGAAGAAATCAAAGCAATCAATAATCATATAAAAATGTTCCAAATCACTCTTGATGAAAGAAATGCAAATTAAAACAACTCTGAGGTACCACTTCACACCTCTCAGATAGATTGGTCACTATGGAAGTAAAGGAATATGATCAATATTGGAGGGGATGTGGCAAAATTGGGACACTATTGCTTTGTTGGTGGAGTTGTGAACTGATCCAACCATTCTGGAGGGCAATTTGATTATATGCTCCAAGGGCCATAAAAAACAATGTGTATACCCTTTGATCCAGTAATATCCCTATTAGGTCTGTATCCCAAAAGATATAAAATAGGGAGGAAAAGAACCTATTTGTACAAAAATATTTATAGCAGCCCTTTCTGTGGTGGCAAAGAACTGCAAATTAAGGGGATGTCCCTCAACAGGGGAATGGCTGAACTAATTGTGGTATATAATGGTAATGGAATACTATTGTGCTATAACAAAGGCTGAACAAAATTATTTCAGAAAGAGCTGGAAAGACTTACATGAAATGATGCAGAGTGAATAAGCAGAACCAGATGAACACTGCACACTGTAACAGCAATACTGTGGAATAATCAACTGTGAAAGACTTAGCTACTCTCAGCAATACAATGATCCTAGACAATTTTGAAGGATTTATGACAAAGAATACTATTCATCTTCAGAGAAGGAATTGTCGGAATTGGAATGCAGATCAAAGCATACTATTTTTCACTTTAGTTTATTTGGGGGTTTTGGTTTTATATGATTATTCTCTTATAAAAATGAATATGGAAATGTTTTACATGATAATACATGTATAACTCAGATTAAATTGCTTACCATCTTCTGAAAAGGGGAAGAAAGGGAGAGAGGGCAGGAGACAATTTGGACCATATTAACTTCAAATAACATATTTAATTGGCAAAAATAAGATATCTTTACCAAAAAAAAACCTCCAGTTTTCTTCCACTTTTAGTTCTCATGACCCCTTAAGGCCTTTCCTGTTCCACCCTAGCTACTAGTGCCTTTTTCCTTTTCTATTATCTGGAATTTATTGTTGTCTTCTCCCCTCTCCTTATCCTCAAATGCTGAGCAAACTGTCTGGCACATAGTATATATTTAATATGTAATGTTATTTAATTGATCCCATGCTCTTATTATTCAACATATTTATTATATAGTAAACAATATTAGGCAATTAAGTGGTGAAGTGGATAAACTGGCATGTCTGTAGTCTCATCTTCCTGAGTTCGAATCTGGCCTCACACATTTACTTGCTATTAGACCCTGGGCAAGTCATTTAACCCTATTTGTCTCTGTTTGCCTCTGTTCCTCACCTGTATAATGAATTGGGGGGAGTAACTAGGTGGCTCAGTTGACTGAGACCTAAAGAGGAGAGGTCCTGGTTTCAAGTGTGGCCTCAGACACTTCCTACCTGTGTGACCCTGGGCTAGTCACTTAATCCCTATTGCCTAGCCCTTGAAACTCTTCTGCTTGGGAACCAATACTTCGTATTGATTCCAAGACAGAAGATAAGGGTGTAAAAAATAGTTTTTGAATGAAAACAAATGAATTGGAGAGGGAAATGGCAAACCACTCCAGTATGTTTGACAAGAAAACAAATGGGGTCACAAAGAGTTGGATACAACTGAAAAAAAAATGACTGAACATCACATAATATTAATAAACATTATTATACATTATATTAAACATCATATATTATATATGAGGCAATGTAGCATTACAAAGATGAATAATGCATAGTTAGTGCCTTCAAAACACTTAGCATGCAATTGGTTGAAGGTTTAAAGTGTTAGATACATATATGTCTTACATATAGATACAATATACACATATACACTTCAATACTCTAAGACATGGATACAAATAACTTTGATAATGGGGCAGAATGTGGTATGTACAAAGGAGAAGTTCAAAGTGTGATGAGAAATTTGAGGAGGGAGATGACCCCATCCATCAGCTGGGAAATTAGAGGAGAGGGGAAATCAGGCAAAGCTTCATGGAGGAGACAGCAGCTAAGCTGATCACTGATAGACAGGAGGGCATCTATTCCAGTCAAAAGAGACATATGACTGCACATACACGGCTACAGAAAAAAAGGAAGGCAAAAGGAAAATACGAAATGGTAAATAATTCAGAATATGTGCAAGGTAACAGTATGAGAGATGGTAGGTTGGATTCAAATTGTGGAGGGTTTCCCCCAAGGTAAGGAGATTCAATTTTATGCAGTTAGCAATAGAGGGCCACAAAAATCCTTTTAATTATCTTTTAATAGTTCTTTTAGTGGATTGATTATCCTTTTGACTAAATTTTCGTAAAGGATTTCATGGGACAAAGAAATACAAACAGACCACACACTGAAACACAGAATGTTCCTTTCAATGAAGGTTAGTGCTGAGATGAGATTTTTATTACATGTTGGAGCCAAAAAAATTTTCCATGAATACATATCTCAGAAATTATAATGGTCTTGGTTTGCAATTCATCTTTTTCTGCTTCCCTGTGATCTCTATTGCCAGGTTCCAGTCCCATTCTTTTGTGGTACTTCCCTGGGTCATTTCTGATTTGTCTGGCACTTATTCATTTTCTCATGTTTTCCACCCACACGAATTCATCTTCTCTTTTTCTCCACCTGCCTACTCTCCATCTTCTCCATCCTCCTCAGCCGGGCCCCCTACTTTGGAGGCAAGATTCATCCCCTGGGTGTTGGCTTCAGTGATAAAACCAGACCAATTCAGTTGATTACAGCTCCAGATTCAGTCTTTCACCATCGACCCAAACACTTGCACTGATTTCTTGACCATCTGAGGGAGAGGCTCCAGCCTCAGTAGGTACAGCTACTTCCTCCTATATAACATACAAAATTTCTTTTCCATCAAATATTGCCTGGCATCTTATCTGGATGCAAGAGGGAAGATCATGTTCTTTCTGGAGACACCACATTTGCTAGAGATCCATGGTGTACATTTTCATTGTTTTTCTCTTTTAATGCAACTGGCTCTAACTGCTTTAGCTTTAGACTTTTTTTCTTTCTTTCTTCAGGCTGTTTCTTCTCTGCTACTTCTTTGAATGAAGTCATTGAATTCTTTGGAATCTTTAGGCAGGCTTATTGCTCACTTTCTGGTATTGTCTTTGGTGTTTTTCTCTCTTAATTCCCTGCTTTCTTCTTTGAAGAACATTCCTTCTGGTGAGGTTGGGCCAGCCAGATTTGGCCTGGTGCTGGTAGAAAATGCTATACCAAGAAGACTAGCATTCCCTCTGTCATGGATTCTTTTCAGAAAGAAGGATTTCAAAGCAGAATATTTGATATTAAGTTAAATAAGTGAACCCCAAGTGAGAAGGGCTTATTCTGGGCCTGCAATAAAGAGGGTCAGCAGCCTAAGTGAAGGAAGCAGAACAATGGCTAGAGGACTGGTTTTTGAGTCAGAGAACCATGATTCAAATCCTGTCTCTGGTGTTTAACACATGTGTGATGCTGCACCTCACTTTTCTTACTTGTAAAATAAAAGGGTAAGTAGAAAGCCTGTGAGGTCCCTTCCAACTCTAGGTCTATGATCCATATTTTTCTGCAAACTTCTAATTGCTAGACAAAATAAATTAATGAATGAATAAAACAAATAAATGAATGAATGAATAAACAAGCACAGTAAAGAACCAATATGCTGCCACTAGAAGCATAAACAAACCCAAACCATGCTACATTTAAAAGATCCATGGGGAAACTAAAATGTGTCTTGTTCCATACAATGGAGCCAGTTGAAAGGATGCTGGGTTTATGCCAGAGGACCCAGGGTTCAAATCCCAGTTCTGACACTTCAGATTGATGAGGCCTTAGCCAAGTCATTCAACCTCCCTGGACCTCAGTTGTCTCATCTGCAAAGTGAGGAGAAGGTTGGAACAGATGATCTCTAAGATGTCATCCTGATATATGGCTATTGATACCTTCTAGTTCTGAATTCAGATCCTATGATCTACACTGTCCTCTGACATTTTGATAGAATCTTACTTCTCTCTAAAACTGGGGTCTAAAACTCGAGCTGTTGACTTTGTGTCAATCAATCAAAAAGCATGAAATAAGTGCCTACTATGTGCCAGGGATATAAATAGATGGAATAATTCTGGACATTTGTTTCAAAAAGGTCTTTTAAATACATGATGGTATGAGTGGAGTTGAATTCATGTCTCCCAAGAATACTGTATGCCCCATAGGATCACAGAGCTAGACCATAGAAGCCATTGAATCCATCTAACCTCTTCATTCTGCAGAAGAAGAAACTGATAATTAGAGAAGTCAGAAAGCACAAATAATAATAGCTGATCTTTCAGCCTCCTTTTCTTCCTTTCTTCCTTTCTTCCATACATTCTATCTTAGAATTGATACTATTAGTTCTAAGGAATAAGGACTAGACAAGTGGGTTTAAGTGATTTGCCCAAGGTCACACAGCAAGGAAGTGTCTGAGTCCAGATCTGAACCCAAGACTTCCTGTCTCCATGCCTGGTTCTCTATCCACTGAGCCATCTAGCTGTCCCAATAGCTAGCATTTCTATAATCTTAACACATACCATACTCATAATCATTCTTGATCATAGGTACTAGTATTATTCCCATTTTACAACTGAAGAAAATAAGGCTGAGAGAAATAAAGTTGCTTACCAGTGGTCACACATCTTATAAGCATCTGAGGGGAGATTTGGATTCCCATTTTCCCAACTCCAGATCCAGAGCTGTATCTATTATACCATCTAGCTGCCTCTAAGTATTGGATCCGACATTTGAAATGATTTTGAGTTGCATTTTCCTCTGACTTTGAAAGACGATGGTGAGGCTCAAACAATATTGGAAGGAGATCCTGAAAACATTGTGCAAATGAGTACACTAGGACTGAGCAATTACCCATTCCAAGAGGAGTCAGAAAGGCTCTTCTCAGATCTTAAAAGGCTGCTCGAAGAAGTCCATACCAACACATAGGATGATTTCAGTACCATCACTGGCCAAAGAGTCAATGAGCACAAGATCTACCCTCACAAAGTCAGAAGAGGAGAGAGAGTGCAATGAGGGAGAAGATAGTTTTACTGTCTTCTGCTCTAGTCAGACTACATTAGAATGATTGTGTTCATTTCTGGGTACTCCATTTTTGGAACAACATTGTCACGTTTGGAGCATTACCAAAGGAGGGCAACCAGGATGGTGAGGGAACTGGAGATCATGTCAGAGAAGATTCCATTGAAGGAAGTAGGATGTTCAGTCTGGAGAAGATTTAGGAGAGACATGATAGTTGTCTTGAAGTATCCAAAGGGTAATCATGTTGAAACAGGATCTGATGTCTTCTTGCCAAACATCCAAATGAAAATCAATAGTTAAACTTGAAGAAAGCAGATTTCATTTCTATGTAAGGAAAAACTCATCCACAATTAGAAATGTAAAAATACTGCTGTGTTATAAGAAATGAAGGAAAAGATGGTTTCAGAGAAACCTGGAGAGATCTGTTTGAACTGATGCAGAAGGAAATGAGCAGAACTAAGAGAACACTTTATACTACTACATTAAAATGTTAAAAAAAAAAAAGAACAATTCTGAAAGATCAAGATCTTTGATCAATGCAATGATCAACCATAATTCCAGAGAACTATTGAGGCACAATGCTATCCATCTCATAAGAGGCAGTGGGGTAATCTGCTTGATGAGACACATTTTTGTATGTAGGGAATTAATTTTGTTTGATTTGCCTATTTGTTACAAGAGTTTTGTTTTTCATCTTTCTTTTTCCCTTGGGGGTGGTGGTGGATATGGGAAAGATAAAAAAAATGAAATGCTTGAAAATTGAGGGGGAGAAGGTAGAGTGGGTTATCTGAGAAAGCAATGAACTCCCCTCAAGTGGAAACATTTAAATGAATACTGGCATTGCCCAATTGTTGGGGATGTTATTGTAGAATCGTAGAAACTCTCATTTATTGGTTGGTTGGACTAGATGGCTCCTGAGGTCCCTTCTATCTGGGATTCTGATTCAGAAAGGAGGCTATATTTAATGAAACGTGTTCAAGTGTGGCAGACTTAGTGAGCTTGAAGCCCTGATAATTGAGGTCTGCCATGGCATCCATATAGCTTCTTTTTTTTTTTTTTAAACCCTTGTACTTCGGTGTATTGTCTCATAGGTGCAAGATTGGTAAGGGTGGGCATGGGGGTCAAGTGACTTGCCCAGGGTCACACAGCTGGGAAGTGGCTGAGGCCGGGTTTGAACCTAGGACCTCCTGTCTCTAGGCCTGACTCTCACTCCACTGAGCTACCCAGCTGCCCCGTCCATATAGCTTCTGAGAGAATTATGCCATGAAGAAACATGGATAGACTTTCTATTATACTCCTTTGCCTCCTAGGAATCTTGAGGTATACAGTGAAGACTAACACTTCTGGTATGAGAGCTGCAGAACCCTTTTCAAGGCTGCTTCCATTCTTTGGGGTCCACCTCACCCAGCTCTCATCTGTGGCTCCAAAAAGCTATCATGTGTCTTGTGGCCACACCCTAATAAACCACCTCTGCAAACAGGCTAACCCAAGCTGAGGGTAACCAACTCGTCTCAAACCTGTCAGTGAGTTAGGGGGATGTCTACCCTAGTCATGTGAAGACTTCCCCTGGTAGAAGAGGCAAATGATCACAGTTTGGTCCAATAGCTATGAAGGAAGTAGTGGAAGCAGGCTCTGGGTAGTGTTTAGAGTTTGGTTAGACATCAAGAAACCAAGGTCATCCACTGCATCCCAAGCCATCACCAGTCATGCTGATTTTTGTCTTGCCACTGGACTCTGATGAGTGAGGCTGACAACTTTGGGCAACAATGCCTCACAAAAACTATTTATGCTTGAATTAAAAGACATCACAAGGGTTTTTCCTCTCTTCAAGTATGAAGGTCAATGACCAGTTGTACCTATAGGGGGAGACTTCTCCTATTCTCTCCCCAATGGTGCTTTATATGTTTTTACTTACGGAACCCAACACATAGCCTTGATTTCATCCTTAGAGGAAAGTCCTAATAAGGAAACTCCTTTTACTAATGCAAATTGACATCTTATCTGCATTTTTTAGTCTTAAAGTTGCCCAGAAGAACTTTAAGGCTAAGTAATTTGCCCAAGGCCATAGAGTCAGCATGTGTGAGAGGCAAAACTTGAACCATATCTTCCTGTTTGATAGGCTTTTTATCCAGTATGCCATGCTACTTCTTGCAGTATGTAGATACTCAACAGATTTTTAAAAACTCAACAGAGCAAACAGCCTGAGACCTTTCCTATGAACTAGTTAGGGATGGAATGAGGGATAGAGATAAGTGGGTCACTCTAATTAAACACATCACCAAATGGATAGGGCTTATGTGCTACAACTCATAATATCATAGATGTAGTTCCAGATGGGATGTTAGAAATCATCCAGACCCACACTCTTATTTAAAGAGGAAGCCCAGAGAAACAAAGTGACTTGCCCATAGTATCAAAGAATTAGTGACAGAACTGGGACCAGAACCCTTATTTCTAATCCAGTGTTCATTCCATGGTGTAGTGGGCTAGATCAGGAAGAGGAATGAAAGGGGTAAACAGGTAATACAGTGAATAATGTCAGGCCTGGAGTTGGGAGGTCCTAGGTTCAAATCTGGCCTCAGACACTTCCTAGCTGTGTGACAATAGGCAAGTCTTTCAATCCCAGTCTCCTAGTCCTTGCCTTTCTGTCTTAGAGTTATTACTAAGACATAAAGTAAGAGTTTAAGGAAAAAGGAATAGAGGACAACTGGTGACTCAGTGGACTGAGAGTCAGACCTAAAGATGGGTGATCCTGGATTCAGAACCTCTGGTCTCAGACACTTTCTAGCTGTGTGTTGGGCAAAGTACTTAACTTTTATTGCCTAGCCCCTACCATTCTTGCTCTTCTGCCTTGGAACCAATACACAGTATTGATTCTAAGATGGAAGATAAGGGTTTAAAGAAAAAAAATTGGAATAGGGAGGAGGAAACCAGTAGGCATAGAGATATTTGGTAAGAGAAGCCTTCAAAGCAGACATTTGGTTACTGGGCAACAGGGTTCAGAATTCAGACAGAAT
Source organism: Gracilinanus agilis (assembly GCF_016433145.1). Classification (NCBI taxonomy): domain Eukaryota; kingdom Metazoa; phylum Chordata; class Mammalia; order Didelphimorphia; family Didelphidae; genus Gracilinanus; species Gracilinanus agilis. The sequence continues at coordinate 328,584,794 of NC_058132.1, forward strand.
CTGGGCAGCAGATACAGAGCAGCAAGAAATGCTTTAATATTGAGCCAACATTTTCTGAAGTAGTCATATCTTAAATGCTCCCTGACAAAACTTGAACCCACAAAATAAAACAAAAAACCACAGCCATTGTGGAACAGTGACACTTGCCTATAGGAAAGGAGTGTATAGATGGGCAGCAAGGCAATTCTTCAAAGCGGGTGGGGTGGAGTGGTTTATTTCAATCTAGGAGCTAAATACTTCTTTTCTGATTAAATTGCAGACCTCTGTTCATGAGTAAGAATAATTTGGTGCAACTGAGTGTCCTTCTGGCTTGTCAGGCAAATATCCCAAAACCAAATTTCACTGTTTAATCTGGGTCCCTCATTTCTAGAATTTCAGTGGTATTTTCATATAATAATTAAAAATATATAATAAAATAAAAATAATGATAAATGGTAATTTAAAAACAAAATAAAAGGTTTAGGAGTTGGAAGGCATGGGCTCAAATTCCTATTCCTATACTTACTATATCTGTGATTTTATGTATGTTACCAAACCCCTCAAAGCTTTAGTTTCCTCATTTGTAAAATGATAGTTCTTATATTAACTATCATAGCATGATTGGTAGTGTGAAAAATGCTTTGCTAATATTAAAAACAGGCTTTGGAATACCCTATGTAATTGTAAACTTTCAGCATTATTAGAAGCAATTTAAACCATCCAAAAAAATTCCTTGTTGTTAATAAATTCAGTGTATGAAATTCTACCCAATCTTATATTGATAGAATAGGGTTCTAAGATAATACACAATTATCCAAAGCCTCATAAATTTCCTTACTGTTCTCACCTATTAGCCTGTTTCCTGCTGCCTGATCCAAATGGCCTTCTTGGGGTTTATAGTATGGTAATAAGACAACTGATTTTGGAAATTCAAAGACAAGAGTTCTAGTCATGGTTTAGCCATCAACTAATTCATGTGACCCTGCAGAAATCATTGCCATTCTCGGCAAAATCCTTGCCTCCACAGTAGTCTCAGCCATTGAAAACCCAGAAAAGAAAGTTTTTGACACAAAAATCCTTGACGCTATCATGTAGTTTCTTTCTTTCTTTTTTTTTAACACTTACTTTTCATCATAGAATCAATACTGTGTATTGGTTCCAAGACAGAAGAGTGGTAAAGGCTAGGCAATGAGGGGTAAGTGACTTACCTAGGATCACACAGCATCTGAGTCCAGGACTTCCCTTCTCTAGACTTGGCTTTCAATCCACTGAGCCACCTAGCTGTCCCCTGTCACATACTTTCAACATCAGAAACAGACATTTTTTTTTGTCAAAGGAAATCATATTTAAAAAAAAAAAGATCTGATACTATTGGCTTTGTGCCCACAATATCCAAAAACCTCTCTATGACTTGCAACTCACCTCTGTTGTATGCATTGTCTCTTTCTATTAGAACATAAACTCCTTGAAAAATTGTCTTGATTTAAAATAAAAAGATATTCTTTCAGTAGAAATGTGGCAAGCCTCGAGTATGGAATGCCCATTTTAAAAAGTCATTTTATATGTTGCTTTTCCTTAACGGTTTTTCTTTGTAAGGAGAAAGAGAGAAGAAGATGGTGTAGCTGGGAATGACCATGATATAAAAACAAAAAGCACCAGTAAATCTTATTTAAAAGGAATATAGATACAGGAAAGCTTGGGTATGCAATGGTGCTTAGCCCAGGGAGCTGCTCCCAGTAAGAAAAGCACAATTCAGATTTTTGAAGAGGATTTTTACTTATTTGGATAATGGCTCTTCACTGAAGAAAGAATTCCTCCCTCCTTTATTTATTTATTTGTTTTTAAAAATTACTTGTTCGTTACATTAAAATTTCCAGGTATCTTCCTCTTTCCTCTCCTCCCACTAGAGAAGGCATCATTTGACCAAAAACATGTAGAAATAAAACTATTTCTTCCCTATTTCTATTTATCAGTTCTTTCTCTGGAGGTGCACACACACAAGTCATTCTTCAAACAATATTTCTGTTGCTGTATATTAATGTTCTCTTGGTTCTGCTCATTTCACTCGATAGTTTCATTTCCTCTCTCTTTCTGTCCCTGTACTTTTGCCATGACTTTAGTTATGAGCATGTATTTTCAACAGCCTTGGAATGAATCTCCCCTTGTGTGATGTAGTTCAGTGGGGAAATAGATTTTCTTAAGACAAAATTTTCAGGAAGACATCTATTTCGTTTATTGCCGGATATCTGTATTGGACTATTATTCAGATGGTGCTTTCAGACAGTAAGCCAGCTAATGACTAATAGTAATCAAAGCTGCCATGTGGATTTCCATTAAGTACCCAAGCAGAAAATCACCTGGGAGCTGTTTGTCTTCACAGCTTCAAGTTACTTATAAAAAGAATTTTGTCTAAATTTCCCTTAGTATCCCGAATGATGCCTTGTACATAGCCCATGTATAATAAATGTTGATTCCTTGAACTGAATTTTGCAGTACTGGCCATCAGTGATGTAGTAGATTAAGAAAAAGGCAATTTGTGAGTGTTTGTGTAATTATCAAAAATTTCATAGAAGGAAAAGGACTTGAACTGGGATTGGAATGGGGAGATGGGAGGGCATTACAGAAAATACAGACAATGACTGATGTCATAGATTTAGAAATGAGAATAGTTCATCTGTGGGACAGCACCAAAAGTGGCCTGGCTCTCTTGTCAGAAAATGCTGATTGGGTGAAAAGTCAGAGATGATGGATGAAGATCTTGCCAGGCAGACTTTTTGACTCCCTTCCCTTTAGCTCAGGTAGCAAAAGCTTCACCAGCAATCCAAGCTGTGATGAAGAGTACCATCTAATCAGGAAGGCAGACAAACCAAAGTCCCCAATCCTACCTATAGTGCCTACCTTATGGGTTTCATATGAAGCTAAAATGTGACAATAAATGTAAAGGGATCTGAAAATTTTAACATATAATATAAATTGTTAGAATATAGATAAGGGGCATTCTTTAGCCATTTGGTTTTTCCTGTGTGGATAATTAGATTGTTGTTCTTTAAGTTTACAGATATTTTTTCAGGATCCTCTGAAATGTTCTGGGAATTGATGAAAACAGATAGATAGGGGCAGCTATGTCTCAGTAGATAGAAAACCAAACCTGGAGTCAGGAGGTCCTGGGTTCAAATCTGGCCTAAGACACTTCTTAGCTATGTGGTCCTGGGCAAATCAACCTCAAAACCAATACATAGTATTGATTCTAAGACAGAAAGTAAGGGCTTATGAAGAAAAAACCCCAACCAGACAGGTGTCTTTGCAGATAAGAGTATCTAGTAGAATTCATTATCCACTTGGAATCTCCTTTTTGGACCTGTGAGTTCATCAGTGTAGAAACTCCCTCTAAAAATGCTTACTGGGTCCATTCATATTTACCAGGCTTCTGTGAATTTGGTCTACATCTTCCTATAAGTTCAAAGTGTAGATAAAGGATAGGCTTAATCAACCACAAGACTTCCTTGGTTTTACTTTCTTTTGACATTTTGACAATACAAGTGGGACAGATAGGCTGTGTAGTGGACTCTTAAGTTTTTCTGCCTCTTTTAATCAATGGTGTGATGGTGGAGATGAAGAATTCTAAGGAACATTATTAGCATCCTCATCAAGAATGCCTTCAATGTGCATAAAGATTATTCTTATGGAAGTTTTAAATGTGAAAATAAGCATTCAACTTAGTAATTGCTGATGTTTTTTTTCTTGTTATCTTATTATTTTTCAGTCATGTACAGTTCTTTGTGACTCTATTTTGGGTTTTCTTGACAAAGATAAGAGTCATTTGCCATTTCCTTCTCCAGCTCATTTTACAGATGAAAAAGCTGAAGCAAACGGGATTAAGTGGCTTGCTCAGGATCAAAACATAGTAAGTATTTGAGGCTGGTTTTGAACTCAAGTCTTCTTGACTCCCAGCACTCTATCTACTATACCACCTAGATCAGTGGTGGTGAACCTTTTAGAAGGGAAGGGGATGCGAGAAATGTCTTCAGGTGAGGAGGAGGAGAGCAGCCTGGCCCTGCATCTCTCTAGCTTTCTAGTAACAAACTCTGGTGAACTCTGTGCTGGGGCAATGGCATTGTTCAAAACCTATTTCCATTTTATCCATATTTGCAGTAGAGTGATCTTTTAACACCAAAACCCTAATCATATCCATATTCAGCTACATGATTGATCATATATTTTTCTTCTGCATTTTCTCTTCTGGCAGTTCTTTCTCTGGGTGGATAGTGTTCTTTCTTATAAGTTCCTCTGGATAGTCTTGGGCCATTGCATTGCTGCTAGTAGAAAAGTCTATTACATTCGATTGTGCCATAATCAGTCTCTGTGTACAATGTTTTCCTGGTTCTGCTCCTTTCTCTCTGCATCAATTCTTGGAAGTCTTTCCAGTTCACATGGAATTCCTCCAGTTCATTATTCCTTTGAGCACAATAATAGTCCATCACCAACAGATATCACAATTTATTCAGCCATTCCCCAATTGAAGGGCATCCCCTCATTTTTCAATTTTTTGCCACCACAAAGAGCACAGCTATAAATATTTTTGTACAAGTCTTTTTCCATATTATCTCTTTAGGGTACAAACCCAACAGTGGTATGGCTAGGCAATGTCTAGGAATCTTCCTTTAGGTTAGCTATTTTTATGTGGTTACCAGTTGAGCACACAATCTGTCCACAGAGTCTCCCTTGCACTCACTATATGAGCAGCCTGGCTCCTTTTCTAGTTATACACGCCCTATACTGCCTCTCCTGTACAATTCATCATCATCATCATCATCATCACATACACATATGTATGTATTTATCTATATCATTACTCTCATCTTACAGAAAAGAAAACAGCCTCAGAGAGGTTAATTGACCTGCCCTGGGTTACCCAGATGTTTAATGTCAGGGATTCAAAGGCATATCTGTCATATTTCAAGCCCAGGACAAAGTTAGAGACTGATGAGAATAGAATGGGGCAAGGTAAATAAGGCTTCTTTGAACAGGTGATTCTTGAGTTTGATCTGGAAGATCATGATGAATGTGGACTAAAAATGGAATTGAGGAGAAACATTTGAGAAGAGCCTCAGAGACAGAAGCAAGGATGCTTTAATGCAGGTTTCAAATAACCTAGACCCCCCAGTGGAGTCAAAGATGTCATATTTACTGAGCACATGAGCTTGTTTCCAATGGCAAAGTGGGGAAGCTGCCCATTTCTGGTAATTGTGCAAAGGGGAAGGGCAGCCTTTGGAATGCAAAGCCATTTCCTTCACATTGGTTGTTCTCTCTGTTATCTGTGCCCACATGGTATGCACACATCTCAGAGATAGCTTTTTTCTTTCCAGTGGTTGTTTTGGTCAAATTTACAAGAATTTCATAGAGTATCCCTGGACATCCATTGGCAACGACTCTTGTCCTTGGTCATTGTCACCAGGAAAACTTCTGTCCTGACTGAGAATAGAACAAATGTTTTATTTTGCTTGTAAGGGACGTGAAAGAAAAGAGGAGACTGAATTCCACATGAAATCAATATTTACTAAGTACAGACTTGTTCCTAGGTTAGTTAAGCATGAGAAACATAAAAGAGCATGAGAAATGGTCCCCTACCTTTGAGAAATTTATAATTGCTAAAGAGAGATAAGACATAAACATAGAAAAAGTTACTGAGATAAAAAATGTAAATAAGCAGTTCAAGACATTAACTAAAGAGATGCCAGAATCCAGTGCATGATTGAGAGGCAGCATGGTGTAATGGATATGGCACTGACCTCAGGGACAAAGAAATCCTGCCTCAAACATTTACTAGCTGAGTACTAGTATATGTTCAGGCATGTCTGATTCTTTATGATCCCATGGACCATAGCGTGCTAATACTGTCCATGGGGTTTTCTTGGCAATGATACTAGAGTGCTTTGCCATTTCCTTCTTCAATGGATTAAGGGAAACAAAGGTTAAGTGACTTGCCCAGGGTCATATAGCTAGTAAGTATTTGAGGCCAGATTTAAAGTCAGATTTTCTTGACTCCAGGCCCAATGCTGTATCCACTATGCCACCTGGTAGCTTCTTACTAATAAATGTATTAGTCACTTAATGTTTCAGTGCCTTGGTTTTCTGAGGGGGTTGGACTTGATAGCCTCTCTGATCCTTTCTAGCTATAAATCCATTATCCTATTATCTAATTGCCAAATGAAATGTAGTCAACATTTTGTTATATGAGTGTAATGGATGGCGAGAACACTCAAGGTCAGATAGTCAGGAAAGGCTTTCTAGATGATGTGGATTTTAAGTTGAGTCCTAAGATGGATGGAATCTGGATAGGGAGGGCAAGAAGGGCATTCTAAGTGGATAGAACTGAGGAAGCAGAAGCCCAGAGATGGTGAAGCACAAGATTGATATGGAGGACAATGAGTAGATTAGCTTGGCTGGGGCAGAAGCATTATGGAAGGGAGTAGTTGGAGACAAAATCATAAATGCCAAGCTAAGGAATTTATGTTTCATCTTAAAGGCAATAAGAAGCCACTCCAGATTCCTGAGGAGAGAAGTGGCAAGATTAGACCAATGAATAAGGAAGATTACCTTGGCAGCAATGTGAAGGATGAGCTAGAGATGAGAGGCTGGAGGCATGAAACACATTAGGAGGCTATTACGCTAGCTGTTATGATAGGCAATGAGGACCTGAACTAAAGTGATGGCACCATGAGGGGAGAAAGGAGGAAAACGCAAGCAACCTTTTGGAAATGAAATCACTTGGACTTGGTAGCTTATTTGGATATAAAGAAGGGGAAAATAATTACGTCGAGGTTTCAAACCTGACTGTGAAGATGTCATCAACAATAGCAACAGAAAACTTCTGAGGAGGAAATTTGTGTGAGTGTGTGCGTGAGATAGTTTTGTTTTGGGGAGAGGAGGAAGATAATGAGGCATACTGTAGTAGAGTATTGGACTTTAAGTCAGAAGATTTGGGTTCTCCCCACGTACTGGCTATGAAATTTCACTATCACCAAGTTTCCTTATGATTTGAATTTTCTATAAATTTCTGATGGGCAGTGAATAAAATGGCTCCTGCTATTATTGATGTTCATGTAAGTTTGGCCACCAGATTATGTATCTGGTAGACAAACCTGTATATACACACAAACACATATGTACACATATGTAGAGAGATTATATATATGTTTCCTTTAGAGATTTGGTCTTTCACCTTATGTGCTATGCTTATAAGATGGCTGATCTATATCAGTGATGGGACATACTACATAGGCTGAGAAATAATGCCACCCCAGCATGAAGAACTGAGGCAGAGCAGCCACATAATGCAATACAGTCAACTATTTTTCTGAAAAAGCCTAGTTCCATATGAAAATAATAGTATAAACAATATAACAGCATAGATATACAACATAAAATATATAATATTCATACATTTATTTAAACAGTATAAAATAACAATATTTATGCAGCATAAAAATAACAATAAAAATAGACTTTTTAAAAATCCTTACCTCCTTTCTTAGTATCAGTTCTAATACAGAAAAGGGGCAAGGGCTAGGCAATTAAGGTTAAATGATTTGCCCAGGATCACATAGAGAGGAAGTAGCTAAGGTCAGATTTGAACCCAGTTCATCTCAATTCCAGGTCTGGAATTCATTTGACTATGCTACTCTAAGTAGACTTTTACAAATCTTTTTTTTTTTTTTTTTTTTTTTTTTTTTTTGTGCCAAAACTCTCAGTATTTCTTTGGCCCAGCTGCCTGGATGATGAACTCTTGCTTGAATGAACTTCCTCTGCTAATATACTTTGGAAACGTCTTGAAAACATCGTAGAATTATAGACCACAGGCCTTGAGTTAGAAGGAACCTTAGAGACTGTCTAATCCAATTCCCTCATTTTACAGATGAGGAAACTGAGGCCTAGGGAGGTCAAGTGACTTGTCCGTTTAAGTGACTTGCCATGGTTATATAATCAGTAGGTGTTAAAGTCAGGATTTGAACCTTGCTTCTTCCGACACTTAGGACCGGACCTCTAGCCAATTTTTTATACTGACTTTTACTTCAGATATCATACCCATTTAAGAGGAGGAAACTGAGGTTAAGAGATCTTAAAGGACTTTCTGGGGCAGCTGGGTAGCTCAGTGGAGTGAGAGTAGGGCCTAGAGACAGGAGGTCCTAGGTTCAAACCCGGCCTCAGCCACTTCCCAGCTGTGTGACCCTGGGCAAGTCACTTGACCCCCATTGCCCACCCTTACCAATCTTGCACCTATGAGACAATACACCGAAGTACAAGGGTTTAAAAAAAAAAAGAAAAAGAAAAAGAAAAGAAAGGACTTTCTGGCAACCGTCAGTGTCTCAGTTTGTAATGAGCAGATCTGAGATTCAAACCCAATTTTCTCCCAATTTCAAATCCAGTATTCTTCCTATTATCCCATACTATTTCTCAAGAAAAATGAACAAGACTTGTATGGATCAAAGGAAGTCAGGGGAAGGAATGGCAAAGGGTCACAAAGCAAGGGACATAAGCATGAAAATGTGGTATTATCACGGGACAGTAAAAGTGAGGAGACATGCATTAGATTAGAGGATGAGAGCAGATTACAGAAGGCACTGAAATTCAGAAAGACATCCTAGCAGTCATCAATATGCTTTTATTAAGTGCCTACTATGTACCCAGTTCTAAGGATACAACGATAAAAAAGAGAGAGAGAGAGAGAAAGAGAGAGAGAGAGAGAGAGAGAGAGAGAGAGAGAGAGAAAGAGAAAGAACAGCCCTTTCCCTCAAAGAGATTACATTTTGTTGAAGGAGACAGGAAGTTCATTTAGAAGCATATTGTATACTGAATAAATCTATGTAGAATAAATATAAAATATGAGATAGTTAAATACAAGGTAGTTAGGAAAAGAGGCTATAGCAGCTCAGGTGACTGGAAGTACAGTTTGTACAAATGGTGCTTGAGATATCCCTAGAAAGAAGTTAGGGAGTCCTGATAGCAGAAGGGAGGTGGGAACATATTCTAGGTGTGGGGATGACCTGTACAAAGGCAGAGACAGTAGAGAGATGGTTTTGTGTGGGGTGGGGAATACAAAGAACTGTAGCTTGGCTGGTCCAGAGTATGAGAAAGATAAATAGGAGCTAAGTTGGGAAAGGTTCTGAAAGTCGGGGGGTTGGGGGTTCGAGGGGAGGGAAAGAACATGAACCATGGAGCCATGGAAAAATATTCTAAATTAACTAAATAAAAATTTTCAAGAAAAAAAAAAAGTATTTGATACCACTGGTATACATAAGGCATTTTGTAAATTCTAGAAGTCTTACATAAATATAATTATTATTTAAGTGTCAACTTGATTCCAGAACCTGTACAATGAAAACAAATACTTCAGCACACACTGATGGTAAAGCAGAGAAAACTAGCCCATTTTATAACGCAGGAGTCTCAGAACCAACCACACATCAGTAATTCAAGGATTCACGACATCACCAGTTTGGTCACAATCTCCACTGAGAGCATCAAAAGGGCCATGGAGAAATATCTTTTATACCAAATAAAAATGGCATAACTTTCATCCATCAGTCTTTTGTTGCTGTAATCAGGGAGTTTATAGTCAGAGAAATGGCATGATTAATGGTCTAATCAATGAAGGAAGGGCTCCCCTGCCCCGCCCACCTCCCCACTGCCCTAGCATTCAGATCTTATAAAATATCAGAAAATTTCCAGAATAGCAAAGCCTTTTAAGTGTAATAAGCATAGGAAGACTTTCAGCCAAAAAGAGACCTTCATTAGAATTAGAATATCAGAATATTCATTTTGGAAAGTTGTCTAGAAATGTACTCTCTTCACTGAGACAGTGCTTTAATTGATATCTCACCCTTTTCATGCCTTACTGGATGGTTGCATGAGTTACTGCATCCAAAACAACTAGGCTTGCCTTAAATATGAGCTAGACCTGTACTCAGGGTTTTTCAGACTTGATGGGCACCACCAAAGCTCTGGATCCGGAGACAAATTTAGGGTCACTTCTACAATATGATACAGTTGGATGGGTAGAATTCAGGAGGCTGACTACCATGAAGTTTTAAAATCAGAGCCTGGGCTTAAAAGACCCATTTCACAGCAAAACACCTGTAGAGGTCATGAGTTAGTGATTCTGTCTGCCACTGCTGTCTTCTTTGACGCCTCTTCCTCTATATCCATTTTAATTATTCCCCTTTAAGTCAGTAATGACAGTATTGTCTGTCTTTTCCTAGAAACTAAATTTTACTGAATTTGAATCAATTTCTTTTATATGCCTTTCTTCTATCCAGAATGTCACATTCTAACATACCCCCCCATCAATATCAGAGAATACATAAGAAATCAGGTTGGGTCTGAATGTAGCTTTTTATGAAAAAATTTTTTTTTTACCAATTACAAGTAATACAAATTTCCACACAAGTTTTCCAAAATTACATGATTCAAATTGTCTTCTTCCCTCCCCCCTCCCAGAGCTGGCAAGCTATTCCATCTGGGTTATACATGTATTATCATGCAAAACATATTTCCATTTTATTTTTTTTGGAAGTGAATAATCTTATAAAACCAAAATCCCAAACCTATACCCAAATAAACAAGTGATAAATCATGTGCTCTGAATGTAGCTTTAAAATTAATGACATAAAAAAACCAAAAACACCTCTCAGTTTTAGGCACCTAGATGCCTATTAATACTTTAACAGTGCTGGTAATCATTGGAGAAAATTTCTTGAGAGTTACATAATACATTTACATAAGAATTTGGGTTTACATAATAAAAAAGTGTAAAAAGAAATCTATTTTAGGAAAAATGCAGGTTAATGTCCCAGATGGTTCCCATACTCGCTTTCATGAAGGCAGGAGACTGTTGCAGATGACCTCTGAAGCTCCCCTTTAATACTCTAAGATTGAATCATAGCCAGAACTGCTGCTGAGTGGTTTGTTGCCCTGTACAAATGCTGACCCAACAAAATCGTCAAGTCTTAAAGTTTTAAGGTGTGAATGAGCACATGGGCCCCACAAACACACTCTGACGGTGTGGCAGAGTAGATAGAGACAGGTAAGACTTGGGCTCACCATGGGCAAGTCACTTAACCTTCCCTCAGGCAACCCTCTAAGACTATAAGTTGCAGATAAATTGTGATATTCTTCCCCCCTGCCTTCTCTCTCTCTCTCTCTCTCTCTCTCTCTCTCTCTCTCTCTCTCTCTCTCACACACACACACACACACACACACACACACACACACAGTCATTTAAAGGAAAGATATATACCTAGCCAAGGAGCATAAGACAAACAGTGGGAGAAAAGCATAGAGAACAAGGCTAAAAGCGCACAGAGAAAGAGACAAAGGGAGGAGTGGGAAAAGGAAGAACCAGGAATGGAAGGTGGGAGCAAAGACAGAGGAGAGAAGCTCAGCAGGTTTTGAAATAGGAGCTTAAGTGCTTGTCAGGAGTAAATTTTTTTATTCTGTCCACTCGTGGGCTTCTGCCTAACCCTTAGAAATATCAATTAGCGGATAAACTGCCCTTCACAGTTCAGATGCAATAGCAGCCTGCCAGATGAGAAATAATTGCCTGGGATGCAGCAGCTGTGGCCAAAACAGGATCATCTTCAAGGGGTGGGGGATCTGAATGAAATCAATCCAAGGGCTGTGCTAGTGTAAAAATTTCAACCCGGAGGATCTAAGGGTGAATCCTTGCCAGAATTACATAGTAGTAAAGGAAATCCCTTCATTTTCCTGCGTCTCAGTTTCCTTTAATGTGAAAAGGCATCTAAGCATTTCGCAATTCTTTTTCATTTCTTTCTCTTTCTTTTTAAATCCCTTCCTTCCATCTTGGTATTAATTCTAAGAAAGAAGAGCAGTAAGAGCTAGGCAATCAGCATTAAGTGACTTGCCCAGGGTCACACAGCCAAGCTGTATCTGAAGCCAGATTTGAATCCAGGTCCTCTCAATTCCAAGCCTGGTGCTCTATCCACTAAGCTACCTTGTTGTCCCTTAGCTTTACCTATTTCAAAGAAGGAAGGAAAGAAACAAGTATTTTTAAAATACTATGTACAGCTATGTGGCCCACTGGATAGCATTCCAGCTTGGAGCCAGGAAGATCCCTCTTCCTGAGTTCAAATCCAGCCGACACACTTACTAGCTGTGTGACCCTGGGCAACTTAGCCCTGTTTGCTTCGGTTTCCTCATCTGTAAAATGAGCTGGAGAGGGGGCAGCAGGGTGGTTCAGTTGATTGAGAGTCAGGCCCAGAGATGGCAGGCTGGGTTCAAATTTGGCCTCAGACACTTCCTAGCTGTGTGACCCTGAGCAAGCCACTTAACCTCCAGTGCCTAGCCCTTACCGCATTTCTGTCTTAAAACTAATAACACAATATAGATTCTAAGATGGAAGGTTAAAAGTTTTAAGGGGGAAAAAATGAGCTGGAGAAGGAAATGGCTAAACCATTTCAGTCTCCTTGCCAAGAAAAGTCCAAATGGAGTCATGAAGAATCTGATAGGACTGAACAACAACAAATGGGCATATGCAACATGCCTTGGTTGAAAAGATCTTGCCCCTAGAAAGGCTGCAAATATGCTTTCTTTTCTGCAATAAAATATAAACTCCATGAAGGCAAGAACTGTGCCATTTTGTTCTTTGTATCTCTTATACTTAGTATAATGCCTGACATGGCCCTTAGTGAGGATTTAATAAATACTTATTAATTAATAAGTTTCCATCTCTAGTTTTGCATCCAAAAATTTATCTTTGTCTCTTAAAAAGATGCATTTGTATATTATATTTTATATATATGCATATATATAATAAAAATAAATGGTAACAAAAACATTTTTAGACGTACTCATACCTTTACTCTAAACCACTAAATGCCCTGGGTTTGAAATCCAAGGGCATGGATTCAAATACCAACTCAGTTATTTACTACCTGTGGGCCCTGGGCAAGTCATTGCTTCTTTCAGCACCTCAGTTTCCTCATGTGTGAAATGGAGATAATAATAGCATTTCTCTCCCAGGGTTGTCATAAGCAGCAAATGAGATATTAATTATAAAGCACTTAGCACAATGCCTAGCACACAGCACTATGTAAATGTTAAATGGTATTATAACCATTATTATTTTCTAGTATAGTATAGTAAGTATAAGCATAGTAGATAAGCTCAAAATGTTAACATCACATGGATATTAAACATCATAGTACTTAAAAACCAAAAACAACAACTCCATGAGAATCAGATTGGGTATCTTTCATAGCTAATAAATGCTCTTAAGCAAATAAAGGATAGAAATGATCACAAAAGATGAAGTAGATAACTCTGACTACATGCAAATAAAAAGCTTCTTTGCTAATAAAATTAACACAATTAGAAAGAGAAGAAGGAAAGCTGTTGACTAGAGAAAAGAAATCTTTACAATAAATATCTCAGGTATTGAGTGGTAATACACGTATAACCCAGTGGAATTGTTTGTCAGCTCCAGGGAGGTGGGGAGGGCGGAAAAGATAGGGAAGAGGGGAGAAAGAGAATATGAATCACGTAATCATGGAAAAATACTTAAAAAATAAACAAAATTAAAAACAAAAACAATAAATACCTCCAAGGATCTGCTATCCAAAATATGTAGGGAAACTAACACAAATATAGGACCAAGAGCAATTGGAAAAGTGGTCAAAGGATATGAACAAACTGTTCTCAAAAGAATCACAAACTATTAATAACTATGCTAAAGAATGCTCCGAATAACTATGAAGAGAAATGCAAATCAAAAAACATCTCTGAGATTTAAATTCGCACCCAGCAAATTGGCAAAAATGAAAAAAGATGAGAATAGTACATGTTGGAGGGCTATAGAAAGATAGGGACATCAATAAATCATTGGTGGAGCTGTGAATTGGGCCAACTGTTCAGAAAAGCAATTTGGAATTATGCTCAAAGGGGGACTGAAATGTCCCTAACCCTTGAACTAGACAGAGATTCCAGGGATAATAGGTATATGCCCCAGAAGAAGTTAATGACAGAAAGAAAAGTCTCATAGATTATCAACTTAAACATTCATGGCAGCATTTTTTTTAATGATAGCAAAGAACTGGAAACAAAGTAGATGCCCACTGATAGAGGAATGGCTAAATAAATTGTAAAATACGAATGTAATGGACTATTACTGCACTGAGAGAAATTAAAGGTAGCATGGCATAATAGAGTCAGCTTCATAGTCAGGAAGAACTCATTTCAAATCCTGCTTCTGACATAATGACAGCATAACTCTGGGAACATTATAAGTTTTCAGTGCCTGAGCTATGTCTCTTGAGGTTATAAATAAAAAGAAGATGCTTGTCTATGATGGAGGGAAAGGGAGAGAGGAACAGGGGAAGGAGAGTCAGGAAGGAAAGGGAGAAAGAGAGACAGATCGAGGAAGGGGGAGAGAGAGAAAGAGAAAAAGAAAGGGGAATGGGGGAGAGAGAGAAAGAGAGAGTGAGAAATGAAGAGACAGACACAGATGAAGAAGGAGAGGGAGAGGGAGAAGGAGATAGAGAAATTAAGAGGGAGAAGCAGGCAGACAGATGAAGAAGGAGAGAAAGACAGAGAGACAAATGGAGAGGAAGAGAGACAGATGAAGAGGGAAAGGGAGAGAGAAGAGAAAAACTCAGAGAAACATGGGGAGTTGAATGAAGTCATGAAGAGTGAAGTAAATAGAACAAGGAAAAGAATATAAATAATGACTACTACCATGTAAATGTTAAAACAAAACAAAACAAATAATCCTCCCAAACTCCTTGAGAAAAGTTGAGAAAATAAACCTCTCTTTTATCATTGCAGAGATGAGCCACTACTGAATATAACATAAGACTCAGTTGATTTGTTCATTAATTTTATTGCACTACTTCTTTTCTTTTTTAATGAAAAAAATGTGAAGGATGGGGGGACTAGCAGTACCAGATCTTAAATTGTATTATACAGCAGCGGTCATCAAAACAATATGGTACTGGCTAAGAGACAGAAGGGTGGATCAATGGAATAGACTAGGGGTAAATGACCTCAGTAAGCTAGTGTTCAGTAAACCCAAAGACCCCAGCTTTTGGGACAAGAACTCACTATTTGACAAAAACTCTGGGGAAAATTAGAAAACAGTATGAGAGAGATTAGGTTTAGATCAATATCTCACACTCAAACATGACAGCAAAGGAAAGTAATAAATGTTGGAGGGGATGTGGCAAAATTGGGACACTAATACACTGCTGGTGGAGTTGTCAATTGGTCCAACCATTCTGGAGGGTAATTTGGAATTATGCCCAAAGGATGTTAAAAGACTGTCTGCCCTTTGATCCAGCCACACCACTGCTGGGTTTGTACCCCCAAAGAGATAATAGGGAAAAATACTTGTTCAAAAATATTTATAGCTGTGCTCTTTGTGGTGGCAAAAAAATTGGAAAATGAGGGGATGTCCTTTGATTGGGGAATGGCTGAACAAATTGTGGTATCTGTTGGTGATGGAATATTATTGTGCTAAAAGGAATAATGAACTGGAAGAATTCCATGTGAACTTAAATGACCTCCAGGAATTGATGCAGAGCAAAAGGGGCAGAACCAAGAGAACGTTATACACAGAGATGGATACACTGTGGCACAATCAAACGTAATGGACTTCTCTACAAGCAGCAATGCAATGATCCAGGACAATTCTGAGGGACTTAAGAGAAAGAACTCTATCCACATCCAGAGAAAGAACTGTGGGAGTAGAAACACAGAAGAAAAATATTTGCTTGATCACATGGTTCAATGGGGATATGACTGGGGATGTAGACTCTAAATGATCACGCTGATGCAAATATTAATAATATGGAAATAGGTCTTGATTAATGATACATGTAAAACCCAGTGGAATTGCTTGTTGGCTATGGAAGGGGGGAGTGAGGAGGGGAGGATAAGAACATGAATCATGTAACCATGGGAAAATAGTAAAAATTAATTAAATAATTAAATGAAATTTTTTTTAGACCCTTAACTTCGATGTATTGTCTCATAGGTGGAAGAGTGGTAAGGGTGGGCAATGGGGGTCAAGTGACTTGCCCAGGGTCACACAGCTGGGAAGTGGCTGAGGCCGGGTTTGAACCTAGGACCTCCTGTCTCTAGGCCTGACTCTCACTCCACTGAGCTACCCAGCTGCCCTTAAATGAATTTTTTAAAAGGTAAATTTTTGTTAGAAGGGATGGCTCTGTGAGGAGGAGACACAGAAGGATTAAAAACCTAAGAGGAATGAATTAGATAATTTCCCAGATTCCTTTGGTCAAGTTTCTTCCCCACTTATCTATCTTCTTCTCAGCTATCAAATGCTTCCCAGAATGTAGGTCTGATCATACTACTACCTCACCCCCTTCAATAGATTTCAGTGGCTTCCCATTACCTCCATGACCAAATATGAAATCCTCTGAATTTTAAAATTTCATGTCCTGGCCCCTTCCTTTTACACTCCCCTATCTGATGATACTGGCTTCTTAGTTCTTCTTAGACCAAGACACTCCATCTCCTGAATTCCTGCATTTTCACTGGTGGTCTCTTGTGCCTATGATGCTTTCCCTCCTATCTTTCCCTCCTGGCTTCCCTGAAGCTTACTTCAAGTCGCAGTTAAAATCCTTTCTTCTAAAAGAAGCTTTTCCCACTCCCCTTTTAATGCTAATGCCTTCCTTGATTCTCATGATTCTTTGAGAAATGAGTTCAAAAATTATACTCCAATAGCAATACATTAGTTATATACACAAGATAATCACATTCCTTTTCTAGATTCTGGCCTTAACTAAAGAATATGAAGACCAATTCCTAAAGAAATGTAAACGTAGGCATATTTCTCAGGTGGGAAGCTCCCTAATACACATAGGAGGTATTTATTAAATATGTCAAATTAACAATGGCTAACACGTATCTAGCATTTTAAGGTATCTTATTTGATCCTTACATGAACCTGACAGGTGCTAAAATTATTCTCATTTTACAAATGAGAAAACTGAGTCTCAAAGAGGTCAAATGACTTGTCTTGTGTCACAAAGATTGTTGTCGTTTTTTTTAGTCGTGTCCAACCCTTTGTGACCTCATTTAGAATTTTCTTAGCAAAAATACTGTAGTGGTTTGCCTTTGCCATCTCCAACTCATTTTATAGATGAAGAAACTGAGGCAAACAGGATTAAATGACTTACCAGGGTCACACAGCTAGTGTCTGAGGGCAAATTTGAACTCAAGAAGATGAGTCTTCCTGACCCCAGGTCCATATTGTGTCCACTGCGCCACACAACTAGAAAATGTTTAATGTAGGACTTGAACTCTGGATTTGGGGCACTCAGTCCAAAAAGCAACCTAATTCCCCTTGAAGTTGGTGACTAATTTGCCCATTCTCACAAGTAAACAAAGATAAACAGACACAAAAGGGGAGTTAGGTCAAATGAAACAAAGAACTTAAGTACTGTAATAGGCTGACAAGAGAAGCTGAGGGATATCTTGTCTGGCAGCCTGTTTATGAATTGTTTTTAAAGGCAAATATTCTCATTGGTCTAGGATGTTTTAAATATGGCTATGTCTTTACAAAAGGGGCATGAATTAGATGACCTCTTCAGAGGTCCTTTCAAATCTATAATATTATGATTTCAAATTGACTCTGTATGGATCAAATAAGCAAGATAATAAAAATAAAACACATTCATATAGCATTTTAAGGTTCCTGAAGCATTTTTCCTTACAACTCTGAAGTATCGTAAGTATTATCTCTGTTTTACAGATGTGAAAAAAGGGACTTAGAGAGAGACTTGAGCATGATTATACAACTTATAAGGGTCAGAGCCAACTCTTCTGACTCCAACTGATGAGAGTTCATTCCATTGCATCACATTATGTC
Source organism: Gracilinanus agilis (assembly GCF_016433145.1). NCBI lineage: Eukaryota > Metazoa > Chordata > Mammalia > Didelphimorphia > Didelphidae > Gracilinanus > Gracilinanus agilis. The sequence continues at coordinate 328,602,675 of NC_058132.1, forward strand.
ACTCATTTCCATTGCATCAAGGTTGAGTGGACCTGTCCTTACTTTTAGGCAGAGAGTCTCTCTCTAGTTCCTCTCCCAAACTATAAGGCCTCTCTAGATTGTGAAGATTACTGAGCAACACTGTCTTTCTGGCCTTCCCCTTTCCAAATTGAGCAATTAAAAAAAAAGCTATTTCAAGATGATTCGCAATCTCCACTTCTTTCTGTATAACTCCTTCCCCTTCATTTCTCAACACAGTTGGGTGTGAGAGCATTTGTTGCTGGCAAGGAGTTTGTGTTTTCCAATTTATCTTCCTAGTGACATAGCCCTTTCAGTCTCAGCTCTGCAATTGTTACCCTGAGCACCATCTCATTCAGGCTGAGTGGCTTTTATAACCTCCCATTTCTGATTTCCAAGCTGGCAGTGGGGATTTAGAGCTTTTCTGTAGCTAAAATACAGTATTAAATAAGTTGCCTCTATCCTTTTGGTAAGAAAAAAACATGTTCTATAACCTGCTTTCAGGACAGAATGATCAGAACTATAACCCCTGCCCTGCCAATTTCCTCTATGTAGAGTCTTATGACCCAGATGCAGTTAAGGGAGAGAAGAAACAGTATGTCATTTGGAAATGGAAGATTTAGGTCCAAATCACAGCTCTATTAATTCTTTATATTTCTTTGGGTAAGTCACTTTACCCAAGTCTCAGTTTCTCCATCTGAAAAATGAAGGGGTAGAGCCAAATCAGAGGCACTTAACCTGGGCTCCATTGACTTGGATGGGCAAAAAAAACCCCATCTTTTATTTCCACTACTCAGCATTTAGTACATGTTCCTGCCATATAAATGTGCTTTTCTGACTTGATTAAACTCTAAATAAAAATTAGCATTTACTTCAATTGTGAATTTAAAGAAAAAAACACGTACATGATTCTGAGAAGGATCTATTGGCTTCATTAAACTGACTATGACACAAATAAGGTTAAGAACCTCTGAGACAGGCAATCCTTAAGCTTGGGGCTTTTTAATCAACTCAGGCAGTAGATAGAAAACTGAACCTGGAGTCAGGAAAGATCTGAATTCAAATCTGGCCTCAAATTTATTATTTATTTATTATTATAAAATATTGATTAGTCCTCTGGCCTTGGAGAAATCACTTAATCTCTGTTTACCTCAGTTTCTTCAATTGTAAAGAGGATAATACCAGCTCCTACCTCCCAGAGGTGTCATATAATCTGATGAAATAATATTTGTAAATCACTTAGCATGATACCTGGCACATAATAGGTCCTTAATAAAATTGCTGGTTTCCTTCCTTCTTCTCAAATTGTCAAACTATATTTGGATAGTCTATCCTACAGTAAAGCTTGCAATCCATCCATGCCTGTCTGTCTGTACAGATCTTTACAAACCCTCTCATAAATTGGCTACAAGGGTTCTACCCAAAGTGCTAGAGCTCATCTTCAATTTTTCCTGACACTGAAAGGATCCCAGGAGAGCCCTCAGGGGGTCTCATCCCCTCAACTGACTCAATATTTTTTTTAAACCCTTACTGTCAGACTTTGATTCGATACTGTGTATTGGTTCTAAGAAGGCACAAGAGTGGTAAGGACTAGGCAATGACTGGCCCAGGGTCATAAAGCTAGGAAGTGTCTGAGGCCACATTTGGACCCAGAACCTCCCATCTCTAGGGCTGGCTGTCAATCTGTTGAACTACCTAGCTACCCTATAATTTTTGACCTACCCTTTACTCCTCCCAATTCCTCCAGATTCTTTATTTGTTCTATGCTGCAGCCATTCACACCACTCAGCTCCCTGTCTTCTGAAGTAATCATGCCCGGTTCTTTGGATTCTCTAACATTCTACAGTTCAGTTTTTTAGCATGTTCCATGAAGACCAGTTTATATCCACTAACATAGGTTGGGCAAGATGACCCAGAGGTTGAGGTCTTCCTTGTGCCAGAGTGATCTGGAGAACGGGGAAGGCATCCATCCAGGCTTTTTGTCTTGCTATTCACCGGGGCTGAGACCCAGCTCTTGACTTCAGAGTGGCTATGCAACCTGTCACTAAAAACCAAGCAACTAAGCAGTTTGGACTTGTTTCTGAAGGTCTGTTTACAAACCTCAGGCAATTCAGGTGCAGTTATGGAAAAAGCCTTGTTCCTGTCCTTTTTTTCAATCCTGAAGCTTCCTTTTCTCACTCTTGCCTTTTATTTTATTTCTTTTTTTGCAGCAGATCCCAGCAGGAAGGGGAAGCATTAAACAGGACCAACCTTTGTAATCCTCCATTAAATCACCCAAGAGAATAAAGGCTACAAGGTGTTCACAGCTGCCAAAACATAGCCTCCTATTCCTGTATTAGGAGTTGACAGTCTCAGAAAACCTGGTAAGAAGTGCTGGTTTTGTAGTCATTCATCAACTCAGGACTTAAGACTTACACTTAAGTCCTAGGTTTTGCTGGCATGTAATAATGATAATAACAATAACAATAATAATAATAATAACTCCCACCACAACTATAGCTTTTGATTCAACTCAACTAATATTTACTGAATGCCTGCTGTTTGACAAGCATTATGCTAGGTGCTGGGGATAAATACAAAAATGAAAAAGACTTTGCTTCAAGAAGTTTATATCCTAAAGGCAGAAAACAAAAGGTATATAGAGAAACATTTATAGAGTATATACCGAGCAAGTACACTGTATTTGGTAGGGACGATGGAGAGCACTTAGAATGGGGAAGATGAGGAAAGGCCTTTTATCGGGGAATGAACTTGAGCTGGAATTGGAACTAAACAAAGGATCCCTTAAGGAAGAGATGAGGAGAGGGAGCATTTTAGGCAAATAGGGCATCCTATGCAAAGGTGTGGAGGTGGGAAATAGAATTTTGTGTACAGAGAATAGCAGAGAAGGCAATTTGGATGAAATGGAGAATGACTGAGGATGAGTAATGTGAGTCTGCAAAGAAGGATTGGAGCCAGATTATGAAGGACTTTAATTCAGAAAAAAGCAAGTTTGATTTTATCATACAGGCAGAGAATCACTGAAGCTTCAAGAATATCAATTTGGCAGCTGTGCAGAGGATGGGTTGAAGAGGGAAGGGTATGGAAGCAGGGAAACCAAGTCAGAGTTTATGATAATATGGACCAGGTGGAAGGTGATTAGGGCTTGTAACTAGGGTGGTTGTTGTATGGGTGGACAGAAGGTGACAGACTTAAACTGTTCTAAATACCCCAGAAGTGGCCCAGTAGATAGAAAGCCAGCCCTGGAGATGGGAGATCCTAGGTTCAAATGTGGCCTCAGACACTTCCTGGCTGTGTGACTCTGGGCAAGTCACTTAACCCCATTGCTTAGCCCTTACCACTTTTCTGCCTTGGAATCAATATTGCTTCAAAGACAGAAGGTAAAGGTTTAAAAAGAGAATTATCACTGAAATCAAAATAAGAGGACCTGGCAATCAATTGTATATATTAGTTTAAATAAAGTAGAATGTGCAAGATAATCCTGAGGTTTTGAAACTGAATGAATGGAAGGTGGTGGTGTCCTCAAAAGAAGCAGGGAAATTAGGGAAAGAGGTGGGTTTAGGAGCAAGCATAAAATAAAACTGTTTTGGATATGTTGTGTTTGAGATGCCTATGTAATCTAGGTAGAGATGCCAGCACAGGAAAGGGACTAGGACTGAATATGGAGAAATGGGAATCATTTGCATAAATATAACCAAACCCACAAGGCAGCTGATGAAGCAGCTAGGTGGAGCAGTGGTTATAGTACCTGACTTGGAGGCAGGAAGACTTGAGTTCAAATATGATCTTGGATACGCATTAGCTCTGTGATCCTGGGCAAGTCACTTCACCCTATTTGTCTGGGTTTCTTCATCTCTAAAATAAGCTGGGGAAGAAAGGACAAACAACTCCAGTATCTGCTAAGAAAACCCCAAAAAGGGGTGACAAAGAATTGGACACAACTGAAAACTACTAAACAACAAAAAATTAGCAGCTGATGAACTGTTGTTCAAACAAAAGAGGAAAAGATTTGAGATAAAGGACATGAAGGTGATCCAGCAAGCATGGCCTCAAAGGTTGGAGCCAGAGAACCAGGAGATCCAAGGTCACAAAAACACAGAGGAGAGAGCAGTCTGTAGTGTCACAAGCCACAGTGAGGTCAAAGAGGGCTGAGAAAAGACCCTTTGATTTGGCTTTCTGTTGTTTTAAGGTTTACAAAGCATTTTTCTCATATCAATCTAGAAATATAGGCATGTTAATATTATTTAGCCATCCCCTTTTTTACAGATGAGGAAACAGAGCCTAGGAAAAGTCAGACAAGGTCCTCAAACCTATGTCTTCCAAGTCACAGATAACACGAGCGATCTCTGTGAATCCCCAAGTTGCAGCTTAATGCTCCTTCAAATAGGAAGGCAATCCTATAGAACTTCACTGAGTTTAAAGTTGGAAGGGAACATCTAGTCTATACTCACCCTCATTTTACTGACAAGTAAACTGATACCCAGATAAGCACTGACTCAATCCAAATTACAAAACTAGCTAGCAGCAGAACAAAAACTACAACCAAAAAATCTCAGCAACCAATCTGGTACTTTCCCCAATGCATCATGATAGCACCTCCCCTATACATGCTAACTACCTGACGTCAGTTTCCAGGTACCAGCTTTTCTGTGTTTGGAGGTTTTATGAGCACAAGTATTTCATGCAACTGTCAAATGACCAGTTCCCTCCTCCTGCTTTTCTCTTGTTTGGTCCCTCCCTTGTTTAGAGTCCAGAGGTAAAATGAAAGCTTTGTTTCTTTATTGTGATTTCCTTGGTAAAATTTTAAACATGCAGGAAACACCCACCCATTCCCTAGATAAGTAGACTCTGACTTTCTTGCTATCCCAGCAAGTTACACAGTTGGCTGTGATTGAGAGGCAGAGGGGGAGGAAAAGGAGAATTCCATGTACTCAGCTGGAAAGCAGGAAAGCAAAAAGCAATATAGAGTGGTAGAAAACACTGCACTGGCTAATACTCAGGAACGCTGGGATCTAGTTCTCAGTTCTACTGCTACTAATATGCTGTGTGGCCTTGGGCAAGTTATTAACCTCCCTGGGCCTCAATATCCTATCTGCAAAATGAGGAGGATGAACTAGATAGAACAGTGGATGAAAAAAGGCTAAGAAGAAATGTCTTACAGAAATTGCTTTTTAACTAAGGCCCTGAGGCTTTGGCACATCAACTCCACCCTTCCTCCCTCATTTCTGTTATAATAAAGCCAGCATTGAAAGAAGACCTTGAGAGATGAAATTTAATGTTGCAGAACAGAAGGTTAAATGAACAGTCTACTAGGTAGAGATAGGAGTTAGTTTTCACCAGGAATTGGGCCCCCTAGGGAAATAAGACGTAAAAGGGAAACTATTAAGACAGCTTTTTAAACCAAAATATACTTGCATACACATTTTACTGTTGTTATCAATACCAAAGATTCCCAAGACTCTATTTAAGATACTTAGATTATATCAAATGATCTTGGGGGTATTGTGAAATTCTGGAGGATGTGGAGGTTTCAAACTGATTTAAAGTTATAATTCTGAAAAATGTTCAGTTGTTATATATAACATTTCTGAGAAACAAGGGCACATCTCCCAAACCAAAAACAATGACCTCTCATCACTCCCAAAAGGCTGGGAATCAGTGGCCCATGTCAAACACACACACACACACACACACACACACACACACACACACACACACAGCTCACCCCCCAGAAGAAAAGCAAAAATTTCCATCATCTGTTCAGATGCCCCGTAGACACAAGACCAAATATTTGGACATTTTTTCATTTCTAATCTGGGTGATGTGTGTTATGACCTCCTTCTCTTCTCTAACACTTCAACCACTCTGGTGTTGGCCCCCATTACTTTGTACCCTGGATATTACTGGCTGGTCTACTTGCCTCAAGATTCTCTCCACTGCAATTTGTCTTCCACTTAGCTTCCTAAAACTGAACTTCCTAAAATGCAGGTTATTCCTCTATTTGATAAACCCCAGTGGCTCCCTATTACCTCTTGGATCAAATATAAAATCTGTTTGGCTTTCAAAGCCCTTCACTACCAGGGCTCCTTCCTCCAGCCTTTTTTTTTTTTTTTTTTTTTTTTTTTAACCCTTACCTTCTGACTTGGACTCAGTACTTTGTATTGGTTCCAAGGCAGAAGAGCAGTAAGGGCTAAGTAATGGGAGCTATGACTTGTCCAGGGTCACACAGCTAGAAAGTATCCACTTCACTGCCACCTCTCCAGTCTTCTTTCACATTGTCCCCCCTCCCAAATACTCTGTTCTCCGGTGACATTGGCCTCCTTGCAGTTCCTCACACTGGAGACTCCGTGACTCCCACTCCCAGGATTTTCACTGCTATCCTCCATGCCTGCAACTCTTTTCCCTCCCCATCCATTTCCTGGCTTCCCTTTCTTCTTTTAAGTCTCAGCTCAAGTCCCACTTTTGCAATAAGTCTTCCAATCCTCCTGAATCCTAAAGCCTTCCTTCTGAGATTACCCCCACTTTCTTCTGAATATACTTCGGACTCATTGGACTGTGAGTTCCTGAGGGGCTCACCTTTTTACTTTTTCTTCATGTTCCCAGGATTTAGCACAGGGTCAGTGCCTAATAAAGGACACTCAACTAATGGTTTTATACACATTCATATTTTTTTTTAAGTTAAGGAAAACTCCAGGTTCAAAACATTAGCAGGGGATTCCTCTATAAATCTCTATCATTTAATATCAATGAATGGAAATGGTCTTCCAAAGACCAGCCTTGAATATTTTCCAAAGAAAGGGAGAGTTCAGTTCTTCAAGTCTCTTTGCTTTCATTCTCTCCATCTTTTCCTAATCCACTGCTCAATAGCAATAGAATAGAAAAAAAAAAAAAAGAAAAGTTCAAGAAAAGAAAAGAAAGAGGCAGTTAGATCTGTCACCCATATACCTTATTAGCAGCTCTGGGAAAAAGAAGTCATGATTTCTGTGGCCACCTAACTAAAAGAGCTGGGAGGACTGTCGGTGGGTTTCATTCACCCATGCTGTTATGAAACCAGAGTAAATGTCTATTAAAAAGCCTTCAATTCTGTTCAAAAAGTTATTTTCTACCTCATGAATTCACATAGGCCCTGTGAGATAATGAGTTCTGAAAATTTTTGTCAAAGAGGCTGTTGTTAAAAGTTTCTGCTCAAGTCCTAGTAGCAACAAGTGATTGGAAAAAAAGACCAAATGGGTGGCAGCTGGGTGGTTCAGTGGATTGAGAACCAGGCTCAGACCCAGGAGGTCCTGGGTTCAAATTTAATTCAGATACTTTCTAGTTGTGTGACCCTGGACAAGTCACTTAACCCCCATTGCTTAGACCTTACCACTCTTGTGCCTTGGAACTAGTACAGTATTGAGTCTAACATGGAAGGTAAGGGTTTAAAAAAAACAAAACAAAACAAATAGCATATAAGCAAGGAAGTCAAAGACAGAATGATTTCCTATATATCAAAATATTCACTGTGATATATTTTATAGTAGAAAAGAACTGAAAACAAAGTGGATACCCATCAACTGGGAAATGACCAAAAAATAATTGTGATAGGTGAATTGAATGGAATATTATTGTGGCCTAAGAAAGGATGAATACAAAGGATCCAGAGTGGCATGGGAAGACTGATATGAACTGTTACAAAGTAAAGTAACAGATCACCCCTTTTATTTATTTGTAACATTACAAAGTGAAGTAAGCAGAAACAAGAAAACAATATATGATATATGCAATGACTAAAACAATGTAAATGAAAGAACAAAAAAAAATCAAAATTGCAGACTCTTACTTATAATGAAGAAACTAAGACCTGGAGAAGAGATGAGAAAATGTACATTCCTCCATTCTTTTAAAAAGCAGGAGGGGGCAGCTGGGTAGCTCAGTGGATTGAGAGCCAGGCCTAGAGACAGGAGGTCTTGGGTTCAAATCTGATCTCAGATACTTCCCAGCTGTGTGAACCTGGGCAAGTCACTTGACCCCCATTGCCTAGCCCTTACCACTCTTCTACCTTGGAGACAACACACAATATTGACGCCAAGACAGAAGGTAAAGGTTTTTATAAAAATTTATTAAAAATTAAAAAGCAGGAAAGGGACAGCTAGGTAGCACAGTGGATAGAATGCCAGACCTGGATTGGGAGGACTTGACTTCAAATCTGGTCTCAGACTCTTGTCCTAGCTAGGTGACCCTGGGCAAGTCACTTAACCCTGATAGCCTGGCCCTTACCACTCTTCTGCCTTAGAATCAATCGATTCTAAAACAGAAGGTAACGGTTTTAAAAAAAATGCAGGAGACTGTGTGTAATATATTATATATACTGCTATCCTCTGTTTATGCAGTGTTTAGTTTTACTTTATTGGTTTTTTCTCTTCTTTTTTTTCAACTTTACTAGAAGGGTGACTTTCTAGGTAGAGTTTTAAATGTACAGTTCTTATATACCAATTAAATTATACCCAACTTCAGCTATAAAGTCCATAACTAACAGGAGACAGGCAACTACCAAGAATGAAGTGGAATATCATCTCCTACTTAGGGGAACAATGTCATAGGGAGTGTATATTCTACAGAAAGATATATATATGTATATATATATATTACCTGATTTATTTTTTTCCCTACACAAAAGAAACACAACATAGGCAGGAAAACTGGAGAAGATCCTGTAGATTTCTCTTCTTTTTTTTTTACTAGTTCTTCCTCTGGTCAGGAGAGAGTTATGGGAAACTAAAAGTCAAGGCCAGCTTACTTGAAAGAAGCCCAGATGTATTCTGACACAGAACTAGTTTTGGGGAAGCAATGTGTGCCCTAGAAGGGAATGGACTCACCAGTATTTACTAATAGGCATCTATTAAGCATTTATCATATGCCATATTGTTCATCCTTCTTTTTTGACTTGTACATAAATTAGATTTAAATTATGATATGCCCAAGTACTGTGTTAAACCCTAAGGATACAAAGAAAGAGGAGGGGCATTCCCTGCCTCCAACTGTATAAAAACAAGATATAGAAAGGACAAATTGGAGATAATATTGATTTGGAGCATTTTTCTTCTGATGATAGATAGTTTTAATTTTTTTCATCTGAGAATTACCTGTTCACATCTTTTGACCATTTATCAGTTGGGGAATGCTTTGTATGCTTATAAATTTGACTCCCTTCTCTATAAATTTGAGAAATGAGGCCTTTATCAGAGACAATTGATATAAAATTTTCCCTGAATTTCTTGTTTCTCGTCAGAAATTCTTGATTATTTTTGAGTGTCATTGACTTTTAGGTGGTAGTCTCTTTGAAATCTATTGACTCCTCAGAATAATATTTCTTAATATACATTGAAATAAAAAAATTAAGTTTTATAAAAATACAAATCATTCCCCAATTGATAAAAAGGTCAAGGATGTGAATAGACAGTTTTCAGATGAAAAAATTAAGGCTACATATAATCACATAAAAATGCTCTAAATCACTTTTTTTTAACCCTTGATTTCAGTGTATTGTCTCATAGGTGAAAGAGTGGTAAGGGTGGGCAATGGGGGTCAAGTGACTTGCCCAGGGTCACACAGCTGGGAAGTGGCTGAGGCTGGGTTTGAACCTAGGACCTCCTGTCTCTAGGCCTGACTCTCACTCCACTGAGCTACCCAGCTGCCCTCTAAATCACTTTTGATTAGAGAAATGCAAATTAAAACACCTCTGAAGTACCATCTCATACCTAAACTGATTGGTTAATATGACAGAAAAGGAAAATAATAAATGTTGGACATGTGGGAAAATTGGGGCACTAATACATTGCTGGTAGATTAGTGAACTGATCCAACCATTCTGGACAGTTATTTGGAATTACACCAAAAGGGTTTTAAAAGCATACCCTTTGATCCAGTAATACTACTACTAGGTTTGTATCCCAAAGAGGTTTTTTTTTAAAGGCAAAAGGAGCTGCTTAACAAAAGTATTTATAGCAGCTCTTTTTGTGGTGGCAAAGAACTGGAAACTGAAGGAATGTCTATCAATTGGAGAATGGCTGAACAGGTTGTGGAACATGATATTAATGGAAATACTGATAATTTAAGAAAAACCTGGAAAGACCTACATGAACTGATGCAAAGTAAAGTAAATAGAACCAGGAGAACATTACAGTAACACCAACATTAAATGAGGAACATTTATGTTGTTCCTAACAATACAGTGATCCAAGACAATCCTCAAGGATTCATAATGAAAAATGCCATCCACCTTCAGAGAAAGAACTGATGGAGCCTGAATGGTGACCAAGACATGCTATATTTCACTTTATTTCTTCACTTTTGTTTGCTCTTTTTTGTTTGTTCAATGACTAATACAGAAAGATGTTTTTCACTATTATATACATAAAATCTGTATTGGATTGCTTACTGTCTCAGGGAGGTGGTAGAAGAGGTGGGGATCAAGAGTTAGAATGTGGCTCAAACTTAAAAAACAACAACAACAAAGATTGAGGCAGTTAGACGGTTCAGTAGATTGACAGCCAGACCCAGAGATGGGAGGTCCTGGGTTCAGATTTGACTTGTATACTTCCCAGCTGTGTTACCCATGGCAAGTCCATAATCCCCATTGCCTAAACCTTACCACTCTTTTGCCTTGGAACCAGTATTGATTCTTAAACAGAAGGTAAGGTGTTTTTTTTTTTTTTAGATTTAAATATTTTATTTTTTTTTAGAAAAAATTATCCATGGTTACATGATTCTTGTTTTTACTTTCCCCTTCTCCCCCCTTTACCCTGCCCAGTTAACCAAGGCACATTTCCACTGGTTTTAACATGTGTGATCAATCAAGACTTATTTACATATTATCAATAGTTGCATTGGTCTGGTCATTTCGAATCTACATCCCCAAAGGTAAGGGTTTTTTTTAAAAAAGTTTAAAATTTTTTTCATTATAACTGAGGGAAAAATATTATTAGAATTTTAAAAAATTAAGTTAATGGACTCCACATTAACAACTGACCTCGTTGAACTCTCTTTTTGTTTTATAGATAAGGAATCTGACCCTCAGAGAAATTGAGGGACTTGCCTAAGGTAACCCAAGCAGGAAGAGACAGGTGGATTTAAACTCTAAATCCAGTACAGCACTTTCCTTTCCTATTATACCAGTTAAAAGTGGCAGAGTGGAGATTTGAACCAAAGTCAAATCCAGGTCTTCTGATTTCATATTCTTTCCACCACACCATACTACCATCACTTTCCCAACGAATGAAGATGTCTGTAAGTAGATTACTAGCACCATCTTGATAGGCACTTGTAGCTAACTATGGACCAGGAACAACAGGGTAAATTTTTCAGATTAGTCAATAGTTATAGGAGAATCTGGCAGATGAAGCCACAAAGGCTGATCTAATGGGAATGCCACAGAGGCTGAGCAGCTGCTTGCCAACAAATGTATCTAACCTCTGAAGTGCTGTATTCTCTGACCTGCTAGAAAACTACCAGAAGACATGAATCTCAAACTAAATAGCATAACTGGATCAGTAGTCGCAGCACCACAGCAGAAGCAGAGCCAGCAGTTGTTAACTTTAATATAACACCTGAAGGTTTGCAAAGCACTTTAGCAATATGATCTCATTTCACCCTCACAATAATCCTTGAAGGTAGGTGGCTTTGCTATTAAAGAATCAGTAAACTATACACCAAACTAAAGACTTCTCTATACATTTCTATAGGATACGTATGGATCATAGGCACACTTTCACCAACTCTGAGTGCAGATGGCTCCACCTTCAACAGAGACATGGGTTATTTTATATGGGAATGACAGTGATAGTCCAACACTTTTCTTTCTTTTTTTAAACCCTAATCTTCTATCTTGGAATCAATATTGTATATTGGTTCCAAGGCAGAAGAGAAGTAAGGGTGAGACAGTGGGGGTTAAGTGACTCCCCGGGTTACACAACTAGGAAGTGTCTGAAGTCAAATTTGAATCAAGGACCTCTCATCTCTACACACGTGGTTGTCTATCCATTGAGCCATCTAGCTACCCCCAAAACTCTTTTTAATAGGTATTCCCACCACTGAGGAAAATGGGTATCCTGAAAAGCATTGAGTCTTTGCCAACTACTGGCCATCAACTCTTCTTTTGAAGAAGCTGACATTGCTCTGAGAGCAGTGAAGCACTGGCACTTGAGAGCTGGTCTTATTTGAAAATTTCTAAATGTGTTATAAGCACTTAAATGGCTTTCATTCATTCAATAATGATGGGTTGTGTTTTTTTTCTGCCCAAGCACGCATCTAAACATACAGAACACTGAAGAAATGCTATAAGATTTCAAAGACACTATTATTGCCACTATCTTCAATAAGAATGGAAACAACTGTTGCTTCTTTCTCATCTCCATCACTGGCCAGATGATGACTGGAATTCTCCAGTACTGAACAGTATTAAAAAATAAGGCACTTTCAGAACTACCGTGTTGCTTTAGTCCAAGTAAAGCCTATCAGAACTCTTTCAGAATAATGGTTTTAAATAATTAGATGGATTAAATAAATTAAATAAAGATGGATTGCTTCTTATCAGGGTTGACAGACATCCTAAAATCAATCTTTGGACTGCTTTGGGGTCTCTGAAAGTTTAGTTAAAACTATCTTTGGATTTATTTGGAGTATGTGGACCCTAAGTTAAGACTATTCCTGGACCCTAGGTAAAGAGCCCCTGCTTTAGACTATATAATACAGTAAAAACACATGCTATATGTCAGACACAGCAAATGTTTAGAGAACAGGATTAAGATGTCTAGACTGTTTGTGATAACCTTTAAAAAGTCATCTGACACTATGAACTAAATGAAATAAGCAAGTTTGGTTGCCATGAAGAAATATGCTATCTTTCTAAAACTATACAAGGATATGATTAGTTTCAGACTAAATACTGTCATTTCCCCTCATCAGTGGAGCAAATCACAGCTGCTTAGACCAAGTCTTAGTCTAACTTTCCCATGAAGGTATGTAAGCACGTAACAGGGAAGAAAGGACCAGGAAGTTAGGGTCAGTGGGGACATGTGGGAAACTCATAATAAGCTTTAAACATTTAATTTCGTGCACATTTATTATTTATTTCAATGGGTATTTGTTAAATGTTTGTCATATTCAAGGCAACAGAAATGCTGAGATGAGAAGGAAACAATTTTGGCTTTTAAAGGGCTTATATTCTACTGGATCTTCAAAACTCACAAAGACAGTCATGTAGAGTATGCCTTCAGGGGATAATTGTGCCCTTGAGGCCCATATGGAATCTCATGAACCATTTTACTCAATTAGTAAAGCACTATAGACCGACAATACACCTCATACCCAAGTCTAGGAAAAGCTCAAGAAATTCTGAGATCTAAGTTACTAGGTGCCTAGCATTTCACTGTAGCAGTTGCTATACACAGGGTAATTTTATTTAAAATTAGAGTTCTTCCTCTTCATGCATATTTCATTCCATCAGCACCACCCCTTTACAAGTTACATAATTACTTTCTCCTAAAAAAAAAACAAAAAAGCTACATGATAATTTTTTAAGGGTGGTAGGGGAAGAGAAGGTAGGGTAGCATTGGTGAAGTATTGGCACAAGTGTCTAGTCAGCACTGGGAAGGGTGGGGGGAGAGGGAAAGGTTGGGGAAAGCTGCTCCATTTCCACTCTTTGCAGCACTGGTGGACATTTTTTGCATGTCTCACCTCTCTGTCCAGCCACCTAAAATGAGCACTTCCTCCCTCCAGTGTAATGGGGGGAGGGGGAACACTTACAGGCAGCTTGAAGTTGCAGCTTGGGCACACAAACTTGAAAACCTTCACCAATGCTGTGGTAGGGAGTTTTGAAGATTATCCAATGGATTATGGTTCTGATACTTTGAACAGGTGAGATCATGCCTCAGTCAATCAATCAAAAGACTTTTAATTAAAAGCATAAGAGTCTTAAAGACTGCACAGGAATCATGATTTTTTGGGGGGTACAGGCTAGGGAAATTTGATCTGCACCAGGGATAGTCTATAAATCAAGTAAGGTGAGAAGGAAGTTAATAAGGTAATTCCAAAATCTGGTGTGAGTGTGGAATTCTAACTGAATACCTTGAGTAGGAACTGCCTAGTGGAGAAGTCAATTTCTACCCACTATCTTAAAAAACAAAACAACTCTTACTTTCCATCTTAGAATCAATACTAAGTTCCAAGAAAGAAAAAGCAGTAAAGGCTAGGCAATTTGGGGTTAAGTGACTTGCTGAGAGTCATACAGCTAGTAAGTATCTGAGGCGAGATTTGAACAAAGGATCTTCCCTCTCTAAACCTGGCTCTCTATCCACTGGGTCCCTAGTTGACCCTCCCACTATCTTTTACCAGAGGAAAACATTTTTAGTTTCCAAAGGTTTTTAGGATATTGGATTTCCCATATTCCTATTGATGTCTTAAATAACATCCTAGATGGCTTAGAAACAGTTTACGTTTACAGCTCTACAAGGAACCTATTAATGAGACTATACCATGCCTAAGGGGAAATGGGAGAAAAGGATATAAGATAATAAGGAGCTATCTATTTGGTCCTATGTGCTTTCTTATTCCCCTAGATTCTATATATTTGTGGGAAAGTATGTCAAAACCTTGGGGAGGAGGGATGTTTTGTACCAACTTTTCATGGTAAACACCTTGATAAATACCCCTTTCTAAAAGCTACTACTGGCTAAATCAATTCTGACCTGGTAATCTTGGAAGGAAGAACACCAGTAGGGACTTGAGCCAAAAACATCAGAGAATTCCTTCTGATTCCTCAGGGCTATCCCTTGAACCCTGAGAGGAAGATGTAGCCAGTGGGGCTGTGGGAACCCAATTTGTCAGTGGGAAGGTGGGAGAAGGATCCTTAAAGCTTATATGGACTAATTGAAAGAGTAAGTCTGAAAAACTGGACAATGCCACTTATTACAAAAATAGGGCTGGGGGAAAGGTCCCCTAATGTCTCTCTAGTGATTGTTCAGCTCTAGCTTCTACAAATGTAATAGGAGTGGAAAAGAGGGCTAGACCAGGCAGGGAAAGGGCCAGTGGATATCAGGAACCTATGCATGGCCCAAAGAATATCCTTTTCAGAGGTGATGAACCTTGATATGAGCCATTCTTGATCTTCCTTCCTTCCTTCCTTCCTTCCTTCCTTCCTTCCTCCCTCCCTTCCTTTCTTTCTAAGTCCTTACTTTCTGTCTTAGAATCAATATTGTGAATTGGTTCCCAGGCAGAAGAATGGTAAGGGCTATGCAAAGAGGATTAAGTGATTTGTTCAGAGTCACATAGCTAGTATCTGAAGCCAGACTTGAATCCAGGACCTCCCCATCTCTAAGGCTGGCTTTCAATCCACTGAGCCACCTAGTTATCACTACTCTTGATCTTTCAAAACTCTTCTGTAGATCCTGGGACTATAATAAAAGTTGGAATCAGATGCCCTCAACCAACATGCAATCTTTTAACAAACATCAAGCAAATGTCCTTTGTATTTTTTTCCTCCAAAGCTAAAAAATTCATCTGGCTCTTAAATTATAGGAAGTTAGGGAAAGGAAAAGGCTCTATACCTTCTAAAGCCAAAGCAAATATATCAAAGCCTAAGGATAAGATTTCCACTAGAAATATAGAGCTGAAAATATGAGTGAATTTGGTTCTTTTGGTAACATGTTTACAATGACTCACTGATTACATGCTGTCATAAAAAGATCACTGATTTTGTATTCAGAGACCCTGGGTTTATTTCCTAATGCTGTTATGTGCTGGCCATATGATTTTAGGAAAGTCATTTAGCCTTTCCTCATCTGTAAAATGTGGAGATTCGATTAATTGATCTCTAAGGTCCCTTACAACTCTGTGTCTACAATAAAAGTCAGAAGTCCTTTAGGAATAAGAGCTATTACTTTACCTGCTAGAATTTAAGTGCTATCTGGCCTTTCCCTACCCTGAAGTGAACATGAACTGAAGCCCTCTTTTATGGGTTCTCTCTCCCAATCAGAATGTGGACTCCTTTGATAGGAAGGTTTTCTATTTATATCCCCAGCACTTAGCACAGTGCTTGGCACATTATAGTACCTTGGTGGTGAACCTATGGTGCCCTCTCTGTGGGTATGCATGCCATCACCCACCAGAGTTCCTTACTAGAAAGACAGATGACTCAGGTTGAGCTGCTCCCTTCCCTCTCTCCACTGCACCTGAGAACATTTTTTTCACTTCACGATTCTCTGCCCAGCAGCCCAATGGCAGTGCTTCATCCTTCCCCCTGTCTAGGGTAAGGGGAGGGGGCATGGCAGGCAGTCTCTAAAAGGTTCGACATCACTGTTATAGGAACTTGATACTTTTCCTTTATATTCCACTGTAGGATTAAGCATGACATCAAGCTCTTAACCAAATGAAAGCTCCCTAAAGCAGAAGTATTCTTGACCTTCCTTTACAGTTACAGGACCTAGACCTTCCACAAAAAACACATCTGGCTTCTTGATTAGCTTCATTACTGCCACCAACAAACCATACTAAACATCCAGTGACAAAAAAAGTAAGCTGACCAACAAAAAAGCTCTGGAAGATATCCAGTCCATTAGTCTTGAAACTACACTAATCATCACATACCCACATAGGGCTGGGCTTATAATAAAAACAGCTCAAATATCTAAGCAACTTATATACAGTAAGTTGAAGAGGGCTAACTGTAGACAATGATCTTCCTGGTTGTTTTGAGGTACCTATGAGGAATAATGTTTCTCTAAGTCTTTTTTTTACCTCCTGGCAGTGTGGAGATTTATAGTAATGATAATAACTGGGATATCTATAGGGCTTTAATGTTCTGAAAGCACTTTTCATTTATTAGCTTATGGGTATTACAGGTATTATTTATTATAGGTATTATTATTCCTATTTTATATATGAAGAGATTAAGGCTCATGGGCATAATTACTAAAAAGCAGAGGTAAGATCTGAACACAGCTCTTCCTAACTCCAAGTCCAGCTGTAATGCAAATTGCAAAAGCCACCTAAGAGAGAGGCTGCAGTGGTATAGAGGGAAGAACAGCTTGCTTGGTGTCAAAAGACCTGAATTGAAGTTATAGCCCTTCCTATGACAGGATCTTGAGCAAGGCACCAAGCTCCTTCAATAAAAATGGTGGGAGGGTCATTTGCAGATACCTTCACAGAATGAGATCAAGTAAAAGACAGTAAAAGGACTTGAAGACTCAATCCAATCCTAACACTTAAAAATGAGACAACTCAAACTTAGAAAGGTTAAATGTCTTGGGCTAGGGAAAAACCCCAAGCCTTCTGACTCATAGTGCTGTACAAATATAAACTATTAGAATTGTTATTATAAATCTAAGACCAGACTTCACAGGCAGTCTATATAGGAGGGGCCACTGATCCTAAAATGACCTTTTCCGTTGAATCTGCCTACACAAATCATAATCTACTATCAAGATACATCATCTTAAAAAATAAAGGACGACCTGACAAAATCATTATCAGAGTTCTAGAACTTAGTGTTACAAAACAGGATAAACAACTGTCTAAACAAAAATGAAACTTATTAGATCAAGTTCAAGTGAAAAGCAACTACCATACTGCAAAGTGATATGAAAAAGCTAGATTCAAGCTCAGCTAGAAGAGGTTGCAGAAGGCAATTTAAGAGAAAGGAGTCTCAAGTTTTCACTTGCTAAGGATTTCTTACCCAAGGAAAATACAGTGAACTCCAGGCTTTGACCCACAGATGATTTACCATTCAGTAACTCAAACTAATCTTCCTCAGACTTGGAATGTTCCATTCATTACAAGAGCAGCTCCATTCTGCCCTGCCCCACACACCCTTTCCTTGAAGTATTGGTGGGTTGTTTTGTTTTTAATGCGACCTTCCTGGTAGAAAGTTGTTTTCAGTAACTAAATGAAAAACCCCATCCAAGCCCCAATTCTTAGGCTTTGTCAATAAATGTCTGGGAATTCTGGAAGATGAGAATACACTGATGCTGGGGAGACAGGGAGAAAGGACAAAACAACTCTGGAATGACAGGGTCTCGCATCTGATTGGCTCCTCAAATAGTGGCTACAACCTAGGCCTTGGGACTGACAAGGAAAGCAACTCCACTACTCCAAAGAGTTGATTCAAAAACCAGCCACATGCTTCTCTGGCTTGAAAATGAGCAGTGCTATGGGGTTAAAAAAAAAAAAAAGTATTGCTTTGATTAATTACCCTGAGGGATAGCTAATTACAGCTATTATTTTATCATCATTATTTTCTCCTTCAAAAAGGAGAAGAATAAAAAGCAGAAAGAACACTTTACTATTTCATTCTACTAGTCCACTTAAAAGAGCTCCAAGGTTCAGCACTATTCCCAGATAACACCCCTCCCTACAGCTTGGGCAAGGGACCATAAGGGCTGGAAGCCACATAAGACCTTTTCAACTTAGCCTGCTGAAGCAGCTTTCAGGGTCTGGAGTGGATGGGTGGGTTCATCTCTCTTGCCCCCTCTCAAGTCATAACGCGAGCTCAAAGTAGTGCAAAATCCTGTGCCCAGATGTACACAAGAGGACACTGATCAAAACGCGTGACCACAATCTACAGAGAGAGGGAAAGAGGCAGGGTGAAGAGTGCCCATCCTGCCCTTGAACAATGCACTACTTCTCATCGGAGGGGGATGCTGCCGCTCGTTCATGTGGAGCCCTTTTGCCACAGAAGAGCAAAATCAAGGAATTTCCCTTTCTACCTCTTGAAGCTTTTTGCACCCTTCCTCACAAGCGGTACTCACCCCGAAGCCACGCCAGCCAGCTGTCGCACAGTCCTTCCTGGGTGAAGTCACTGCCCAGCTTTGGTGCCGGGAAAATCAGTCGGCCTCCCGCAACAAATTCATGGTCGTTCTCCCAGAGTCTTTTGCAAACCCTTTCAGTAAGTAGTCCCTAGCCACAGACACACAAACACACGCACGCACACCCACACCCACAGCCCCTGTCTTCTCAAGGTAGTGGTTGAAAGCCAGGCCACCCCAGCCCCACTGCTAACTGTCCCCACCCCCTGAAGTCCAGCTCCTCCTTAAAGTGACAACGCACCCTCTCTGCAAAGAGCTCCCCACGCCAAACATTCTTTATATTGCAACAGCGGCAGCTAAAAATAGCTCAGCATGGAAATGGCGGGGGGAGCTCAGCATCGCCCCTCTGCTTCCGTGGCGTTCTGCGCCCTGCTGGTCCGCAGAGACGTGTGAGTCGGAGAGGAGGGATGCAGGAACAAGCCCTCGGGTCCAGCTGGGAGGCTGGGGGATGGAAGCTGACCTACAGCTGGTTTCGTTCTCCCAACTCCCGCCCCCCGCTTTTCTTCTCACAAATAGCCCAATCCGGCCATTGGAGCTCAACTGAGTTGGCTTTAAGGTGGACTAAAAGTGGGAAACTTGTCGGGAGGACCTTAAAGGAAGCCTGAGTACAAGAACCTTTAATTCTATCCTTCCCGCGCCCCACCCCCTTCCCCACTCCATACCCCTAGGCGCTTAGATGGAGAAAGTGAACCTGGCAGAACTTAGAGTACACAGATCTTCCAAATCAAAGACAAATATTAACATACTAGCATAATCTAATAAAGATTCAATGTCAGTGTTGTAAATTAAATCCTATGCCCTCGGGATTGTTTTTCCTCCAAAAGGTACCTTTTCCAGGTTTGATTATGAACTCATTGTTTACCCTAAAAGGTTGAGAGTGAAGGAGGCTTCTGTATTCCTCAAATTCTGCAGGCATTCTATTGCTAGTGCCTTAGTTTCTTCATTTGTCAAAAGGAAAGGGATTGTACTAAATTATCTTTAGCGTCCCTTCCGGAATAAGCATTACAGTCTCGTTCATTTTTGAAGAGGTTGAGTTTTTTGAGGAGGGATAATTGATAAAATTGTCTTTAACATATCTTAATAATGCACGTTATTATTGTTGATAATATTTAATAACAGTAGAAACTGCAAAAACCACTGTAGGCTGCAAAATTTTAGTATACCTATGGAATACTTAGTAAGATGATCTGGTAGCTAGTATTAAGCAACAGAAGCTTGCTATCTTTCACAGAATGCAAGAGGACAAATCTCCATATTACAAATACAAACTCAACTCTACTGGAATCAAAACATTACATTACCACACAGTTCAAAACTGTTGTCCAGGTGTAACAATGATATGTAAAAAGCTACTTGGAACAAAAAAAACAAACAAACAAACTCAGGAGATGGAGATCTAGTATAAGGTACCAAAATTTGTGTGGGAACAGGATGAGGAACAGCCAGGCATGTGCTGGGTGCTAGGGATACAAACAGGAAAAAAAAAAGAAAGACAGTCTCTGTCCTCAAGGAGCTTATGATCTAATGAGGAAAACAAAACACAAAACGAAGCTGAAAAGCAGGGTGCATGTTGGTGTGTGGAGAGGAGTTGGCTGGGGAAGGTTCAGGACTCAAGCTAGAGAAGAGTGCAGTAGTCAGAGAAATCCAAAGTGAGAAATAAACATATTCTGTGCTGAGCTTTCTCTTTAAATGGAGGTTTAGCATTCCTGAGCTCAGTTTCCAATGTGAGAGACAGACAGAGGGTAGTGATAAAGTGTACAAATGCTGATAAGATCTTACAGGATGATGAGTGTCCAGGGGCTTGGTGGAGCAGGCCCTAGGGAGTGCAGCCAGCTGAGAAATAGCTATTGTTGCCTCCATTTTATAAATAAGGAAACTGAGTTTCAGAGGAGTTCAGTGATTTTTTTTCACAACTAAAATATGCCAAAATGGTTTCTGATCCCAGAGTCTTCTGGCCCCAAGTCCAGAACTCTATCTGCTTTGCCCAAAACAATTTTGTAACATGGGGTTTTAATGGTCTTATAGCTATTTGACAATAATAACAACAACCTGATCCTTTGATAGTTTAAGTAATTTGATCAAGGTAACAGTAAAGGTCAGAACTAGATTTGAACCCAGTGGACTTTCTACTGAAACTTTTCCAGAAATAGAGTTTAAAATATGGCTCATCCTCCACAGCCCACCAGAATTTCTGAGACAGTATGATTAAGCCTGGGCCCTATGGTTGCTTTCCTGGAACATGGATTCAGACAATTTGCCCTTCTTTTTCTCATCTAACTCAGAAATAAAATTAATTTGTCACCCTTACTTGCAATTATATATAGTGGCACCTGTCACAGAGCACGTACTTAATGAATACTTGCTTAATGAATTGATTTTGAAGACAAATAATAGAAATAAAATCCTGTCAAATTATAACTCCACATTTTTCCTTCTGCATACATTGCTTTCTTGTGTTGTTCAGCTGTTTTTTGGTCATGTCTGACTTCTTGTGACCCAATTTAGGGTTTTCCAGACAAAGATACAGAGTGGTTTGTCTTTCCTTCTTCAGCTCATTTTACAGATGAGGAAACTAAAGGTTGAGTGACTTGCCAAGGGTCATACAACATGTAAGTGTATGGAGACCAGATTTGAATTCAGGAAGATGAATATTCCTTATTCCACCCAGGACTCTGTATATACACTGTGCCACCTAACTGCACACATTGCTTTCTACTTATAGAAATGACATCTCTACTGTGTTGTATGCCTGTAATGTTGAATCTATTGCTATGAACACCAACTAGAGAAGTTCTGTGTATCCTTTTTATAAAAACTTTTATTTTTAACTTTATTTTTTTAAGGTTGGATCCTGTTTCTTTTATAAAGATATGTATGTATTTATTAATTACTTATATTAACAACTTTCCACATAAGTTTTCTGAAGTTATATGCTCCAAATTGTCTCCTTCCCTCCCTTTTCTCTCCCCTCCCAAAGCTGACAAGGAATTTGATCTGGATTATTCATGTATTATCATGCAAAACATTTCTATATTGTTCATTTTTGTAAGAGAATAATCATAAAATCCAAACCCTAAAAAACCTCATATAAATAGTGAAAAATTGCATGCTTTCATCTGTATTCTGACTCCAACTGTTCTTTCTCTGGGGATAGATAACATTCTTTGTCATAAGTGCCTCAGAATTGTGTTATATTGCTGAGAGTATCTAAGTCTATCACAGTTGATCATTTGACAATATTGCTGTTATTGTGTATAATGTTTTCCTGGTTCTGCTTATTTCACTCTGCATCAGTTCATATAGGTCTTTCCAGCTCTTTCTGAAATCATCCTGTTCATCATTTCTTATAGCACAATAGTATTCCATCACCATCATGTATCACAATTGGTTCAGCCATTCTCCAGTTGATGGACCTTCCTTTGATTTCTAATTCTTTACCACCACAAAAAGAGTAGCTATAAATATCTTTGTACAAGTTGGTCCTTTCCCTTTTGTCCTTGCTTCTTTTAGACCTATGAGTCTGAAAGCTGATCTGCTTAGCTCCTTACATTTTATTCTTTTCGAGGGCTAGCCAAAAGCACATTTGAAAAATGTAATCTGGCTGGCATCCTGGGATCACACTGCTGATCACTTATTTTTTCTTTTATTCATTCGACCCTCTAAGTCATCTACCTAGAAATCAATCTCTTTTACTTTTCCCATCTATTTTCACCAGTTAATACCTTTATTTACCAAGTTACACATACTCTCATTGTTGCATTCCTTGAATAGTTCCAGAAATATATTATTTCAGAAACAAGGTATTATAGATCCTAGATCCTGGAGCCAAAAACAAAAAGTTTTCTCCCTCCAAGGAAGTAGAGAAATGGGGATAGCACAGATATGACATAAACATAAATAAGTTTTACTTGTGGTACAATGTGATAGGGTAAAGGATGTGCTCTCAAAGTGCTCTCAAAACATTTTAAGAGAAGGATCCACAGTGAAGGTGATACCAGAGCTGAGCCTTTAAGGAAAGAAGGATTGTGAAAGGGAAAGCCTTTAGCCATGGAAAACAGAATATAGAAATATGCACAAGTAACTGACAGCATGCCAAGTTTGGGGATCAACCAGTAGTCAAGTTTGGTTGGAATTTAGAGCATGTATAAGGGAGTAATATCAAATAGGGATGGAAAGGTAGGTCAAAACCCGATTTGTGAAAAGTTTCAAGTGCCAGTGAATAAGACACTGTCTCTCTTTACTCTCAACATTCTCTCTGGTCATCTCCATGCATGGAATGCTCTTTCTCTTCAACTACAATTTCTGACTTCCCTGATTTCCTTTAAGTCCCAACATAAATCCCATTTTCTGCAAGGAACCTTTCTCAATCCCTCTTAATTCTGGAGACTTACTTCTATTGATTATTTCCAATTGTTCCTATTTTTAGCTTGCTTTGTATATGTTTGTTTGATGTTTTCCCCATTTCACGATTCAGCCCTTGTAAGCAGGGCCTATCTTTTGCCTCTTGGTATCTCTGGCACTTAGTACAATGCCCAGTATATAGCATGATGCCCAGTCATACTTAATAAATGTTCATTGATTGCAAAGTTGACATGTTTTTGTTTTATCCTAGAAGCTACTGGACATAGTAAAGGTTTCTGAGTAAAAGAGTCAGACCCATACCTTAATATGTTTATTTTGGTAACAGAATAAAAGATGAATTAGAGACAGGAAGGTTCTGAGTGTCTGCATTCATCATACTAAAATTCTATAGAGTAAGCCTAGCCAGAAGGAATAGGAAGCTCTTAAGAATTATATTCTAGGGGCAGCTGGGTAGCTCAGTGGATTGAGAGCCAGGCCTAGAGATGGGAGGTTCTAGGTTCAAATCTGGCCTCAGACACTTCTCAGCTGTGTGACCCTGGGCAAGTCACTTGACCCCCATTGCCTACCCTTAACACTCTTCTAAAGGCATAAGAAGAAATAATTTTATGAGGAAGAAACAGGGAGTTGTCTAAAGAGATAAATGAGAATGATCAGAGAACTCATTAAACAACTAAGTATTTTTTAACCCTTATATTCTTAATATCAACTCTAAAATAGAAGAACTAAGCAATTAAGGTTGTTAAGTGACTTGCCTAGGATCACACAGCTAGGAAGTATCTGAAGCTAGATTTGGACCCAGCCCTCCTAATTCCAGGTCTGGTATTCTACCTAGCTGCTTCAGCCAACTTAGATTAATATATATATATATATATATATATATATATATATAATGTATGTATATTATATGTATATATATATATGTATGTATATTATATATATGTATGTATATTATATATATATGTATATTATAAATATACATATGAGATGATGAAGCAAGGCCAGCATGCAAAGAATGAGTATAAAACTGTGGAATAGTCCTGTAAAAATCAATGCCAGAAAGTGCTAAAGCTCAGAATCAGCTGATGCTGGCAAGGGAAGCTAAGGACAACAACAAAAAAAAAATTGAGGCAGTGTGGTGAGATGGGGAGGGGGGCAAAAGTTGTATCAGGGAAAAGAAGAGAATCAAAAAAGAAATAGACTGCTGCTTGGAAGTGCAGTTCTTTTTTAGCAGCTCTTTTTTATTTGTTTGTTTTTATGTTCATATTATTCATTGTTGTAAGAGAATATTTATGTGANGCCAACTTAGATTAATATATATATATATATATATATATAATGTATGTATATTATATGTATATATATATATGTATGTATATTATATATATGTATGTATATTATATATATATGTATATTATAAATATACATATGAGATGATGAAGCAAGGCCAGCATGCAAAGAATGAGTATAAAACTGTGGAATAGTCCTGTAAAAATCAATGCCAGAAAGTGCTAAAGCTCAGAATCAGCTGATGCTGGCAAGGGAAGCTAAGGACAACAACAAAAAAAAAATTGAGGCAGTGTGGTGAGATGGGGAGGGGGGCAAAAGTTGTATCAGGGAAAAGAAGAGAATCAAAAAAGAAATAGACTGCTGCTTGGAAGTGCAGTTCTTTTTTAGCAGCTCTTTTTTATTTGTTTGTTTTTATGTTCATATTATTCATTGTTGTAAGAGAATATTTATGTGAAACCAAAACCCCCAAATAAGAATACAAATAAGCAAAAATGGAAAATAATATGCTTTAATCTAACAGGTTGGTAAAAAAGAACTGGAAACTGAAAGGATGTTCATCAGTTGAGGAATGGAATAAACAAGTTGTGTTATATGTTTGTAAGGGAATACTAGTTTGCCATAAGAAATGACCAAAAAAAAATCTGGAAAGACTCATATGAACTGATGCAAAGTGAAGTGAGCAGAACCAGGAGAATGTGATGCATAGTAACAACAATAATGTATAATGATCAACTGTGGGTGACTTAGTTATTATTAACAAGGCAAGGATCCAGGACAACTCCAAGGGACTCATCGAGAAAAACGCTATCCACCACCACAGAAGGAGCAGACAGAATCTGAAAGTAGATTGAAAAATACCATTCTTCACTTTATTTCCTTTATGAATTTTTCTCTAGTGAAAGCAACATGTGTTTTATTTCACAACATGATGGCCAGGGAAATATGCATTATATGATAATATAGGTACAACCTATAACATATTACTTCCCTTCTTGAAAGGGGGAAAGGGTGGGAGGGAGGAGGATGAAAGAATGAGACATAGATTTTTGGATATAACTAATAAGAGAATTTGTTTCTCTTGGATAAATATATATAATATAATTTATTACATACATCAAATCATATGTATTATATTATTATGTTACATGCTATAATATGTTTTTATATATTGAAATATATAAAATAAGTGATTAAAAAAGGAAATAAACTTCACATATATAAGATGGGAGAGGAATGCTTAGAGAGAAGTTTGTTTACAATAGATCTGTGGTCAAGAGTATGTTATGGCAGATAACCTTAAGTTTCCAAAGGGGAAGTATAAATTCCAGGAATAAGGAGGTGATAGTCTCATTGCTCTCTAGTAGGTGGGGATCTAGCCCTGGAGTACTAGTTTTGAATATACTCTCTCAGTGTCCCTAAGCAACTTCCTAAACCAGGGGTACTTTGCCTATAAACTTTACCAAAAAATTTAATAATTGTATTCCAATATAATTGGTTTCTTTTGTAATGCTATGTATTTTATGCATTTTAAAACATTCTGAATAGGGGTACATCAGACTGCCAAAGGGGTCCAGGACACAAAAACATTGAGAATCTCAGTCCTATGCATATGTATATAAATATATTTTAAACTTGCCTTCTTTCTTAGAATTTATAGTAAAAATTATTGATTCCAACACAAAAGAACAGTAAAGGTTAGACAATTGTATTTGTGACTTGCCCAGTATCACACAGCTAGGAAGCATCTGAAGCTAGACTTGAACCCAGGACCTCCTATCTCCAGACTTGGCTTTCTCTACTGAGCCACTTAGCTGCCCCTGGACCTTATTTTCTGACAACTGAGGTTCCTTATGTCTCAGCTGTTCCTTGGCCCAACATTGCTCATCTATATCTGTAGAGGTAATTTCTTCATTCAAAGTTCATTAACCTAAGGAAATCAAAGGTCTAGATTCTCCATCCTCCTCACATATACACAAAAGTATTGATTGCTATCAGGGCAGGTAGCTCAGTGGATAGATCACCTGGCCTAGAGATGGGAGGTTCTGAGTTCAAATTTGAACTCAGAAATTTATTAGCTGTGTGACCTGGAAGTTACTTAACACCAATTTGCAAGTCATTTAACCCCCACTGCCTATCTCTTATTGCTCTTCTGCCTGGGAACCAATACTTAGTATTGATTCTAAGTTGGAAAGTAAGGGTTTAAAAAAACAATTCAAGCTATCCAAAAAAGGAGGTAGTAGAATGTGCCTCTTTGGAGGTCTTTGTGCAAATGCTAAATGACACCTTGTCTGGTGTGTTGTGGAGAGAATCCTTTTGCCAATGGGTTGGACTAGGTGGATACTCAATTCTGAAATTCTGAAATTCTGCAATGTCCTAATATCCAGAGGTCTAGGTCTCCAAGGGCTAGGAAGGGCAGTCCTTATATCTCTTTCCTCAAACTCCTTGTATATCAGTAGTATCCCCCAAGCTCTAGGAGCCCTCAGTATCAAAATACCCTTGGAAAATATACACAAATATACAAAATCTTATATTGATGAAACCTTGACAGTTTATGGAGCATTCTCCTACTTCCTCCAGAAGCCTACTCTGGCTGGTTATCCTGTTGGTGGAAGTTTTCCCTTTTTAATGAAACAAGAAAGTTTCCTGTATCAAGTTGGACACAGTAGCCAAGTGCTTGTAGACCATATGGATTTTCCTAAAGTAGACTGGATGATATAGAGACCTGCCGTTCCTCTTGAGAGTATACCTGTGAATAATCCCTTTGTTCCTCAATATCAGTGGGGGGGAAAATCCTCTATTGCCTCTGAACTCTAGAAACTCTTGCTCATTCTGCCTATTTTTAACAAAGTTGATGTGAAATAAGTGTTAACAAATGACACCTGGCCCAATTGTGTTCTGTGTTTGTTTGTTTGTTTATTTTTTGTGTCATCCTGATTAGCCATAAAAACTTTCTTTGGATACTCTTGAATCTCCCTTACCAGTCCCTCTTATTTCAACAAAATGACAGAATATTAACTTGGGTATCTTTTTAAATTCTTTCAAGAAAATACCTCTTCCCTAGATCTATGACTTCTCCCACCCCTAGATTTAGAAACAGCTGTAGACATTTATTATCACCTGCAAGCTTTTAGTAGCTGGCTCACTTTGGATTGCTTCTCATCCCAGATCAGAGGACTATAAAGACACCTGCAGCTAATCTAGGATGTTCTTGAATAAGAAGTGTAGTTTTCAGTGTTATATAGATGCTACTCTTTTGAGTGCTAACTTTAGTTTCCAGGCTACTCACTTAGTGTTTCTGACTGCCAGTCCTGCTACCTGTACTTTCCTTTGGTCAGAATATTTTAATGGGATCCCGAAAGCAAGAATGTGGAGTTTCTTGCATAGATGCTCACCTACTTTCTCAACTACTTTGGCTCTCCTTGTTGCTGACCATTTTAGAAGATTGTGGATAGGCCATCTTATTCTTCCCTCCGGTACCCATGACCTCTTGCTTTTTTATTACTTATTTGAACTCTTACTCAGTGTTTACTAGTCCTTTTGTTTTATTCAGCATGTGTTTTTCATGGTGTGCCTTCCAACTTACGTAGCTTGCTGCTGCCCCAAAGTCCCAGTGTACGGGGTACTGAGTTGTCCAAGTCCAGAGTAGGAGGCACTGAGGACCTGAAGGTTTTCCAAGATATCCAGGTTGAACTTCCTGCCACTAGGTAGAGATGGAGTTCCTATACTCCAGTGGTTTTCTGAAGCAGTAATGACTTTACTGGCTGCCATGCTATTGCCTGGGTATGTTGATGGAAGACCAGAAAATCAAGTAAAGGATATTTTTATTCCCTTTTTGACCCATGTGGAGATATGAATTTCATACAGAAGACAGGTAAGTCTCATTTTAAGTCTTTGTATTAAGCTGATATTTACATAGTTCCCCCACCCCAATGTCTGGAGGAGAAATGGGTGATATGGAAAAAAATAGAGATCACCTGATCCAGATTCTGGCCAGAATGGGAGATGGCATAGGGGAAATACTTGTTGACAATATAGCTCTAGCTTTATCTTATCACACTCATTGTCATGGGTTCATATTGAGAAGAAATTATTTTTAATGTTATCCAGTAACATTACTTTTCCTGACTAAACTCAAAGAACTTTTGTTCATTCCTAGAAATGTCTGTGCGTCTTTGCCCCAGACCATCTTCTAAAATTGTGTTAATTGGGATTAAGAATGTCTTCTCCACTGTCTTTGTAAATAGAACTGGCTTCAGCCAAATATGTCCAGGGATGGTATGTCTGTGTTCTTGGTCTCCATTAAAATGAATGATGGAAGTCGTTAACTCAACCAGACCTAACTTAATCATTCCCTCTAGAGCAATAGGGATATTAGAATATCATGACAGAGCATATGATTCCCACACCACCACCACCACCATGAAGGGATCAGGGAGTAGCTGGAAAATATTAGCCCCACTCCTAGTTGGGGCAAATTTGAGATGTCTTTTGCTGTTAAGAGGAGGGCTGAATAATGAGCTTTTAGGAGTGTGTATGTGTATACACACACACACACATATATATTTGTAAAATAACCCTTACCTTCTGTCTTAGTATCAGTTCTAAGACAGAAGAGTGATAAGGACCAGGCAATTGGGGTTAAATGACTTGCTTAGGGTCACACAGTAGGAAGTATCTGAGGCCAAATTTGAACCCAGGCCCTCCCAACTCTAGGCCTGGTGGTCTATCTACTGTGCCTACTTCACTGTCCCTCAGACCTCTATTTAAATGATCAAAGACTCTGATTTGTTTCTAATCACTGAGAGAAATTATTGAATGTTAATTGATTATTGCTAGTCTAGTCAATATATTTTCTACCCAGAACATAGTCTCTCAGCATTTTATTCAACATAATATCTTATTTTAAGGATACGTTTGCACAATTGTCACGGAAGGACTAAGGAATTTTATCTACTTCTGTGATCAAATAGATGAGTGACCAGTTGAAGCAAGTCCAGGAAAATGCAGGGAAAGTATTCCCTAATATATTTGTACTCATGTGCCTATCCAAAGATCCCATCCTAAGACAGGCTGAGGGAAACCCTCCATGTTTAAACATATGTTTTGCCTGTGTCTCTTCTTCCTTATCTGCCCTGGGCTACCCCCAAAATCTGGGGCCAGAAAACAATGGTTGCCAACATTTCCTCTTATCTTTTCTTTCAGCACAATTTGGGCAGGGAAGCAGACAGCCTTTGGGCCCCAGAACACACTTCAAAGCTGGTTCCATTTAATGAATGAAAGGACTTCAGATATTCTTGAAGAAAAGGGAAAAAACTGAATAGCTTTGAATTTATATAAATATAGCAATTGGGAGAAACATAAAAAGGTAAACATGAAAGACTAATCATAAGAAAGTTAATGAGGTTAAACTGTTTCCTATCTTATTTGGGAAAGTGATATTTGTAACTCCTAAGAATGTTGTTATTATGGTGGTTAAGGCAGACATAGAGGGCTTGAGTTTGAGTTGATTATGATAGTTTGGTCCCAAAAAAATTGGTTAGGGAGAGGGTAAAATAGGGCAAGTTAGCTCACAGAAAAGAGCTATGAAAAGAAGAATTTTTATAGTGGAGGGGGAGATGGAGTGAAAGGTGAGCAGTGCAAGAACCTATTTTCATTGGATCTGGGCTAAAGATGGAATAATATACATGCTTTTAGGTATTAGAAAAGTCTCCTTACTGAGAAATAGGAGAGCAAAGGGGAAAAAATAAGGGAGGGATTCAGATTAGGAAAACAGTGGTCAGAAGTAAACTAGACTTCTGAGGAGGGATAGGGTAAAAAGAGCTGTGGGGGGAGAATAAATAATGCAGGGGGGAAATAGGATGGAAGGAAATCTACAACTAGCAATTATAACTTTGAATGTGAATGGGATGATAAATTCATATTCTGTCCTTTTCAGTCATGTCTGACTTTATAACCCCATTTAACTTCAGACTCTTAAAAAATTCTCACCCTTTTAACAAGCTCCAGCATGATCAGGTCTGGGATAGATAATATGGGCAAACATACCTAAGCAACCTTCAACTCAAATGTACAATTTGTATGGATGATGAATACCAGTGTAAAGGTCCCCCCCAAGCTTGATTCCTTTCTTGCAGAAGACAGGAGGAGACCCAGATCCCATGTAACTGCAGGTCCTCTCCAGAGCCCAAAAATCGGACTAGCAACCTGTCCTGGCAAACTAAAGGAAAGCCTCAGGTCAAACAGGAGATAAATTTGTAGGGTAAGAAGAACTAGTGGTATAGGATATCAAATAGAGTAGGGCTATGTGGAAAATATTACTGGAATGAGACAGGCTAAGCCTCTTCCCTGATATGATTGAATGAGGAAGAGTCTTGAGGAAACACCTAGACCATATAGATGAGCCCTTCCCCATCAGCCAGTCTGCTAGACTTTCTAGGGACACAGTTAACCCTATGAGGCGCAGAAAATTTGGCCCTCATATCTAACTTGGGGTGGTTATTTTCTAGCCCCACAAGAATTAAATTTGGCAGAAAAGGGGAAACTTACCTTTTGGCCACCCCAGAATTCAAATGGATATTCTGAAGTTTTATCTCTCTTCAAGCTCTGTTGGAAGAACTTTCCCTTCAAGGTAGCTAACCAGAATCTAGGACTAGTATGCCTGGAGCCCTCTAACTCTAGAGTGGGGCCCAATATTTCTATGTTCCTTTAAACTTTATTCTCTTAACTTTGATCCTGATAGCTGGTCATCCTGACCCCTGCATTATCTGACGTTTACCTATGTCCTACACTGCCTTCAAGACTTTGATTATGCCTCCCAGCTACTGCTTAACCTGAGCACATCCCTAGACCATCAACTCCACTGACATCTAACTTGAGATGATCTTGTGTCTTGGCTTATTCGAGGATTTTAGTGGATGACTCTAAATTTAAATATTTTAGTACCAAATATTTTAGTACCATGTTTTGCTCTCATTTTTGTCACCTGAATCACTATTCATGGTCTTTTTGCTGTCTGAAAACCACTGAATTATACTATTCTTAGTCACTAGATTTGTGCAGTTGGCATCACCCTTTTGCTCTTGGAGTCCTCATTAGCAATCCTTCAGACATTTTCATGCAGAGGGGACATTGGGGACCACGTAACAAGGAAACACTTTTAATGCCTGGAGAAAAAAAATACTGCATTTTCTTTTGTAAAGGTGACATAAATTTCTGCATGTTGCTTGTAAGAAAATTTAGAGGTGTTCAGCTATGAGCACAAACTTTTTAAGCAAGATGCAGAACTTTCCTTGTTGAGAACTAGAAAGACTTAAGGAATAATTCAAGGATCATTTGGAGAATGGATTTATTTTATACTTCTTAAATTATTGTTCCAAACCTTTTAGAAAGAGAAGCTTGAGGTCCTATTTCAACTGCTTGCCCTGAACTAAATAACTAAAATTGTTGCCTGCTTATTGAAGTAACCACAAGGTGTCTGACTCATCAAACTCACCATTTTAGGGAGAACAAATTTGGTCAGGGTGAAAGCAAAGAAATAGAAATGAAAAGTTACCAAATCTGGACCACTATACCCTTGCTCCATTCCAACTTGTGTCCTGTCAGTTCTTGAGTGCATTTAACGATAGCTGACTCAAATGGTTTTTGTTTGTTTCTCTTCAGATCAGGCGAGTATGCCCAGCTTGTCTAAGCTCTCATCTGTACTTCTGCTAGCACTATACTTATGTTGAACTAAAAAAATGCATTCTTGGCCAAAACAGATTAAATTTCAGAGAAATTTTCTCAAATATCCTAGACTCTCTTTTTTAAAAAAATGAAATTTTTAATTAAATTAGAATATTTTTCCATGGTTCCATGATTCATGTTCTTTCCCTCCCATCCTCCCTCTCCCCTCCTGGAGTCAACAAGCAATTCCACTGTGTTTTACATGTATCATTAATCAAGACCTATTTCCATATTAATATTTGCATCAGAGTGATTGTTTAGAGCAGGGGTCGGCAACGTATGGCTCTCGAGCCATATCTGGCTCTTTTGAGAGCCATAAAGTCAATTTTTTTTCAGGCGCTGTTACAGGAGCGCACACTGAGCACTGCACGGCTCTCATGAAATTACATTTAAAAAATGTGGCATTTATGGCTCTCACGGCCAAAAAGGTTGCTATCTTGCTGAGGACATTTACCCCAAGTCTATTCCATTGACCCTTCCTTCTCTCTTAGCCAGTACCATATTGTTTGATGACCACTACTTTATAGTACAGTTTAAGATCTGGAATGCTAGGTCCCCATCCTTCACATTTTTTCCATTAGTTCTCTTGATATTCTTGATCTTTTGTTCTTCCAAATAAACTTTGTTATAATTTTTTCTAATTCAGTAAAAAAGTTTCTTGGTAGTTTGATAGGTATGGCGCTAAACAAGTATATTAATTTGGGTAGGATTGTCATTTTTATTATTTTAGCTCATCCGACCCATGAGCAATTAATGTTTTTCCAATTATTTAGACCTAGTTTTAATTTTGTGGAAAGTGTCTTATAGTTGTGTTTATATAATTCCTGTGTTTGTCTTGGTAAATAGATTCCTAAATATTTTATATTGTCTAGGGTGATTTTAAATGGAATTTTTCTTTCTAACTCTTGCAGCTGAGTTTGTTGGAAATATATAGAAATGCCAATGATTTATGTGGGTTTATTTTATATCTTGCAACTTTGCTAAAATTGTTGATTATTTCCACTACCTTTTCAGTTGATTCTCTAGGGTCCTTTAAGTAGACCATCATATCATCTGCAAAAAGTGATTGCTTAGTCTCCTCATTGCCTACTTTAATACCTTCAATTCCTTTTTTCATCTCTAATTGCTCCTGCTAGCATTTCTAGTACAATGTTAAACAATAGGGATGATAATGGTCATCCTTGCTTCACTCCTGATCTTATTGGGAAGACTTCTAACTCATCCCCATTGCAGATACTGCTGCTGATAGTTTTAAATATATATTTATTATTTTTTAGAAAAGCCCATTTATTCCTATACTTTCTAGTGTTTTCAATAGGAATGAGTGTTGTATTTTGTCAAAGGCTTTTTCTGCATTTATTGATAAATCATGTGCTTTCTGTTGGTTTGGTTGTTGATATGGTATCCTTCATTCCTGGTATAAATCCCACCTGATCATAGTGAATAATCCTTATGATCACTTGCTGGAGTCTTTTTGATAATATTCTATTTAAGATTTTTGCATCTATGTTCATTAAGGAGATTGATCTGTAGTTTTTTTCCTCTGTTTTTAGCCTGTCTGGCTTTGGAATTGGTATCATATTTGTGTCATAAAAGGATTGGTAAAACTCCTTTGCTTATTTTGTCAAATAGTTTGGGGATTAGTTGTTCTTTAAATGTTTGATAGAATTCACTTGTGAATCCATCTGGCCCTGGTGACTTTTTCTTAGGGAGTTCCTTGATGGCTTATTTAATTTCTTTTTCTGAGATAGGACTGTTTAAGTATTCTATTTCTTCTTTTGTTAATCTAGGCAATTTATATTTTTGTAGATATTCACTCATTTCACCTAGATTGCCATATAATTGGGCAAAAGAATTCTTTATTACTTTCATTTCCTCTTCTTTAGAGGTGAGGTCATCCCTTTCATCTTTGATACTGTTAATTTTATTTTCTTCTCTCTTTTTTTATTAGATTAACCAGTACATTATTTTATTTGATATTTCAAAGTACCAGCTCCTGGTCTTATTTATTAATTCAATAGTTCTTTTGCTTTCAATTTTATTAATTTCTCCTTTGATTTTTATGAATTCCAATTTAGTTTGGGGGGATTTTTAATTTGTTTTCTTTCTAATTTTTTAAGTTGCATACCTAATTCACTGACCTCTTCCCTCTATGATTTGTTGATATATTCACTCAAGGATATAAATTTTCCCTTGAGTACTACTTTGGCTGCATCCCATAGATTATGATAAATTATTTCCTCATTCTCACTCTTTTCAATGAAATCATTAATTGTTTCTTTGATTTGTTCTTTGACCAACCAGTTTTGAAGAATTAGATTATTTAGTTTCCAATTAATTTTAAATCTTCCTTTCCTTATGATTATTATTCCAATATTCCTTATTGATTATGATTCTTATTGCATTATGGTCTGAAAAAATTGCATTTGTTATTTTTGCTTTCCTATATTTGTTTGCAATGTTTCTATGCCCTAGTGCATGGTCAGTCTTTGTATATGTGACATATGCTGCTGTAAAGAAGGTATATTCCTTTTTATCCCTGTTTATTTTTCTCTAGATATCTATTAGTTCTAATTTTCCTAATATTTTATTCGCTTCCTTTTTTTATTTCTTGGTTCAATTTATTTAGTTCTGATAGAGGAAGGTTAAGGTCCCCCACTAGTATTTTTTTACTATTTTTTTACTATCTTTTTCTTCCTTAAACTCCTTTAGTTTCTCGTTTAGAAATCTGAATGTTGTACCATTTGGTTGCATATATGTTGAGTACTGATATTCCTTTGTTATTTATTCTGTTATTTATACTGCCTTTCATCAAGATGTAATTACCTTCCTTATCTCTTTTAATGAGAACTATTTTTGCTTTAGCTGTGTCTGAGATCATAATTGCTACTCCTGCCTTCTTTGTCTCAGTTGCAGCTGAGTAAATTCTGTTCCACCCTCTTACCTTTACCCTGTGTATGTCTACCTGCCTCAAATGTGTTTCTTGTAGACAACATATGGTAGGATTCTGGTTTTTAATCTATTCTGATATCTGCTTCCTTTTTATTGGTAAGTTCATCCCATTCACATCCACAGTTGTGATTACTGTATTTATATTTCCTTCCATTTTTACTTCCTCCTTAGATTCTGCCTTTTCTTTTATTCCTCTTACCTTTCCCTCCAACTTTTTGCTTTTAGTCAGTCTCCCCCCTTTCACCTCCTTAATGTTACTCCCCTTTCCACCACCTCCCCTCTTATTAATTCTCCCTCTTACTATGGTGCTTTTTAAATGACCCCCACCTTCTCCCTCCCTTATATTTCTCATGTCCTCACAGCCCATTTATTACCCTTCAACTTCTCTATAGGGCACACTACAATTCTCTGCCCCAATGGATCTGATTGTTCTTCCTTCTCTGAGTCAATTTCAATGCATGTCAGATTTAAGTCTTACCTGTCTGCAACCTCTTTCACTCTTCCATTGTATTGGTCTTCTTCTGCCCTCCCCCCTATGTGCTTCTTTATGAAATATAAATTTACCCCATTTTATCTCTTTTCCCCTTTCTCTTAATATTATCCCCTTTTTTCACCTTGTTATATATATTTGACATTTCATCCTATAAAGTTTGTCACTGCTCCCTCTAAGTATACTTTTCCTAGCTACCCTAATAGTAGTAACAATTTTTAAGAGTTACCAATATCATCTTTTCCCATTTGAACTTATTAGGCCTCTTTAAAAAAGTTGTTTTTTTTTCTCCTTTCTTAATTACCTTTTGGTGATTCTCTTGAGTTCAATTTCTTTGTTTAAGTCAGGTCTTTTCTTTTAGTAATGCTTGGAAGTCTTCTATTTTATTATATGGTCATACTTTCCCCTGCAAGAATATAGTCAGTTTTGCTGGGTAGTTGATTCTTGGTTGTAAACCCAGTTTCCTTGCTTTCTGAAATATCATATTCAATGCCTTCTACTCCTTCAGTGTGGATGCAGCCAGGTCCTGTGTTATCCTAACTGTAGTTCCATGATATTGGAATGGTTTCTTTTTAGCAGCTTGTAGTATTTTTTCCTTGGTCTGGCAGTTCTTGAACTTGGGCTATAACATTTCTGGGCATTGTCAGTTGGGGATTAAATGCAGGAGGTGGTCTGTGAATTCTTTCAATCTCTACTTTCCCTTCTTGTTCAAGAATGTCAGGGCAATTTTCATGGATAATTTCCTATAGAATGATGTCCAGGCTTTTCCTTTTGTCATGATTTTCTGATAGTCCAATAATTCTTAAATTGTCTTTTCTGGATCTATTTTTTTAGGTCTGTTGTTTTTTTTTCAATGAGGTATTTCAAATTTTCCTTAATTTTTTTCATTTTTTGATTTTGTTTTATAGACTCTTACTGTCTTGTGAAGTCATTTGCTTCTAGCATTTGGATTCTAATTTCTAAAGACTGAATTTCATCCCTGGATTTTTTTTTGGTCATCCTTCTCCTTCTGGTATGATTTTTCTGTGTAAGTCATCTTTCATCTTCTTTGCCTCATTTTCAAGCTGGTCAATTCTGGCTTTCAAGACACTATTTTCTTGTTTTCGTTTATGTGCCTCTGTTTTCAGTTGACTTATTTTGCTTTTTAAGTTCTTTCTCCAATTGTCTTCAGCTTCTCTTAATTGTTTTTTTGAATTGTGTTTTGACTTCTCCCAAAGCCTGTGTCCAATTCTCTGGAATTCCTGCATTTTTACTTGGTGTTCTTTGGTCCTCTTCTGTTCCTTTTGTTCTTTGTTCATTACCTGAATAGAAGCTGTTGATTGTAATTTATTTTTCTGTTGTTTATTCGTATTTGTTTCCTTCTTTTCCTTGTCATTGGCTGTTATTGTGTTCCTCTGTTTATTTGCTGGATCTTTGGGTTTGGGCTATTCTGTCATGAAGGGGCTTCTTCTCTGCTCTGCTGATTGACTAGATTAGGCTGATGGAGTATTAATGAGCCCTGATATCAGATCTTCCCCAGCTGTCAACAAAAGCTGAAGGTGTAGGTGAAGGTTTGGAGGCTGAAGGAAGTTATCCTCGTCCTCCTCTCTTCTTTTCTGCCTGCTGCCTCCCTGCCAGCTGCCTGGTCAGAATCCTGAGCTTCCTGTCTGGTAGCAAGGTACTCTGCTATGGTTGAAGCTTTCTCCCTGGGATCTTAGTCAGTTGCATTCTTACCACAGCTCTCAGCACAGTTGATGGGGGATGGGTGTTGGACACTGAGCTTCCCTGCCCTCTAAAGTCTTCTTATTTGCCCTATTGATAGATATATGGAACCAAGTGGAGCTGATCTGTAGAGCTGCATGTCTCCAAGGCTAAAACTTCGAGAAGCAGAGGCCCATGATGGAGAGCGGTGGCTAAAGGCTGGGTGAAGACCAGACTGCCCTTCTCTGCATTTCTCCTCCAACTAACTCCCTCTGAGCTGTGGTCAGAGCCCTGAGCGTCACGCAGCTGTGACAGCAAGGCATTCCCTGTGAGCTGGAGCCCTTGCCCCAGGATCCTAGTGATTGCCGGGAGTCTCAGTTCAATAAATCAGAAAGGGGTCCTGGAGCCTTCCTTTCCCTAAATGTGAGAATTCAGCCCTTTCAGATTGGGGACTTCCCAAAAAAATCAATGAAGGGCCTATTATTTTAACAAACTTAAACAAAGATTTTGATGTAATCAATCCTATCTTTGACCAGGAGGACAAAGATCCCAAGACTGCCTTGAGTTCTGTTCTACTTTTCTCTCTACACTCAACATGCCATTGTGAAAGG
Organism: Gracilinanus agilis; assembly: GCF_016433145.1. Lineage (NCBI taxonomy): Eukaryota > Metazoa > Chordata > Mammalia > Didelphimorphia > Didelphidae > Gracilinanus > Gracilinanus agilis. The sequence goes on from NC_058132.1 coordinate 328,640,612, forward strand.
CTAAACTGGATAATGAGAATTTGCTTATCCCAGCAACTAGGACCTGAGCACATGTACTCTGTTAGCCTTGTATTTTCATCAGTTAAATTCTATAGCCCTATGATAGGATATAAGCAGTTTTTTATTTAAAAATTAATATTTAAGGAGTGTATATAACTGTGTAGGGGGTAAAGATGTGGGTTTCTCATTCAGGTTCAAATATACCATTACTAATATAGTGAAGCAGGACTGTGTGCTTTCTCTCATGTTTTTTAGAATGATTTTTTCCAGAAATATTATCTGGTGTCTTCAATGAAGATAAAAGCATCATTGAGATGAGCTATTTGGCAAATAAAATTCTGGGGTACATCTTAGATACACTCTGAGCTACAAAGGGACTATGGGACTTTCTTGCTGTCACTGACAGTGCATCTAGAATGCTTCCTGCAAGTTTATTTCCTCATTCTAACTAGGATTTTTATCCTCATTTGTATTTTATCATGAAGTCCCTCCTTGGATCCCCCAAACATATTTTTCATGTACTTAGATCCCAAGTTCAACTTTCCCAGTTGGGAAAGCAAGTCCCAACAGACTGCTAAAATGAAGTGGTGTGCAAAGGTCTGCATGCTATTCTCCTAGTTGTCCTCTCTTCCTCGCCAATGTATATCTCATCCCCTTCCAAGTGAATCAGAACATATTCCAAAATACATTTTTTTTCCTTAGATGGCATGTCTGCTAGAATTTGCCAGCCCTTTACTGCCATCTTGTGCCCAAAGCATCCCTTAGAGGACAGGAATGAAATCTCTCTCAAACTTCCAAACGTATATTGACCAAACTGGAGAATGTTTCTTTAAATGTTTTGTGATATTTCCAATCACAACAGCCACTCTGGTAGTAAAAATCACTATTATTGCTAATTTTGTTTTGTAATATTTAGAAAATGTTGGATGTTTGGGTAGTTGTAATTAAACAGCCTACTCATTGAATGAATTACTAAGGTGAAAGAATATTTGGATGACTTAAAATTTTTTTCTTATTCATTCAAACACTTCAACATACAGAAAACAAAAGATTGCATATGGAAATTATGAACAAAGCACATATTAAACTTAATGTGATAGTAACAAAATTGCCCTATGTGTTCATTTATCTTGCTTGACTGTACTTTCTAGAAGGGATGGATTTCTGGGAGGTGGGAGATGATGGTAGCTAGGTGATACAAGGCAGAGGTATCAAATACTAAGCCTGTTGGCACTTCCTATTGCTGCCCATACCAGTTTGGTCATTTTTCAGTTGTCCAACTCTTTGTGACCCCATTTTGGATTTTCTTGGCAAATATAATAGTGTTTTGTCATTTCCTTCTCCAGCTCATTTTATAGATGAGGAAACTTATACAAACATGATTAAATTACTTCCCCAGGGTCATATACCTAGTAAGTATCCAAGGCCAGATTTGAAGGAAGGTAAATCTTCCTTTCTCTGGGCCTAGCACTCTATCCACTTAGCTACCCAAATTGGATTAAATGGTAATTAGGAAATATTTTGCAAGAGAGCACATATAATATTAATATGCGGTTTTCTAAGTCAACATACAACCCATAGGAATCCTTATGTATGGTTACTGTTTGAGTTACCACTGATTCAGAGGATAAACAGAATACTAGACTTGGAGTCAATAAGACCTGAGTTCACATCCTGTCCCAGACACTTGCTATATGGCCCTGGGTAAGTGACATTTCTTAGCTTCAGTTTTCTCCTAAGTGAAATTGTGATAATGGTGCCAACCACACAGGTTAAGAGTAAGGAAATAACATGTAAAGTACCTCAAAACCTTAGTGTTCTGGAAAATATTAGTTAATGAGATACAGAGAAATGATCACAATAAAACATTTAAAAATAAACCAAATTCTTAGCTTATGAAGAGAAGTTAAATATATTCTATTCCAAAAGTTGGCTTCACTGTCAGGTAGTTGGGGTTTGAAACTTCTTCCCATAGGAAGAAGTGACATTTATCTGAACCAGCTCTAAAGAGCCTATTTAACATAAAGAATAGTTGTACTACTCTACAGTTTCATCAAAGAAGTGATAGACCACACTCTTGCAAAAATACATGTCAGATAAATTGTGGGCAAAGTTCAAGCAGCTTTGTGGACAAATGCAGCTCAGATTTGAATCTAAACAACAGAATTCCAGAAACAACCCTAGTGAGAAACCAGAAAACCATCCCTTAGCACTCTGCTGTTTCTTCTGCCTTACTAACTATTGATTGGACAAAATTTTAAACTGAAGGTGGATCATTGCCCTTTTGGGTAGTTATTAGTTCCCAGACCCTGGTGCTAAGAAAGTGCTATTAAAAATGCTTTTTTTATTCACACAAATAAGCATAAATAGGGAAATAACATAGGGAAATATAGGGAGAATAAGGAATACTAACCCAAATATCACCTTAGATAATACAATGTAGCTGTTTGAGTAAATAGTTTCTAGAACTATTCTACTCCTATTGTAGGACTATAAGATAGTTATGTTGCTTTACTTTTGATTTTGAAAGTAGGTTAAGACACTTATTACTGCTTTGGAAAGTTAAACATCGTTTTGTTGGAAAGTTTATTGTTACATAGTTGTTTCAACATTTTCTGAAATATTGTTGTACCTTTGATTGGAAAACCCTATCCCTTCCCCAAATAACTTTCCTTTACCCTTCTTAGCTCATAGGTAGACAGAATAAGATAGAATAAAGTATAGTTAAGGATTTTTCATGTTGGGGGGAAAAGAGAAAATGAAGTTAGTTACATAGAATAGTTAGGAAACAATTTAAGCAAAATTCAAACAGGATTTTAGGATAAAATCCTGTCAAACAAAAACTGGGATTGTTATAGGGTAGAATCTTAATGGAGGGCAGGCGTCAGAACCCCAAGAAGGCAGGGGCAGTTGAATATTGTTGGAGACGGTATAAAAAGGGGAAACCTCAAAAAGAGGACTCATTTTGGGTTTTGGAAAGCTAGAGGGAGGTGCAAATATGATACTCCTAGGCCTAGCATACCTCAAACCTGCTGGTCCTTGTGCTTCCAGCCCTGTAGCCATATTTGAGATCCTGCCTAGACTGACCTTGATAACAACTGTAGCTGAGAGACTTTATAGAATGTTATAGAGTCTGATCTCTAAAGACCATCAATCAACACCTTCAATAATCCCTCAAGAGATTATCTACTTTGTTACTTAGGAATAAGAGCTTTAGTGAAAAAAGGGAGAAGATTTAGTTTGAGGCTTATAGACCTGGCAGGGTTAAGATATACATTATCCTCAACTGATTACCAATAGAAATCACCTTATCCCTCTCTCCTTCAACCTTCACCTTTCTCATTAATCTATTTAGTTATTAAAAGAAATATTACAAGAAGTCAGATAGTGATTGAATCATTCTAACCAAATATTCAAAGAAGACATAACCAGCTGTCTTACCTGAGAAGTTCTACCATTGTCAACTGTAGTGTCAGTTAAGTCAGAGAAGGCAGTTGTGAGAGGATTATCTGATTATCCTTGGCTGTGAACTTCACATACAACCAAGAGACATCTCTTCCTGTGGGGATATACTTCCTTCAACTAGCCCAGTGTGTTGGGAGTATACCAACCTATTCTTTATAGGGGAGCCACTGGCTTTCTTCCTCACGTAAATCCAGCAGGCACTTATACTGTCTCAGGAGAGAATCCCAACTGCTGCTGCCTCTCCTGCACCCATCCCCCACTCAATACTGTGTATTGGCTCCAAGGCAGAAGAGTGGTAAGGGTAGGCAATGGGGGTCAAGTGACTTGCCCAGGGTCACCCAGCTGGAAAGTGTCTGAGGTCGGATTTGAACCTAGGACCTCCCATCTCTAGGCCTGGCTCTCAATCCACTGAGCTATCCAGCTGCCCCCCAGAGCCAGTTGTTTTTACAAGCTCAAAGTGCCTGCCATTCTTACAGATGTTGTTATTGCTAGGAGGGACAGTGTAGAGAGAGATGGTTGAGAACAGAACCTTGAAAAACGCTTTACCTTAGGCAGATAGCTCTGGTGCTATAAGGGATTTCAATGGCCATCCAGCCCAACCTCCTCATTTTATGAGTGAGCAAACTGAGGCCCAGGGAGATGACTTGACTTGCTAGAGTCACAAAAGCTAGAGTTTTGCCAGATACAAAAACTGAAGCTAGGTTGCTTGACTCCAGAAGCAATACTTCGTCCATTTCTCTACACAAAGCATAAGTAGCATCCATGTTCACCTTTGTTGGATCTTTGTTCTCTAGGATTTTTGGTCTACCTGAATAAATTCCCTTCAATTGACTGCTCTTTGCTTTCAAATCTTTTCTGGCTGCCTTGTTCTGTTCAGTGAATGCATTTCTTAGTTTAAAGCTAGCTTTCTTTTCTTTATCATTCTTTTATCACCCTCTTAGTTTACTGCTAAGGTAAGGTGAAGGCTCTATGAGAGGCCACTGAATTTGGTGGTTATATGATCACTGATCATTCTTGGGAGTGTAGTCCTAAAGAATTAAAATCACTCCCAGGAATGTTTTGTTTCCCAACCTTCTCATTTATTTCCTCTTTCTGTCTAGATGGTCTATAGTATTCATTTATGTTTGTCTCTCTCTTGACCTTTACCCATAGCTTATTCATCATGCTCCATCTCCCTTCTAGTTCCTGGACTTCCTCATATGAATATATTTCCTTAATATGAAAAATTATGCCTATCCAATACAGTCACATTATTTCTAAAGATTATAATTGGTTCTGTAAAAACATGTTAGGCAAAACAAATATACTGAGGGAAATTATTGCTATAAAAAAAGAATGTTCAAGGGCAGCTAGGTGACTCAGTAGATAAGAAAGCCAGGCCTGGAGATAGGAGATTCTTGGTTCAAATCTGACCTCAGATACTTCCTATCTATTTGATCCTGGGCAAGTCAATTAAACTCAATTGCCTAGCCCTTACTGCTCTTCTGTCTTGGAGCTGATACTTAGTATTGATTCTAAGATAGAAAGTAAAGATTTTAAAAGGAAAAAAAGGATGTTCCAAATAGGAGAGCAAGAAGACTGATATTCAGAAAAGTTAATGCCACTAGGACTCATAAACCTCTCAGAAGGTCATGGATCACAGAACTCTGATTAGCCTCTTAGACAGTCAACAAAACTGTCAGTGTTTTTTTTAACATCGATGTAGGTTGTTTAGGCATTCATTGATGGCATTATTGCAGAATATCCTTGTTTGGAAACTTGTGTGAGATGTACTTGTATTTGCTGATTAATTAGATATTATTAAGAACACAAATCATATTCCCTTCTATCTCCCTCATCATACCAGAGGAAAATATCCACCCATCAAAAGCTTTGGGAGAATTTGGGTGATTCTTCAGTTCTTCAGCCTCTAATTCAAGTCATTTCTCCATCTATCATAATATATCGCCTCCCTCTTATTAAAATTTTTATAGATGTGTTTTGTTATAACCTTATAGACATTTATGGATTATTCTCATTCTCTTATAACAAATTAAAATAATTGAGCAAATCTAATAATACAGTGACCTCACGTGAAAGTGCATTCAACATTCAACATCTTTAGTCCTGCTCCACCTCATAATTTAACTTAAAATGAACAGAATTCTATTTCCCTCTGACTCTTGACCTGACTGAAAAAAAGAGAAAAGAAAAATTCCTTTTAGCGAATGTATAGGATCAAACAAAACAAATTCCCTCAATGATTCTGTCTGTTTCTCCATCTGTGTGTGTGTGTCTCTCTGTATCTCTGTCTCGCTGTCTTTCTTTGTTTCTGTGTCTTTGCACACATATGTATGCGTGTATATTAATGTACATATATGTGTATGCATATTAAAATTTTTGTACCCCTAATTTATCACCTGTACTCGGAGATAAAAGGTATATTTCATATTGGTCCTTTGTAATCATTAATTCGTATTATGTTTATCCTCATCATTTCTCTTTCTACTATACTGAAAGCTCTTTGATAGAAGAGACTGTTGTTCCTCATTTCTCTATCCCTAATGCTTTGCATAAAATGCTGCATACATGAGGGACTTGATAACTGTTGGAAGCCATTGAGAGAAATAGAGTCTCTAATAGGTTTATCTGAACCCCATCAAAAGATCAATGCAGTCCGGCAAGTCCGTGCTTTGACCTTTCTACTCTGCAAGTCAGAACCAGACTGGATGGGTTATTTAAGATAAAAATCTTGACTCCTCTTTTGATTCCTTTTATGATCCACACCTTTTCTTATTGGAAAGCATTTTAGTCTTATTGGAAAACTTTAAGTTCTTAGCAAACCAGAAGTTAAGGGGTTAACAGTTTCTCTCCAAGACAGAATGCAGAAAATTAAGTTGCTTGGGCTCAAAACTGTTCCCAGACTAACCAAGGTCAGAACTAGACAAAGTTAGACAAGACCTCATCCAACCAAGTGCATTCCTCCCGATAATGTATAAGACTCAGCCTTGAAACTTTTTCTCATCCAGCATACCCTTCATGAGAAAATCTTTTGTATAATATATGCCAACAAGTGAGGTAATTCTGTGACCATGATGAGTCTGTGCAGCCACAAACTCCTGTATGCTTTGTGTGAAAGGAGTTTTTTGAATATTGTATATAATAAAAATCTCAAGCTCATTGAGGATCAGACGGAGCAGCCATGAGCTGACAGACAGATGTTCTTCAGTATCTTTCTTTCTCACCTAAACCGTCCCTTATCAGATTCCTGGAGCTGCTGAATAGCTTTCAACAGATAACTGTTTCCCGAACTACCTTTAACTTGGAGGGTCAATGAACTAAGAGGGAAGCTAAGTGGCTCAATGGATTGAGAGCCAGGCTTAGAGACTAAAGATCCTGGGTTCAAAGCTAGCCTCAGATATGTGACCTTTGACAAGTCACTTAATCCTCATTGCCTAGCTCTTATTGTTCTTCTGCCTTGGAACCAACACACAGTGTTGATTCTAAGAAGGGGAAGGCAAGGGGTTTGAAAAAATGAAGCTAAGTTCCAGCACTTAGCCTCATATAAAGTGTAGGGAATACAAAGGAGAGGAGAATGAATTTTATTACTAGGTACTGATCTAGGAAATTTTTTTTTAAATATTCGAAGCTTTCATTTGAAACTCTCTCGTCTCCTTTGATTGACTCTTTGCCTACTTTCTTATGTTTCTCTGCCCAGGTCTCTAAGTGCCTAGTGCCTCTATGAAACCCTAAGTGCTTCAGCCTTGCACACAGAGATATTTGTGTGCCTGTGGGTGCCTGTCAACCCAACCAAATCCCTAATCAGTAGAATTTCAAGTCATAATAACAAATGAACTGAAAGTTTCAGACCATTATGTAAGTTGGTGGGGGATGAAGTAGTTTTCGAGGCCCAGTAATTTCCATGGAAATAGCCCAGCCATAGCAAGGAAAATTTTGTAGGACTCAGCTTCCCTAAATGGTTCTTGTTTTTCATAATTTCTTCCTTTTTACCACTGATCCCATAGAAAGTTATTTTTTTCTCACAATGGCTCCTTGGCAGTGGAAATTTTGAAGATTGTGGAGAGAGAGAGATGAAGGGAAAGAGGAACCATTTGGGTGAGGTCATTTGTAAAATGTGTGTCTTGAAATCAGTAATTCCCTAAATATTTATTTTTTCATCCAATAAGCATCTATTGATCATGATGCTGGTGGGGGGGGGGTAATGGGAAGAAGTATGAAGAAAAGAAGGTCCTAGTTCTTAAGGATTTTACAATCTAATTTGAGATAGGTATCTAGGTATAAGTGCTAATTGGGATTTATCCCTATGGTATATGAGGAAAGGTTATTCACTGCCATAGAAGTAACAGACAGATTCTGAATGCAAATTGAAACATATCATTCTTCACTTTATTTCCTTCATGAATTTTTCTCTAGTGTAAGCAACTTCATGAATAGAGAAAGATGTACTATATGTACAGATAATACATGTATAACATACAGATACAACATAAGATAACATATATACAACCTATATCAGTGATGGTGAATCTTTCAATGACCAAATACCCAGACTGCACCCTCATGCTGCATGTGAGCTGCCTCCCTAAGAGATAGGGGAGGGAGGAAGTGCTCCCATTGGGCTATTGGGCAGAGGGGTGGGTCATGTGAGAAATATCCTCAGGTGCATGTGAAGAAAGGGAAGGGAGCAGCTTTCTCTGGCATGTGTGCCATAGGTTTGCCAGCATAGACCTATATCATATCATCTATCTTCATAGGGAGCAAGTAGGAGTGGAAATGAGGGGGGGGGGAGAGAATTAGATAGATTTTTGGACATAATGTGAAAATTTGTTTTTCTTAGATAAGCATGTTTATTATAATTTATTATATACTTATAATAAATTATACATATATTATTGCTATATTACATATACTACTATGTTAATATATAAAAATAAATGGTAACTCATAAACACACATATATAATAAATATGTACACACACAACTATAGGAAATGAAAGTATATGTTTCATCCTTGATCCCTGATACCTGCCAACTTTCTTAACTTGTTGATATACTTTGTTCTATATATTGTGCAAATGGAATTAGCTCAAGCCCATTCATAGTTAAAACTCTAGCCACCAGAGATAATGTCATCCCCACCTCCCTTAGTGGGGAGGGGAGATGAGTTACCCACACATGACAATAAGTAGCAAATCAAGAACAAGGGACTGCCCTTGGGGCAGTCCAAAACAGTTTTGAGGCTGCCATTTGTCCACTTGAATTAGAGGTGGACCTCCAGAAGTGACGAAAGCTGCTGACCTTCAAATATGATGGTAACTTCCTGTTGAGGCAGTTCACGCTTTGAACTTGGTGCTGAAGGATCTCTGCTGAGACCTCAGGCAGCTTCCCCTCTGAATTGTTGTGTGGGTAAGTTAGGCTGACTCCCTTTCACCTACCTTGGCGTTTCTAGAGTCTTTACCTCAATAAGGCTTCTTTGCCTCGCTGATTGCTAAGGCCTTGTGACTAATAGCCTAGTTTAATTAGCCTTTTAACCCTCTCTTGGTCCAGACCTCTGCCAGTCCAGGCCAGCCTCTCCCTCTCTCTATTTCCCTACCTTCTACCTTCGCAAATTGTAAATAAACTACCATAAAACCCATCCTGACTTGGGTCTATTTTAATTATGGAACCAATCTGAATTATTGATTCCTGGCGACCACACCTTAAAATATATATATATATATATATAATATCTAAGTTTTCCCTCTTACAATATTAAGTCCAAGTTAACATAAAATAAGAGAAAGTTTAGTATAGAGTTAAATTAGTAGGTGAAAAGATTCTTGGAAGTGAATTGTAAGCTAAGATTTAAAGATTATAATACATAGGTTGAGGGGGATGAAAGTCCTCAGTCATATCGTAGATTCAGTGAAAGCTAAATTCTATGGAGCTTTCCAGGGTGCTGGAACTTTCAGTCCCTCAACCATTTCTTACCTAGTGTCTCACAGCTCTGCCTATTCTGTTAGGGGTTATCCTAGGTCAATGGCCTTCTGGTTTCTTTCACTGATGCAGAATACCTTGAAATATGAAATATTTATTGGATGAATGCTAACTTGTTCACTATATCTCTAGTATCATTAGAGAATGAGAACTACTCTGGAAAATTAAGAGTAAATCAGAAAATCAGGCCATGAACAAACTTTGGAGCCTTTGTTCTTTATATAAGCTCACTCTCCTTGTACAGAGGAGAGTTTCCAAGTGTTTGATCAAGGCCATAAGTTTCAAAGTTCCTACCTCTATAAAAATTTGTCCAAAGCTAGTCCTCTAGTGAGATTCTCTTCTCAATTCCCTACCCCCTTGTTTTGACACCTCAACCCATTACAGAACACAGAGAACCCAAAGCATAGGTGTATAAGTGAGAGATAACACCTTGCTTCCCCACAGTATAGCTCTAGACCCTCTGGGAATTAGGGAAAACCGACAATCACATATCAGATATAGTACTTAACTTTTACAAAGGGGGGAATCTGTGAAGCCAACATTAGCTTCTATCCATTCCGCTAACCCACAAATGAATGACCCAACATGCAGATGTAAAGATTTGCAGCATCCCTCATATCAATCCCTAAGAATACTGTGTGCAGGTAATGTGAGAAGTACACTGACTCTGAAGGCAGGATCAAATCCTGCCTCTGACACTACTTATGTGACTTTTGGCAAGTTTCTTAACTTCTTTGGATCTCAGTTGTACTAGATGAACTCTGAGGTCCCTTTCAACTCTATATCTCTAATTGAATGATTCCCTTCTAGCAAAGATGCTGACTTATTATAGCATCACTCATTTAAAGAGCATTTCCTGCTAAATGGTAGAATTAAAATAATCAATCTATTCTTTTTTTATTAATTAATTAATCAATGCTATTCTTTTTTTTAAACTCTTACCTCCCATTGTAGAATCAATGTTGTGTATTGGTTCTGAGGCAAAAGAGCAGTAAGAGCTAGGCAATGGGAGTTAAGTAACTTGCCCAGGAGCTAAGAAGTTTCTGAGGCCAGATTTGAACCCAGGACCACCCCTCCCTAGGCTGGCTTTCAATCCATTGAGTCATCCAGCTGCCCACCCCTCAATGCTATTCTTTTAAAGAAAAATCCTTTGAAACTCAAAGAAACAGGACAAATTCAAATTGGTGCCCCTTCAGAGTGGGTCTGATTCCACTCTATGTCTGACCTACTACTTTGTACCTTCTTAATGCACAACTCTGATCAAATCACTATTCTACTAAAAAGTCACTAGTGGTTTTCCACTATTGGAATAGCAAGGCTCAACTCAACCTGAAAATCACGGTCTTAAGATAAAGGGAGATAAAGTTGAAAAATCAGTTTGGGAACATATTTTAGAGGTAGAAATCTGAATACCAGGCAAAGGAGTTCAGAATTTCTTTTATAGGCCATGGGAAAGCATTATTTTATGAATGTTTTAGGATGATTCATTTGGCAATGGTGTGTAGGGGATGGGTTAGTAGATAGTTGCAATTATCTAGGTATTAGATAATAAGAAATTGGATCATGATGATGGCACTGGAAAAGGAAAGAGTGATAGTGTCTATATAAGCATTATAAAGGAAGATTCACTGGTTGTGACTGATTAGATAGAGGGGATGAGGAAAAAAAAGAATTAACAGATAGATACCCTGAGTCTTATTACCTGGAAGAAAGTTATAGCATTGAGAGAAGTAGGAAATGCATAAGGGTGCCAGTTTAAGTTTGATTTCAAACATGTTAAATTTGATATGCTGATGATCCATTTATATGGAAATGTCCATTAAGCAGTTAAAGATGTAGAGCTGCAGTTCAGAAGAGAGTTCAAGGCTAAAGATGCAACTTTGAGAGTCCTTTGCACAACAGCTGATGATTGAAGTCACAGAAATGGATGTTATGTTTGAGGCAATTGTAAGGGTGAGAATTGAAACATTGGATATGACCACATTAAGTGTGGGAAGCAAAGAAGACATAAAAGCAATACTAACAGAATTAGAGATAAAACCAGAAGAGTATTCAAAGGGAAGCAAAAGCAGAATGAGGGGGAGGAGGGAGACAGGGATTCATTTCAGGTGAAGTTTGATCATGAAATAGTTGAGGGATCAATAGTGTCAAATAGTTCAGAGAGATCAAGGTGGTTATAGCCTAATGAAAGACAACTGGATCTGAAGATTCAATCACTGACAACCTTTGTGAGTATAATTTTAGAGGTGAAATCACTGAGAAAGATAGGTAAGTAAATGTGTGTGCATTTTTTAAATCATGTACTATATTGCCATTTAAATATTATGCTAATCTATTTATTCTGTGCTTTGCAATTTTAATAAATTATATATTTTAATTAGTTAATAATTAAATAATATAACAGATTATATTATAAAGATACAAATTTAAAAAGACTTTCTAGCTTTAGGCTTCCAGAATAACTCTGCTAAGCTTAAGCCCCATATAGGTCTTTGTTGCTAGAGCTCTTAAAGACTTAATAATAGTAAACATAACTGAGAAGAACCAAAGAGTCAGAGATTGTTTTCCATTCTCTTCAATAAATATCTTACTAACATCAAAATGTGTTATTAGAAGTATTTTGATTTCTACCTTAAGTTTAAAGGCTAAAAAGTGTCCTTGAAATTCTTTTCTTTTCTTGCTTTCAAGAAAGAAAAATTCTGACTTCCTAATTGCCAGAAGCCATCGAGGCTGTGAGGTTTAGCCTGGCTACTCACAAGCTCTGACAATCCAGCAGGGCAGGTTGTCAGGAGGATGGAAATTCCACACTCACTTCTCCAGGGGGCATAAAAACAAACCCAGCCGAATGGAGGGACCCCACAACAGGGTGCAGCGTGGAAGGTACGTGGAATCAGGACATTTCCATGCTATAAAGGGGTGAAACAGCTCTCACTAAATCGTGGGCTGAGCAACCACCTCCCCCCCCCACACACACCACCTGCAGTGCTGAAGCAAGGTCAAAAGAAATAGAGCAAGTTTGGGCCACCCATTGAGTCACTGGCAGCTCCAGGGCCTGTTCCTGAGAGCGTCAAGATTTGGGACCCCAAAAAGCTGAGGAACGCACACGGACTCTGAGCGCAGACTCAGAGGGCAGGCGCGGGTGGAGATGTGGGTGGAGGCGGACACAGGCGGGAGCAAAGGCTCTGAAACCCTGAGTGGGGAACCAGTGCAGACGGGTATACGACTGTGGAAGCAGCGCCTTGAGACTTGTAAAGGAGCCTCCTGCAGAGGATCAAGCAAGAGGGTCCACCAGGGAGCTTGACCTTGTTAAAAACCAGACCTCAGACCTCAGGAGCCAAAAGACCACAGACAAACCCTGAGCGCAAGGATAAAGCTGAGAAGCTGCTGGGCTAATGATGGCTACCCAGAACCAGGAAGTCCAGAAGAGAGAGAAAAAGATTAACAATAAGAAAAAGAAATCTTTAACACTCAACAACTTTTACACAGAGAAAATCCAGACTACCAAGCAATCAGAAGAGGAGAAAAAACAAGCAATCACATCCGAACCATCCCAAGATACTCAAAACTGGTCACAAGCTCTTGAAATGTTCAAAACTGAGATGACGAGAAAGTTGGAAAAGATTTGGTCAGAGAAATGGGAAGTAGCTCAAAAGGAAATCAGTCAAGAAAATAACAGTTTAAAAGGCAGAATTTCGCAATTGGAAAGTGAAGCAAGTCAACTGAAGACCAGAAATGACCAGACTGAAAAAGGAAAACCAAAAGATTATAGCCGAAAACCAAAAGATTATAGCCGAAAACCAGTCCTTAAAGGCTAGAATTGAACAATTAGAAGCTAATGATCACTCAAGACAACAAGAACAAATAAAACAAAGCCAAAAGACTGAAAAAATAGAAGGAAACATGAAATATCTCAATGAGAAAGTGACAGACCAAGAAAACCGGTCTAGAAGAGACAATTTGAGAATCATTGGTCTCCCTGAAAAGGGTGAAATTAATAGAAATTTGGTCTCCATATTAAAAGAAATTATTCAGTAAAATTGCCCTGAAGTTCTACAACAAGTTGGGCAATATAGACATTGAAAGGATCCATAGATCACCCTCGACATTCGATCCAGATAAGAAAACGCCCAGGAATATAATTGCCAAATTCAAGAGCTTCCAAGTAAAAGAAAAAATCTTACAAGAAGCCAGAGACAATTCAAATATCAAGGAGCACCAATCAGGATCACACAGGATCTGGCAGCCTCCACGCTAAAAGACCGCAAAGCTTGGAATATGATATTCAGAAAGGCAAGAGAGCTGGGCCTGCAACCACGGATCAACTACCCATCAAAATTGACTATATACTTCCAGGGGAAAATATGGGCATTCAACAAAATTGAAGATTTCCAAGTATTTGCACAGAAAAGACCAGGGCTAAATGGAAAGTTTGATATCCAACCATAAAAATCAAGAGAAACATGAAAAGGTAAATAAGAAACAGAGGGGAAAGAAAGAAAACTCATAATTTTTTAAATTTGCATTTTTTTACCCTTAACTTCTGTCTATTGGTTCATAGGTGAAAGATTGGTAAGGGTGGGCAATGGGGGTCAAGTGACTTGCCCAGGGTCACACAGCTGGGAAGTGTCTGAGGCCGGATTTGAACATAGAACCTTCCGTCTCTAGGCCTGGCTCTCAATCCACTGAGCTACCCAGCTGCCCAAATTTGCATTTTTAAGGGCCTCAGTAAGATCTAATTATCTGTATTCCTATGTGGAGAAATGCTATGTATAATTCTCTGTAGTGAACTCTATTCACTTTTAAGTATTCACTATTATAGTGGTAGGAAGAATGATTAATGGGGAGAGGGTGGAGTGCTGAATGGTCTAAGATGATATGGGGGGGTGGGAAAGAGGAGGGTGAATGGAGGGGGACACCAGGAGAAACTTGAGAGAATAAGAAAAATAGGATAATCTATTACACAAAAAGAGGGCATGGGATGGGGAGGGGACAAATACTATTATAAGAAGGAGAGGAAGAGAGCATTAAGAGGTAATAATCAAACCTTACTCTCAGCGTAATCAACTTGGAGAGGAAGAGTAGCTATACTATCCATTGGGATATAAAACTCTATCTAACCCTACTGAGAAAGTCAGAAGGGATAAACCAAGGGGAGCAGGGGAGAGGGGAGGTCAAAAAAGGGAGGGGAGAAGAAGGGGGAGGGAATTTATTAGGCCTTCAAAACAAAAAGAGGGGAATAACAAGGGAGGGGGTAGAAAGGGAAGTTAATCAAGGGAGGGGATAAGGGATACCACCTTAATAGCAAACCACTGGTTTAAAAGGAAATAGGTTAAGAAGAAGGGGTAGGAATAGGGGAGAATACAAAAATGTCAGTGAATGCACAGCTGATAATTATAACGCTGAATGTGAATGGGATGAACTCTCACATAAAACGGAAGCAAATAGCAGAGTGGATTAGAAACCAAAATCCCACCATATGTTGTCTACAAGAAACACATATGAGGCAGGGGGACATACACAAGTTTAAGGTTCAGGGCTTGAACAAAATCTTTTGGGCGTCAAATGAGAAAAAGAAGGCAGGAGTAGCTATTGTGATTTCTGACAAAGCCAAAGTAAAAATAGATATGATTAAAAAAGACAGGGAAGGTCATTACATCCTGATTAAAGGCAGTATAAACAATGAGGAAATAACACTGCTCAATATATATGCACCAAATGGCATAGCATCCAGATTCATAAAGGAAAAACTGGAAGAGCTCAAGAAGGAAATAGATAGTAAAACCATAATAGTGGGAGATCTAAATATTACTCTTTCAGATCTAGATAAATCAAACCAAAAATTAAATAAGAAAGAGGTAAGAGAGGTGAATGAAGTCCTAGAAAAATTAGATTTAATTGATATGTGGAGAAAAATAAATAGGGACAAAAAGGAATACACCTTCTTTTCAGCTGCACATGGTACATTCACAAAGATTGACCATGTAATAGGGCATAGAATCATTGTAAACAAATGCAAAAGAGCAGAAATAATAAATGTAACCTTCTCAGATCATAATGCAATAAAAATAACAATTAGTAAGGGCACCTGGACAGGCAAATCAAAAACTAATTGGAAATTAAATAATATGATTCTCCAAAACCAATTTGTCAAAGAAGAAATTCTAGAAACAATCAACAATTTCATTGAAGAAAATGACAATGATGAGACATCCTACCAAACTCTGTGGGATGTAGCCAAGGCAGTACTCAGGGGGAAATTTATATCTTTGAGTGCATATATTAACAAATTAAGGAGGGCAGAGATTAATGAATTGGGCATGCAACTTAAAAAATTAGAAAGCGACCAAATTAAAAATCCCCAGATGAAAAATAAATTAGAAATACTAAAAATCAAGGGAGAAATCAATAAAATCAAAAGTAAAAGACCTATTGAATTAATAAATAAGACTAGAAGCTGGTACTTTGAAAAAACAGATAAAATAGACAAAGTATTGGTCAATCTAATAAAAAAAAAGAAAGAAGAAAACCAAATTGACAGTATCAAAGATGAAAAGGGAGACCTCACCTCTAATGAAGGGGAAATTAAGGCAATCATTAAAAACTATTTCGCCCAATTAATGGCAACAAATATAACAATTTAGGAGATATGTATGAAAATTTACAAAAATATAAATTGCCTAGATTAACAGCAGAAGAAATAGAATACCTAAATAATCCCATATCAGAAAGAGAAATTGAACAAGCCATCAAAGAACTCCCTAAGAAAAAATCACCAGGACTTGATGGATTCACAAGTGAATTCTATCAGACATTCAAAGAGCAACTAATCCCAATACTATACAAATTATTTGATATGATAAGCAAAGAAGGAGTCCTACCAAATTCCTTTTATGACACAAATATGGTACTGATCCCAAAGCGAAGTAGATAAAAAACAGAGAAAGAAAACTACAGACCAATCTCCCTAATGAACATAGATGCAAAAATCTTAAATAGAATATTAGCAAAGAGACTCCAGCAAGTGATCAAGAGGATCATCCACCATGATCAGGTGGGATTTATACCAGGAATGCAAGGTTGGTTCAACATTAGGAAAACCATCCACATAATTGACCATATCAACAGTCTAACAAACAAAAATCACATGATTATCTCAATAGATGCTGAAAAAGCCTTTGACAAAATACAGCATCCATTCCTATTGAAAACACTGAAAAGTATAGGAATAGAAGGACCTTTCCTAAAAATAATAAACAGTATATACCTAAAACCATCAACAAGCATCATATGCAATGGGGATAAATTAGAAGCCTTTCCAATAAGATCAGGAATGAAACAAGGATGCCCATTATCTCCTCTATTATTTAACATTGTACTAGAAACATTAGAAGTAGCAATTAGAGAAGAAAAAGAAATTGAAGGTATCAAAATAGGCAATGAGGAGACTAAGCTATCACTCTTTGCAGATGATATGATGGTCTACTTAAAAAATCCTAGAGAATCAACTAAGAGGCTTGTAGAAATAATCAACAACTTTAGCAAAGTTGCAGGATACAAAATAAATGCACATAAATCATCAGCATTTCTATATATTTCCAACACATCAAAGCAGCAAGAGGTAGAAAGAGAAACACCATTTAAAATCACCCTAGACAATATAAAATACTTGGGAATCTATCTACCAAAACAAACACAGCTACTATACAAAAACAACTACAAAACACTTACAAACAAATAAAACTGGATCTCAACAATTGGAAAGCCATTAATTGTTCGTGGGTAGGATGAGCTAACATAATAAAAATGACCATTCTACCCAAATTAATTTATCTATTTAGCGCCATACCTATCAAACTACCAAAAAACTTCTTTACTGAATTAGGAAAAACTATAACAAATTTCATTTGTAATAACAAAAGATCAAAATATCAAGGGAAATAATGAAAAAAATGTGAAGGAAGGGGGCCTAGCAGTACCAGATATTAAATTGTACTATAAAGCAATGGTCATCACAACAGTATGGTACTAGCTAAGAGATAGAAGGGAGGATCAGTGGAATAGATTTGGGGTAAGTGACATCAGCAAGACAGTGTATGATAAACCCAAAGAGCCCAACTTTTGGGACAAAAATCCACTATTTGACAAAAACTGCCGGGAAATTTGGGAAATAATATGGGAGAGAATAGGTTTAGATCAACATCTCACACCCTACACCAAGATAAATTCAGAATGGGTGAATGACTTGAATATAAAGAGAGAAACTATAAATAAGTTAAGTGAACATAGAGTAGTTTACTTGTCAGATCTCTGGGAAAGGAAAGATTTTAAAACCAAGCAAGAGTTAGAGAAAATTACAAAATGTAAAATAAATGATTTTGATTATATCAAACTAAAAAGCTTTTGTATAAACAAAAATAATGTAGCCAAAATCAGAAGGAAAACAACAAACTGGGAAAAACTCTTTATAACAGAAAACTCTGACAGGGGTCTAATTACTCAAATATACAAGGAGTTAAACCAATTGTATAAAAAATCAAGCCATTCCCCAACTGATAAATGGGCAAGAAACATGAATAGGCAATTTTCAGATAAAGAAATCAAAAGTATCAATAAGCACATGAGAAAGTGTTCTAAATCTCTAATAATTAGAGAAATGCAAATCAAAACAACTCTGAGGCATCACTTCACACCTAGCAGATTGGCTAAAATGAAAGAAGGGAAGAGTAATGAATGTTGGAGGGGATGTGGCAAAACTGGGACATTAATGCATTGTTGGTGGAGTTGTGAACTGATCCAACCATTCTGGCTGGCAATTTGGAACTATGCTCAAAGAGTTATAAAAGAATGCCTGCCCTTTGATCCAGCCATACCATTGTTGGGTTTGTGCCCCAAAGAGATAATTGATAAACAGACTTGTATGAAAATATTTATAGCTGCGCTTTTTGTGGTAGCAAAAAACTGGAAAATGAGGATATGCCCTTCAATTGGGGAATGGTTGAACAAATCATGGTATATGCTGGTGATGGAATACTATTATGCTCAAAGGAATAATAAACTGGAGGAATTCCATGTGAACTGGAAAGACCTCCAGGAATTGATGCAGAGTTAAAGGAGCAGAGGCAGAAGAACATTGTACACAGAGACCAATACACTGTGGTATAATAGAATGTAATGGACTTCTGTACTAGCCGAAATGCAATGACCCAGGACAATTCTGAGGGATTTATGGAAAAGAACGCTACCCATGTTTAGAGGAAGTACTACAGGAGTGGAAACAGAAGAACAACAACTGCTTGAATACATGGGTTGAGGCGAACATGATTGGGGATGTAGACTTGAAAATACCACACCAATGAAACTATCAACAATTTGGAAATAGGTCTTGATCAATGACACATGTTAAAACCAGTGGAAATACACATCTGCCATGGGGTAAGGGGGAAGTCGGGGGGGGGGGTGAAGGGGAAAGTAAGAGCATGAATTATGTAACCATGTTAACTTTTCAGAAAAATAAATATTAATAAATGTTTAAAAAAAAGAAATCAGATTATCTAATGTTGTATTGTTTCCTTTTAATTAATTTATCTTAGTTGATTAATTGTTTTTAAGGTTTAAAAAATCTGTCTAAACTGAGGAAGAGGCTGAGTCCCAATTTGTAAGACAATTGGCATGCATTGCTTAATAAATCAATATGCTCAGAAGATCAAATCTTTATTTCCTCAGTCATTTCATCTTTTGCTCCTTATAGGTGGCAGGGGAGGGCAGGATTGTTGAGGGTAAGGGGTACAGCCAAGAACCAGAGGAGCCCTTGAGTACCAGGGCCAAAGGACACAGTTTATGACACAGATCCTATAAGAGATTGCCTTTAAGAATCAGCATATTTTTAGAAAAAGCTATTACCACTCACTGTTAATCCATTCATCAGGGATTCTAAAGAGGTATAGATTTGCTCAGAAATCCATGAAATTTTCAAGATTTAATAGGTTAAGAATCACTGATCTAGAGGATCTTAAGAAAAGAAATGGAAACTAGGTTTGGATGACCTGAACTTTGCCTTTGGTCAAGTCAATGTTAAGTCAACCCTACAACATTAGTTCTGTAAGTCCAAAATTCCTTGGACAACTGAACCAGAAAGGCAAACATAAACCACCTTGAGCTGCTGTATTGGTCATAACAATGGTATGAGTCCTTTTGACAACACATGAAATTAAGCAATTGCTCTATATCCCCTTAAGGATACAAATATTTTCCAGCAAAATAAGGCTAAGCATAATTAGGCATGGATTGTTGTTATTTTTTTAAGAGGAGCAGGAAATGAGACATTGAGAGGGAAGTTTGGGCATTATGTATTACTGGAGTGTATAAATTCTGTCCTCCATAAAGCCCACCATGGACATAACTCTATGTCCTTGAAGGTGTTGCAGTAAAACATATATATAGCACAGGCTACTTTTATTTATTTTATTTATAATTGAGGCTAATTTTATTTATTTCTTCTCTCCTATCCCTTAGCATTTTCCAGTAAATTTATAGGATTTGGGAGTATCTAAACTCACTGCCAATGGCATTCCCCAAGTATAAGTGGGGTTTCCTGAACTTCAATTTCACTTAGTTACTAGAAATTTTTTTACACAGATTTATTTCTTTCAGAAGGTATAATCACAACCATAGAAACTTATTCCTCCAGCTCACAGAAGGCATAATCCCCACCCTCTTATACTACCTCTTTCTCTGGGAAGGGAAGAGGATTTGGGTCATAGTTTAACTCAGTCCCAATAGAGTGCAGCCCCAGTTTCAAGTCCAACATTACCCTCAGTCTTAAGTCCCAGGCATCCTGGCTTCTCAAGGACCCCATGTGGGGCCAAATGGATTAGTATACCATCTTGCTGGGAATCCTGTCTCCAAGGTTATCATGGCTGGAACTTCTGAGTCCCATGTGGATCCTTGTTAGAAGCTGAAATTGAAAAGAACAAATAGAACAGAAGAAAAACCAATAATCCCAAGGCCGATTTCTCAGAGTTTGGGTAAAAGAGGAAGAAAAATAGAAGAAATCCTTTCCCTTTCACTGGTTAAGTCCAAGGCATCTACACAGTGATGAGGATTTTGAACTTGGAACTGAGAACTATTGTAGCTAAGTACAAAGCTATATTTGCAGTATGCTGAATATTTCTTGATATGTTAGATTATAAACTCTTTGAGGTCAGGATCTATATTAGCCTTTTTTTGGTAAGCCCAACACCTAGCACAATGATTGATACATATTAAACACTTTGATTGATGGATGAATTCTTTGGCTTTGGCAATCCATGAAACAAAGAAAAATGCAAAATGGCCTAGGCAGCTTCCTTCTGTTTCAGTAGTGATGGTGACAGAATGGCAGAGCAGAGGACAGAGCACCAGATTAGAATTATATGGTGTTTAGGTCTTCTATAAACTTCAAAATAGGTATGGATAGTCTAAATGTGACATCCATATCCAATATCCAATTCAACTCAATTTAGTAAACATTTGCTAAACAGCTATTATGTGTCAGGCACTGAGTCCCTCTGAGTGGGAGTACAAATAAAAAAAAGAAAAACAGATCCTTCCCTCAAGGAGCTTATAGTCTAATTTGTTATTATTCAGTTGTGCCCAACTCTTTGTGACCTCATTTGAGGATTTCTTGGCAAAGATACTGCAGTGGTTCGTCATTTCCTTCTCTAGCTCATTTTACAGATGAGGAAATGGAGGCAAACAGGGTTAAGTGACTTGCCCAGAGTTACACAGTTAGGAAGTATCTGGGGCCAGATTTGAATCCAGGACCTCCCATCTCTAGACCTGGCTATCAATCCACTGAGCCATCTAGCTGCCTAACCTTACCTTTATAAGTGAAAACATTCTAGAAGAAGGAAGTTACAACTAAATAAAAAGAGAGTTTAAAAGTTCTTTTTTGGAGAGACAAAGAGAGGGATAAAGCAGACTACAACAAATAACAAATAATAAATTACAAAACTAATTGGATTGTGGAACCGAGTCCCCAAAGTTACTGAACTGTGGATACCCTTTGACACAATAATAAAGTCATGGCCAGGTCCTTATTAGCATGAATAATGAATCCCATAAAATGGTCCTATATTTAAATGGACACTATTTGAAGTATAATTATATATGAATTATGGTAATTGTTCCCAACCTAATGGAAATATTTCCACTAATCAGAACCTGACTGTACTGTACTCTAAAGCAATCAAAGAAAGAGGAAAAGGACCCACATATATAAAATATTTGTAGCAGCTCATTTTGTAATGGCAAAGCTTACCTCAAGTCTTTTCATATTCCAATCCCTCCTCCATTCTGCCATTAAAGTGACTTTTGTTATGGGGATAATTTGAGGAAAGGTGTGTGGTATAAGGAAATTTGAAAGGAGATTGTCAGAGACTTGCTAAGTGGGTAATCTAGGTTACAGGTAGGCTGGGATTAAGGAGATTCAGGATATAATAGGACTGAAGTCAGGAGTATAACACAGAAGGGAACAGAGATCTTCAGGGAGAGGAGAAATTAAACTAAACAGACAAAACAGCAGGCTTTACAGACTGGGACTTAGACTCAAACACTGGCAGAGGGAAATAGACTAAACTGAAATTAACAACAGGCTTAGTTAATTTCACAGGAAGGGACTTGTTTTGAAGTTACACCTTCCTCCAAGATGGATACCCGGCTTCCCTTCAAGCCCAGAGTATGTTGGTTCTTTCCCTCTTCTTCCCTCTCTTAAATAACTAACTAATTATACTAATAAGTCTGTTGAAACAACAAAAGGGTTTATTATCTTTAAAGGTTGATGTGTCAGGAAAGTGGTTCAAAGGAAAGCCCTAACAGTTGTCTCAGGAACCTCAGGTTGGGGAAGGGAAGCAAAGATGAAGTCTGAGTAAGGACCAGCCTTTAACTCAACTTACAAAATACTATTGATAACTAAAGGGAATAAATGATGATTGATTAGTTTCTCTATATCTAATATTGTCAAATAACAATTAACCCTTCACAGATTTTAACTCCTCTCTAATTACTCTCCTTATTAACTCCACAGACATATAAGGTAAGGGAGGGAAGGTAGGAAATAATATTAGGGAAGGAAGATATAAAGGGTTTATCAAAAATAATAATTTCTTAAGTAAATATATCAAAGCTAGGCTAAATTTCAATACTACAGCTAGGTAAGGAAGCAGCTCGGCTGATCAGACAACCTCCCTCCACGGGAGACCCTAATCAACTGTCTTTTCCTCAAGATTCCAAACTCCTAACTGCTTTTGGAACTCAGCCAAAGCTTGAAAAAACTATATGACCCCTCATTCTATACTACACTTCCCTAAAGCACAAGTGCGACTATGTCATTTCTCAACTCGATAAACTCCAGTGATCTTTATTGCCTTCTGGATCAAATACAAGATGGTCTGTTTGGCATTCAAAGACCTTTATAACCTAGTCCCTCTTTGGCAAACATTTTCTGAGTTCCAGTGCCCAAAGGGTAAATTCAAGTGGTCTGTGAACTCGGAGATTGTCAGGGAGAGTTGAAGGCAAAAGTGCTTGCTTTGGGTGGCTGGACAGAGGGGAGAGTCATACAAAAAATATCCTGGGGCTCTGGGAAGAAGGGGAATGGAGCAGGTCCCCAAGAGCCAGCTATGCACAAGTGCCACATCTTCATCAACTCTGATCTAGTCCCTTCTATCTGTCCAACCTTCTTATACTTTACTCTCCTATGTGTAGTCCTTGTTTCAGTGACACTGGTCTCTTGGATATTCCATGAACAAGACACCCCATCTCTTGGCTCTGGGATTGTTTTCAGGCTGTCCTCCATGCTTAGAACACTTTCCCTCCTCCACTCTACCTATCAACTTCCCTGGCTTCCTTTAAGTCCCAAGTAAAATGCCACCTCTTACAGGAATGCTTCAACAACTCCTATTAATTCCACTCTTATTTCCTATTTATATTGAAAGTAGTTTGCTTTGTATATATTTGTTTACTTGTTGTCTCTCTCATTAGATTATAAGTTCCTTGAGAGTAAGTACTATCTTTGGCTTCTTTTTTTATCCCTGGCACAGAGCCTGGCACATTGTAGATACTTAACAAATGTTTATTGATTGGCAAAAAATTAGAAACTAAGAGAATGCCCATTAATTGGAGAATGGACAAATAAATTATAGTTTATCTGAATGTAATAGAATCCTATGGTGTTCCAAGAAAAGAAAAGGGGACATTTCTGGGGAAACCTGGGAAGTCATAAATGAGCTAATGCAGAGTGATGAGTGACAGAAGGGCTAGGAGACCTATTGATACTATAACAATGAACAACTTTGAAAAACTTAAGAACTTTAATCAATGCAATGACCAAATATGATTCCAGAGGATTTTATATGAAGGATGCTACCTACCTCCTGACTCAGAGGTGATGAACTAAATATCCAGGAAAAAAACACACATTTTTGGGTATTGGCTGTTATAGAAATTTGTTTTGCTTGACTATGTATATTTATTACAAATATCTTGGATTTTCAGTGGGGAAGGGACAAGAAAAAGAGAATAACAAGTGCTTTTTAGTTAAAATTATTTTAAATACATTTTTATTTATTTTGTTAAATATTTCCCAATTACATGAAACAAAAATTTTAACTTTTTTTAAATTTAGGATTCCATATTTTCCCCACTCTTGAATGGCAGGCAATATGAAATCAATTATACAAGTGAAATCATGCAAAACATGTTTCCATATTAGCCTTATTGCAAAAGAAAACACACACACAAAATTAAGAAAATATAAAAGTATGCTTCAGGCTTCACTGATTCCCATTTTTTTTATCCTGGATCCTCTGAAATTGTCTTGAGTCATTGTCTTCGTTAGAATAGCTAAGTCAATTAAAATTATTTTTTAAAAAGAATTAAATCAAAAATGTTAGAAAAAATGTATGATAGGAAAAGATGAAGAGTTGGTTATGTGCTGAAAGTGAGAGATAACTGGAAGATATTCTCTGTGTTCCATTGGCATCCTCAATTTAAGAAGGAATTGAGAAAGATCTCCAAAATGTTGCATCCTCTGTTGTTTTAAAATGTCTGAGAAGACATTGATGAGAGTTATTCAAATTCAGCAGGCTTAGTTACCTTGTAATCTGGGTCACTGGAGGGAATATACACACCAGTGAGATCACAAATCCATTTGAACATTTGAGTAGCGATTGCATATAAATTGTATTCATTAACCAAGAAAGGATATGCTGTAATTCAAGAACTTGAGAATCAAATCACACTCAGATTTCTGGGGAGCCCACTTATGGCTCAAACGGAATAGATGAGACATACTAGTCAAGGTTGAATGCCCCAAGACATTACATATTCATTGAATGCTAGGTCTAGGGTCCAGGGCACCCAACCTTGACTAGTATGAGTCATCATTCTGTTTGATCCATAAATGAGCTCGCACAGAAATCACAATATGAGTCACAGAGGATTAAAGTTTGTGGTATAGACACAATCTGAAAGATAACATTGGTGGCTGTATAGGAGCCTTGATAATACATATATTTAATGAGTAATTTGTCATATTAAATTTAAGATATAAACAGATATCCTGCTCAGAGGCAGGATAACCTCGGCATTTAACTCAACCCAATTCAGCAAGCATTTATTAAACACCAACTGTGTGTAAAGCACCGTGGTAGGCTCTGTGCAGACAAAGACAAAACCCCAAATGCTTCCTATTCTCACATTCTACTTAAAGAGTATTGTGAGGACTAAAGTACTTTGTGAGTTATGGAGTGTTATGAACACTGATTGCTATGATTGTGTTGTTATTCCATGTTCCTTATTATTTCCAGACAAAGATGAACAAGTTCACAAATATTAACGGTGTTGGAGACCAGGGGTACGTAGTACAAACCGCTCATTTTACAGATTTTCTGAGGCCCAAAGAAGTTAAGTGATTTGCCCGTTAACAAAATCATTCGAAGTAACTCATAGAGCATGGACTTGAACTCTGGTTCTTTGTTCATTAACCGAAGACTCGTTAACTCCACTACACTGACTTTACATAAAATGTAACGGAGGGCAGAAATCGTGGCAGGCTATGCAGGACTGGAATTGATTTTCACTTTTTTATTTTTTGAACAAAAAGTGTAACAAATTTACAGATCTCAAAAGACCCCACCAAGAATTCAAAAAGAACTGGGGAGCCATTTATTTTTCCAAGTCATGTCGCATCTCAATCCTGGGTGGTGCTCCTTTCTCTATCGATAAATACCTTTATCATTGAACTATTTCTATGACTTTACCCACAGTTCTCGATGGAGGAGAAGTAATTGCGTGCCAGCTGGGCCAGCTCCATTCCGAAACCTGTGTTAGTCGGCAATACCCGTCCCACTTCCCTGGGCTGACATCCCCTTCAGCCAATGGGTGAAAACATGCTCCTCCCTTCTCGTTTTCGAAAGTCCTTAATAGCCCCTTCAACCAATGAGTGGAAAGATTCGCAAATTCTTCCCCGACTATCCCACCTCCCTGCCCATCCCCGTTCCTCGTCATTCTCCACCCCATTATTCCAAATTCACTCCCAAAACATCAACAACCCCTCCAACCAACGGATGAAGAAATTTAAGGTTCCCACCTCCCAAGAACATCAATATCCCCATCTTGCACTCCACCGACACTGACAACCCCTCCTTTGGATGAAGGAAAAGATTGAGAACAAAACAAGGCAAAACCCATCTAAGCATGTCCGTCCTCTTTAGCTCCCCACTCTCTCTCCCGCCTCATCTAATTCCACATCCATCCGACTACACCGACAGTCACTCCAGCCTATGGTCGAAGATATTTTCAGAAAACGAGGTTCCTACAAACATGGAGAGGGAAGCGGATACTGGTCTAAAAGGCTGCCCTAAACTATTGCCGCGGGAGGGAGAAGAGGGGGAAGGAAGGAGAGGGGGCCTCTCTTGAGTTTCTTCCACCCCTGTGGTGGCAGATCTGTCGGAGTTCCTGAAAGGGGGTTGACTGAACTGTGAGAGTAGAGGAAATTAGTTAAAGAACCAGATCTTTGGGGAAGCGGGAAAGGGAGGGAAGGCAAATTCTGGGTTGCCATGACGACCCACATTGCGTCTCCGGTAGAACGCGAGTTCTCAGACTGGAGCATGCAAGCTTGAACGAGATGTTTCCTAGTGTCCTCGTATTCCAGGAATTCTAAATTCAAATTTAATAATAGTAAAGTGTTTGCGATCACGTGGTCTAACTGCAGCGCCTCATGTAACTTGATGGAGACTTAACTCGGCTGCCCCCGAAGGAAACCCAATTCTCTGAAGTCAAACAACTTTTGAGTGCTTTTTCAGCTCCTGAATCGGAAACAGTGCTTAATTGAAAAGCACGGAGCCAGCCGCTACTACCATCCTCTTCCTGGTTTGTGGAAGCCCTGCTTCGCCCCGCCTCTCTTGTTAAATTTTTACTTTATTTCTAGGGGGAAAGCGTCTTTGTTACTACACATTTTTTTATATGCTACATTAAACTGCCCTGAGAGCTATACGATAAGAGGGGAGGGTGGGAAAAGAATTTCAAAGTTTAACTCGGTTACATATATTACTGGAACCAAAATGAAACTGCTATGGCCGGTAACATACATTTGATTGGGTTGTAGGAAAAAATAAATAAGATAAGGGGGTTGGATTAGATAGCAAGGACTTCCTCCCTCCATTCAGTCCTGACGTGGTACGTCTCTGTTGTCCGTTCCCATGGCATCGTCCATCCTAACATAAGGAGTACTTTGCTAGAGTCCTAAGCTAAGAAGCGCTTGGAGTTGCTTTACAATTTACTGTACTGTTGAAAGGTAGTTAGATTTCCTTGGAAGCAGCATGGTGAGTAAGAAGAAGGAAATAGGGTTGCAGGTAAGCCAATCAGTGTTTGTTTCAAGCATTTCATTGGGAAAGAAAAACAAGGTGGTGTGTGTGTGTGTCTGTGTGTGTATGTGAACACTTGCAGATGGGTGCAGACAATGTGGTTCAGTAGAAATAGCCCTGGTTCTAGAATCAAGACCTGCTACTTCTGACAGCAGGCATGTCCTTTTAACTTTAAAATGAGGCATTTGCACTATCTCATTTCTAAGATCTCTTTCATTCCTGATAGTCTTAATTTCCAGCATGTGCAAAGCATTGAGCTTGGAGTAAGGAAAACTTGGGTTTCTATGCCACCTGTGATTTCATAAATATTATGCCAGCGATTTAATAAACATTTATTAAGACTCGACTATGTGCCAGGCACTGTGCTAAGCGCTGGTGATTCTAAAAGAGGCAAAAGGCACAGGTCAGTCCCTGTCCTCAAGGATCTTAAACTCTAATAGAGAAAACAAACAAACAAACAAACAAATATACACAAAGCAAGCTATGTGCAGGATAAATGGGAAATAATTAGGGGAGTGGGAAGCATTGGAATTGAGATATTAAAGAAGCCTTCCTATGGGATGAGGGATTTTATTTGGGATTTAAGGAAGCCAGGAAGGTCAGTAAATAGAAAGGAGTGTTCCAGGCAGGGAAAATGCCCAGAGCCAAGAGATGGGGTATCTTGTTCATGGAGCAGCCAGGAGGCTGGTGTCACTAGATGGAAGAGTCGTTGTTTAGGGGTAAGGTGTAAGAAGACCGAAATGGTAGGAGGAAGAAGTGTAACTCCTGGCAAATCATTAACCTCTCTATTTCATTTTCCCCATCAATAAAAGGAGAGATGAGGGCTCACTGGCTTCTAAAATCCCCTCCACCTCTAAATCTATGATCTGTTTCATACCAAATCAGAATCTGAAATGTACTTTAGTTGGCATTAGTTGCTGAAGAATATTTCTGTAATATATTTTATTTCTTTAAATTTTTATTGCTCTTTGTTTTTGCCTCTGTAATGAATTTTAAATATGCCTTTCCTTTAAAAATCCATGTATGAATATGTGTATACCAGCTCTAGTCTCTATTCTTTTAAACAGGGTATTCCTCCATATTTGGAATGTTCTCACTTCTATCTTTTAACCTTTAGCTCCTTTCAAGGCTCAGGTCAAGTGCCACCTTCTGCAGCAGTGATGACCAACCTTTTGAGCTTGGTGTGTCAAAATTCACCAAAAAAAGGAGCATATCTCGGGGTGGTGTGTCACTTTGAGAAAAAAAAAACACATAATTACATGATATTTATAGTTTAAATAACAAAATGTTCCAGAGTTTAGGGAATTCAGAAAAACAATGGGTAGTGGTAGAGGCAAGAATCCTATAAATGGTACCACACAATTAGATCTAGGTTGGCCAAATCAAATTTATGGGATCCTTGGCATAGAGGTCTTGGCAGAAGCAGGGCAGCCCATCAGAATCTAGTGACTGACTATATGAGAGTCAGACTTTATTTTAAAATGTGCAATAAAAACATTAATAAAACAGAAATACTGAATGCATGAGTTCCAAAGGTCCCCAAATGAAAATCTATATACAAAGAAACACACAGTTTCTAACATTTAAAAATGTAGGTTAACTGAGCTAAAAATCTCCCCTTTATATTCCAGTGAATTCACTGCTTTAATATTTATATACAGTATTATTAAAATATTATGTGCATTTTAATTATGATTTTCTTTCTTTTTTTAAAAAAACTGGATCTGAGGAAGATACTCTAGCTTGATGAATTGAATAATTGCTTTCTTTTTTCAATTTGTGCTTTGTTTAGTGGAAATTTCATCAACAGAATTTTAATCTTGTTGATTTATTTTTGCCTTGGAATGATGGATTTGCAATCCTAGCAAAAGGTAATTTCTTCCCAGTAGAGAATTAAGGAAAACTATAAAAAAAACCACATCCAAATCCTTCCTCTCTACTGCCTGATATCAGATCTCCTATATACAAGACATTTAAGATAGTATGGCTTTATTCTTCTGTGGTACACATATTAATCTATTTTAGTTTTCATCTCTTGTTTCTCTTATTTTCCTGACTTTTTCTCTTCTCCCCAGCAGGAGTCAGTACAGTCTATTGGAGAGAACACTCACCTAGGAGTGTGGACATTGGTCCACTATAGGCTTTTCTTGTGATATTCCTTCCTTATATATTGATGTTATCCAGGTCTCCAGGCTGGATCATTTGAATAGAATTCTCATTGATGGAGAGAATGATGACTGGATCCTGAGAAACTCTGTGAGGAAAAAAGTTGGTTCTAGAACTGTGAAGCAGAGACATTCTTCTTTCCTGCTTGAAGAGAGGACATAACCAGTTCTAGACTCTCTTCAGGGAAGACCTGTGATGAGGGAACAGATTTTAAAAAGAAAACAAATAGGGGGGAACTGGCTCTCTAATATGACTCCCAAAGTCTGTTCAGTTTCTTCACATGACTTTTTCTATAGAGAATCTAGAGCTGAGCATTATCTTCTCTGTAACGCTCTACAACCATCTCGGTCACTCACATAGGCATCAGCATCCAATTATCATTCTCTCCACTAATGAGGAGTTTTATGGAAATGAGCTTGGCCTGAGACCAAGATTACATTCCATAAAAGAGGAATAGTCCTGGCTTTACCTATCTAACAGAATTTTTAAAATAAGAATTAACTATCTTGAAAAAAAATAATGTGCTATGCAAATGCAACATTTTATTGTTATAATCTATCTATACTCATTTGAAACAGAACAATGGATGGAGAATGGTTGTCCG
The DNA here is from genome assembly GCF_016433145.1 of Gracilinanus agilis. Lineage (NCBI taxonomy): Eukaryota > Metazoa > Chordata > Mammalia > Didelphimorphia > Didelphidae > Gracilinanus > Gracilinanus agilis. The sequence goes on from NC_058132.1 coordinate 328,670,723, forward strand.
CATTATATACATTAGGATGAAGTAAGAAGATTTGGGTACAGATTTTGAATGCCAGGAAATGCTTAGCAGATTCCACTAGTACTAGGATAACATTTAAGCTGGGGCAAAATCTAGAAACGTCAGTACATTTGAAACCAATACAGATATGATGGCTTGCAAAGAGCTGTATGGAGGAGGATACAAAATAAAAATAATATTCACATACATTAAGGATATAGTTGATGAAGGTATGAGACAAGAACAGAAGGACTCTCACAAACAATATTCAACATCAGACCACATCATTACAGGCATGCAAGTGGTTAAAAGGTACAGAGAATACAAGATCCTACTGGGCTCATAATATGTTAATTGAAAAAGCATTTGATTCAGAAGAGCAAATTGCTGCCTTGAAGGCTCTCCTCCAACACCCTCTTCTATGTACATGTCAAAAATAAACTAAGATTCCAAAATGAATAACAGAGATAACTTTATTCAGTGATTCTCTGATGATCAATATAAGGCATAAAACAGAGAGGCATATGGTCTTTGAAGGAGTTTGCCACTGCTATGGAGAATGTCTGGCACAGAACCCAGTGGTTCTGGAAAAGGATTGGAAATGGAAATGAATTAATTAAAATTGGTGAAGTCCTCCAGTATAATTTTCAGATGACATTTCTGAAAATTGAATTTCATCAAGGCTAAGATTATTGCAGAGCCATAATCATTCAAAATAATTCAGCCTAACTATGCACATAGGAAAAACTAAATGGATAACAAATACCTCTTGTCTAGACAACAATATGTCATTAAGTGGAAAACCCTAAAACACTGCTCTTTGAGTATAATTAGATCTTAGACAGATACTGCAATTAAACAATAATTTGAGCTTAGAAATGAGCTAGAGAGGAGTGCACTAGACAGCTTTTGGGAAATTTCACAGTGCTTTTAATGACACTAAGATTCTCCTTAAAGAAAAGAGAAGTGGGGGCAGCTGGGTAGCTCCGTGGAGTGAGAGTCAGGCCTAGAGACAGGAGGTCCTAGGTTCAAACCCGGCCTCAGCCACTTCCCAGCTTTGTGACCCTGGGCAAGTCACTTGACCCCCATTGCCTACCCTTACCACTCTTCCACTTATGAGACAATACACCGAAGTACAAGGGTTAAAAAAAAAAAAAGAAAAAGAAAAGAAAAGTTTATCTTTCTAGCATCGTCATTTTTTTGGTGATGTTATATGGCTATATATTCAAAGAAAGAAAATTGTGAGTCATCTAAAGGGCACTGGATAGGTGCACAATGAATATGCAATTTTACTAGTGAAGAATTTTGTAAGAGAAATGGCCTGAAACAATGGTTTCAAACTTAAAAAGAAATGGGGCCTCCATATCCAATTGCCTGCCAGCACTGGGAGGGGGAAGGAAAGGGAGGAAGAGAGATAGGTTCAATCATATCATTTAGCAAAACTTGTATGGAAATTTGTTATTACATATAATTGGTAAAAAATAAATAAACATATTTTAAAAATTAGAAATGAGACCTCTAATCTATACATAAGGATCCTTGTGGGTCAATATTGACTTAGTTTTTCTTTTTTTTAAACTGTTACCTTCTACTCTAGAAACAATACTGTGTATTGATTTCAAGGCAGAAGAGTGTTAAAGGCTAGGCAATGCTGAGTTAAATGATTTTCCCAGCATTACACAAACTAGGAATTGTCAGATTGACTTAGTTTTAAAATGTAATGTCATCTGTGGAGTTTCTTTGTATTTTTGTTGCTGTTGTTATTAAATATTTCCAATTACATTTTACTATGGTTTTGGATGAACTTGGGAGTCATGTAGCCCATGGCTATGTGTTTGACACCTCTGACCTAAAAGAATGTCAGCACAGAGATATATATTCCAGGAAAAAGAAATGGGCTGATCTTACAATAGCAAAGGATACTTGCTAGACAGCCCACAGGATCCATTGTTATATATGAAATGTTAATATTTACTCCAGGAGGTTGGGTAGTCTCCCTGTAGAAAATTTATTGAAAAACATAAGGACAAAAGGCATTCAGGATGAAAAGGTGTGACTGTGCAACAATTTGCACTGTTGGAGGGAGAACTCCCATCAGGGAGATCACAGATCCATCAGAGGGTTTAAGTGTGCCTTGGAGATCTATGCCAAATGCCTTTCCATTTATTTACAAGAAAACTGAAGTCCAGAGACTGCTTAAGCTAATATTGTTAGAGATTACCAGAAGTAGGGGTTCACTTTGGATTCTTTGCTTCTTTTTGTTTCTTAACCCTTACCATCCATCTTAGAATTGATACTAAGCATTTGTTTTAAGGCAGAAGAGAGGTAAGGGCTAGGCAATGGGGATTAAGTGACTTGCCCAGGGTCACACAGCTAGGAAATGTTTGAATCCAGATTTCAATCCAAGGTCTCCTGTCTCTAGGCTTGGTTCTCAAACCACTGAGATGCCTGGCTGCCCCCTGCATTCCTTGCTTCTTAAATCAGTGTTCTTTTCACTTTTATCATATTGTCTACCTCAATAAATTCATGTGAGTATGTGTACATGATTTTACTTTTTAACAAAAAGTCATTGCAATCAATAATAAGCTCATTGCTAAATACTAAGCATAATCTAGGATATTTGGGGAGACCAAAATATTTATTAACAAACATACAAGCATACATATATATTTATACCTGTTATAAAGAAATGACAGTAATTTTAGAACCTTTTGATGCCCAAGCTTAAAAAATTAAATTTTTTTAATTAAAGTCTCTTGTATTTTAACAATGCAATTTTACTTTCAAAGATAAAGTCATGTTAACATATATAAGGTGATCATATTATTATGATGGCTGGTACTTTAATAGAAGGCAAGCAGTTACTTCTATATTTCAGTGACTTTTGTTTTACCTACTGAGACTTTGTTTCAGAAAATGTAATAATCATTATGTGAATTATTTTTCTATACATGCTTGCAAATAATGGCCAGATAATACAGATAATTTCTATATTCTCCAATTTCATTAACATGACACATTCTTTTGTAGATAGATGGTCATGGTTTTGCTGTCTTTATTAACTGCTGCTTTTTATTTAAAATGCAATTGTTTCATTCCTTATCATTTTAATATTAATCGATTCTACACAAATGTATGGGGTGAGTATTGATGGTAGGGGGGTGAGTATCTAGACTACCTCCTTGTTAGCTTTCAATGGGCCAGAGCAGCTACCCACTCATCCACACCCCAGGGAAGACTATGTGGGAATAAACTCAATGAGCTTCCCAAACTGACAAAACTATAATGGGGATGTTGAGGGAAGGTTTTGGGGTTCAGTTGTGACCTTAATGGATGGGATCCCACCCCCAGAGCCAGCCCTGTTGAGACAAGCCTCCCCCAACTCCTAAGTACAAGTAGCTTTACCCCTCAAGGTGGAGCAACGTAATGGTCTTCCCCTCAGCTTCAAGATCAGTCACCTCCCCCTCAATGTAACTATTCCAGACTCTAAGTATCAAGATATCAGGGGTTTATTAAAGGATAAATTAAATTCAGGGTACAGGGGAAAAAGGTATAGGGGAATCAAGGAAGGAGGGAAAGGATGAACTTCTCTATCAGCTGTGTCTTCTCCCCAGGAGAGCAGCTCTGGACTTCTTCTGTGGCTTGGTCACAGTAGCTAACTCTCTCCCCCTCCCCCCCCCAAAGTCTCCTATCAAATATTTCTAACTAATATAAAAAGGCAGTAATAGGATCAATGGGTTCAGACAGGATCAGGGAAAGGACTCCCCCTCATTCAAAGCTGCTCCCCCCCAGGAGGTCGGCCTCTCCGGCCAAATTGGAGAATGGCTGTTCAATGTCTTTGTTGTTGGTATTTGTGATCTCCCAATAGTTACACATAAAAGTACAGAGAAACCCAATTCACTCTGGATCATCCCACAATCCAAACCTCCCAACCAAAGAACCAACCCCCCAACTCCTCATCCAGTCAGGAGAGAAGTGACAGTTGAGGACCTTCAGAATTCTCCAAACTCCTCTTGCTGCTGGCCCCTCCCAAACAGAATTCTCTCAGAGTTCCATGGGGTTGGCTTCCAGTCCCCTTCCAAAATGAGTGCTTCGTGATCCATGATTTACCCTAATTCCACACTTACACAAAACATTATCAGAAAGTTTTTTTCCTTTATAATTCGCTGCATTAAAATAGACACCATTTCTCATTTGGATTCAGGTCAACATCAATAACCAGGAACTTTGGGAGGAAATGCTCAGTTCCAAAGGACTAACAGGTAAAGAACTTACCACAAAAATTCTAAGTTTAATTTTTCTAATATATTATCTTTAAAAGTTTACTATTTTACCTCAAAAGTATGGCACTTATATTTGAAGCATTAATTGCTGAGCCAAAGTATGCATGCACCATTTCATATTATCTCAAACCACAAAATACAAGAATAGGTCATTTATTTTACATTTGACTAGCTAGGTATTAATCAGTTCTTTTAGTCAGCCCAGCAATCAATTCGCTCCAATTATTGGTTTGATTTTTTTTACTATCCTTAATTTTCTCTACTTCAATTAGTCTACTACTTTGATTGCTATAGAACTTTCCTAAAATACAGAAATAGTCTTTACTCTCTGGAAAATTAAGAACTGAGTTGTCTAGTTATTCAAATATTATGTTTAATAAAGAAAGATCCCCATTGTGTGTTAGTACAGAGCTATAATCCTTGCTACTTAATAGTGTGAAGCTATCAGATGTCATTTTTTAAAACTCCTACATTTTGTCTTAGAATTAAATACACTATATTGGTTCCAAAGCTGAAGAGCAGTAAGGACTAGGCAATGGCGGGTAGATGACTTGCCCAGGGTCACACAGCTAGGGAGTCTCTGAGGCCAGTTTTAACCCAGGACCTCACATCTCTAAACCTGGCTCTCAATCTATTGAGCCATCTAGCTGCTCCCAAACTATCAGATTTCTTTTTTTAAAACTTTTATTTTATTTTAATAACAAATTTCCAAATAATTTTCCAAAGTTATATGATTCATGTTGTCTCTCTCCCTTCTTCCCTCCCTCTTCCAGATTTCTTAAGTTTATGCAAGTTCCAAAGTGCAGGGGACTAAGTCTAGTGGAATTTGCAATTAAGTTAATACTAATATTGTGAGCCCACCTAAAGGTGGAAAGCTGGAACCAGGTGTTCTAAAGAGGAGCAAACTGGACCACGACAGAAAATGAAGCAGGTCAAAATTCCTGTGTCAATCAAAATAGGACCAGATCTGTGAGAAGTATCTGTACTTCCAACCTGGATAAGATAGCTAAACTTAGTCTTTAAAAAAAAAAAAAAGTTATCACATGTAAAACTCAGTGGAATTGTGTGTCAGCTGTGCGGGTGAGCAGTTTGGGGGAGAGGGAAAGAAAATGAAACATGTAACTATGGGAAAATATTCAAAATTAAAATTAAAAAAGGAAAAAAGTTATATGGATCACTAATTTTCAGAGGATTGTGGTATATTATTTACTTTTATATAAATCATATTTAATTTGATCTTTTTTAATAATTGGTGAGACTTGCAGTTCCAAAATAACGTCATGATGAACATATAGAAAAGGAAATAGTGATCACAGAGCCAGTATGGTTTGATCAAGAAAAGGTCACACCAGACTAACCTTATTTCCCTTTTGGGCAGGATTATTGTAAGATACAGTTTTGACAGAGGTTTTCATATTTGCATCTATAGATGCATATGTTGGTTGTATAAAATCTTTACTTTAGTAAAGCTCTTGGCAGTGTTTCTCAATTTAAGATTGGGTACAAGATGAAAAGATGTGGGCTAGACAACAATGATTTAGATGGATTTGGTGGGTTTTAAAATGGAAGTGTTTCCTCTGGAATGGTTAAATGGCTGGAATACACTTAAGTGTATTCATTTGTAGTTTAATATTAATTTGGAAATCAGTCTGTACTGGAGTATTAACTGGATCTGTGATTGGTTCTGCATCTCATTTTTAACAATGCCTCATTTAGTCGGCCTATTCATCCAATTTTCAGTGACACAAAGAAGAAATGTAGGGATGGAAAATGGGAAATGGGGAGTGAGTAAATAATTATTAAGCACTTTCGGTGTGCTAGACACAGTGCAAGATGCTTTAAAGATATTATCTCATGTGTTCCTTACAACTCTGGGAGGTAGGTGCTATTATGAACCCTATTTTACAGGTGAGAACACTGAGGCTGGCAGCAGTTAAAGTTAAAATAGATTGCTAATATTTTGGATAATAGAGCCAGAATCCAAAAAGATCCCAAAAGGAGGACATAATAGGTCATAGACAAAAACATAATGAGATAAAATTTGATAAAAGTAAAATCTTAAACTTGTTGAAGTTAATTTAAACATTTTTATTGAACAGACTAAAAATGTAGTTTATGATTTCATTCAAAATCTTTGTATTTATGTAATAATAATAGGTATCATTTACATAATTCTCTAAGATTTGGAAAATTTGCATATATTAACTCATTTGATTCTCATAATAACGCTGTGAGGTAGGTTCTAGTTTTATTTTCATTTTAAAGGTGAGGAAACAGGTCTGGAGAAGTACAGTGTTTTGCCCAGGGCTATACTGTGAGTAAGGGTATGAGGCAACATTTGAATTTAGATCTTCCTAATTCGAAGTCCTATGGTCTACTCTAGACACATAGCTACCCTTAAGTATTTGGAGGTTTGTGACTTTTTAAGGTTGTCGAGTTTGTGATAAATATTTATTTTTAATAATATTTAAAAATGAATTATAAATACATTTTTATAAATTATAAATTAAATTTTTATGCATTTCTTAAATTTATAATCAGTTGCATGTAATAACAAATTCCCACACAAGTTTTCCTAAGCAATATGATCAAACTTATCACCCTCCTTCCTTCCTTTCCCCATTCCAGTGCTGGCAGTCGATTCAATATAGATTATACATGTATTATCACGCAAAACATTTTTCCTTATTGTTCATTTTTATAAATGAATAATCTTATAAAACCAAAACCCCCAAATGTAAACCCAAATAAACAATTGAAAAATTATATGCTTTCCTCTTCATTCTGACTTCAACAGTTCATTTTCTGGAGGTGGATAGAATTCTTTGTCATAAATCCTTCAGAATTGTCCTAGATTATTGTTTTGCCAATAATAGCTAAGTCTATGTGATAAATATTTTTATAAAAATAATTCATATTTGAAGTTTAAAATTTTAAATTTATAATGAAAGAAGTCTATTTTCATTCTTATTCACATGAAATTTGATTATATTATATATACATACACACAAAATATATAGTATAGTTAATCACTAAATACTCTTTAATAAGTTAGATAAAACATAGAAGATATCCTCATTTTAGAATGTTATGTTATAGTGACAAGGATATAGTGTCCATATATTGCTGCTTGACATTCGTATTCTTTTCTGCTTGTGATATTTTGGACTCATTTTACTGTATAGTGGTTGATGTGTACCAAAGCTGGTGTGGACCCTGCAAAGCTGTGGTCAGTCTCTTCAGGAAAATAAAACTTGAAGTTGGAAATGGTCTTCATTTTGCCACGGTAAGATTTTACTTCAGGAAATGTAAGATTTCAATGTGAGAAAAAGTCAAAATAATGAGGGATATGAAGTGTAAGAAGGAAACATTTGCTCATAAAACATAGGTTTAAAATTTCATTTTCAAATTGATATTGATTCTATTGGTAGAGGAATTTCCTAACTTAGAATTCCCTATACAAATGAAAGCCCACATCTAGATGCTCTCCAAAATTATTGTGATATTTTCGCTTGTCTGGATTTAGGGGCATTTTGTTCATTATACAGATGAATATCCACTTGTAGTATCTCTTCCAAGTGAACAGAAGTTCTTTAAGTGCTTGCAAAAAGCCACACCACACTGTTTGCTAGAGTTGCTTAAGATTTGGAATAGTATTTCATTAAATAAAGACATTCATTTAGATTCTTAATTTTATTCTCCAAGATGACATTATTAACTGTAAGGGGTAAGAGGAATAGTCTGGTCAGGGAAGGGTTGAGTCCCAGATTTCCACTTCAGAACATGTGTAGATATTCTTTAAGCTAGACCTTCATTGTCCAAACACTATTATGTAACTATTTCTCTAATACTTAAAAGTGTCTTAGCAAATGAACTCAACTTTGAACTTTGGGGGAAGTGGTTAAAAGAGAAGTACTTTTAATTTTAAAAATTCATTAAAAACCTACTACATGTGAGGCACTGTGCCAGGTGGGAGAGACACAAAGACAAAAAGGAAAGTTTTCATTCTACTAGGAGAATAGAACAAATATTGGCAATTGTTCAGTTGTGTCCAACTTTATGCGACCCCGTGAATCTCGTCCATGGGATTTTCTTGGCAAAAAAACTGGAGTTGTTTGTCATTTCCTTCTCCAGTATGACACCATTTTACTGACATGGCAGCTGAGGCAAATAGGGGTTAAGTGACTTGTCCAGGATCACACAGCTAATAAGTGTCTGAGGCTGAATTTGAACCTATATCTTCCTGACGGTAGGCTTGGGGCTTTATCCATTGCACCATCTAGCTACCCCATAGAACAAGTGTATTGGAAAGGATAACTTGAGAGAAAGATAGCGACGGAGGAGGTGAGGGTCAGGGAGGACTTTATAGACAAGATGGCACTGAGAAAAGACTGGAAGGAAGATAGGGATGCTCGAAATGTGAGATGACAAAGGAGTACGCTCCAGGTATGTAGGGTGACTTGTACAAATGTATGGAGTTGAGATATGGAATATTCCTTTAGGAGAATAGCTATTGAATTATTTTAGTTGGAATGAAGAGTACACAAAACTGGAGAATGTAAAATAATTCTGAAAAGGTAGGTTGGAGCCAGATTGGGGAAGGTCTTAAATGTCTGACTAGGGATGCACTTTATTTTGGAGGCAATAGGTTTTTGTGCAGGAGAGGGGTATGGGCATACTTATGACTTGGAAAGATTGTTTTGGCTATTGTATGGAAAATAGATTAATGCAAGAGAGTGACTACAGCCAGGGAGAGCAATTAATAGGCTTTCATAATAGTCTAGGTGAGAATTTCTGGTATTTGGTAGTGAAAGACAGGAGAAATACTATATGATAAGATGCCAGGCTTTGGTTATTCATATGGTTTATTGATGAATGAATTGGTACAAGAGAATTTCCTTTAATGCATATCTAATCTCAGTATGGATACCCACTCCACCAGCGCTGATTGCAAACAAACCCACCTTCTCTTCCTGCCTTTCTGTCAAGTCTCCTTGAAAGTTTTCTCAAGGTGCTGGAGAAATTCCTCTGATTTTTTAAAGACTTCATACCAGTGCTACAGTTGGGATAGCCATCTGGTGCTCCTCAGTGTCACCATATTATTAGCCCATCTCATTTTCTGGTCACCAACATCTTTGATGTTCTCTTTTCCAAAAAATCTTATGTGCAAATAATTGTTTATCACATGCTCAATCTTATTTATTATATTGACCATTTTAATATGTATTGCATATCAAATAAGAAAAGTATGATAAAAAGATTTTTTATTAGACCCCTTCCCTTCTTATCCTGGGTGCATTAGCTTGGTGCAGAAATATACTTTATAGCAGTGCTTTTTATGATAATAAAGTATTGGAAACAAAGTAAATGTCCATTTATTAGGGAATGGTTAAATAAATAGTGATACTTGAATATAATGGAATATTACTGTGCTGTAAGAAATTATGCTGTAAGTGATGAATCCAGAGAATCATGAAATTATCTACATGAGTTGAGGAAGAATGAAGTTAGCAGAGCCAAGAAAACAAAATACTCCACAATAACTACAATAATTTTTATGGAAAGAACTATCTATAAAAAAATAAAAAATGAATGTGACAAAATGGAAAAGATTAAGAATGACTTGAATGAAAAGATATGAGGACAAACCCAACCCACCCCTTTGTTGATGTGAAAAGCCTACAGGTATTATTACACAACACACATATTTTCAGCCTTCATAAATTCATTAGTTGTATTGATTTATTTTCCTCTTATTTTTTGTTTTTAAAAATGATTATTTGTCATATAGAATGGCTCTCTGAAAGAGAGAAAGGAAACTGGGGATAACTATAGAAAACAGAAGGTAATCAATAATAGCTTATTTTTAAAAATATATAATAAATTTGACATGTAAGTTCCAGTAGTCTTTCTTTCTCCTCTTTTATAAAGTTTATTCTGGTTTTATTAACCTACCTATCTTCCTTCTTGCCTTCCTTCATTCCTCCCTACCTCCTTCCTTCCTTTCCTCTCTCTCTTTCATCTTTTTTTTAAATTTTTTTTTTAATTTTAAACCCTTAACTTCTGTATATTGACTTATAGGTGGAAGAGTGGTAAGGGTAGGCAATGGGGGTCAAGTGACTTGCCCTGGGTCACACAGCTGGGAAGTGTCTGAGGCTGGATTTGAACCTAGGACCTCCTGTCTCTAGGCCTGGCTCTCAATCCACTGAGCTACCCAGCTGCCCCCTCTCTTTCATCTTTTATCACTTGCCATTATAAGTGTTCAAAATCCCATAATCCCCCTTCTCTTACCACCCAGAGAACCCTCTCTTATAATAAATAAATATAGTTAAAAAAAGAGAAAACTCGTAAACATTCATTGCATTGATTAAAGTTTTAAAACCTGAATTTGAGTCGTCACATGAGGAACAAGATGGAGTAGACATTTCATTTTCTCTTGATCCCACAATCTCTCAAAATTCTCTAAAACTGAAATGATGGGCCCAAAATAAAGCAACTTTAGGACTCCATGGTTTAGGACAATCTAGAATCCAAAAGAAGGGGGGAAATCCCAAACCATTGAACTGACTCTTTTTTTTTTTTTAGAAAAATTTTTTCCATGATTCCATGATTCATGTTCTTTGTTATGGAGAAATTTTGAGGAAAGGTGTTTTGGATAAGGGAATTGAAAGGAGGATGTTGGAGACTTGCTAAGTGGGTAATCTTGGTTTCAGGTAGGCTGGGATGAAAGGAGATTCAGGGTATAATAGGACTGAAGTCAGGAGTATAACACAGAAGGGAAACAGAGATCTTCAGGGAGAGGAGAAATTAAACTAAACAGACAAACACAGCAGGCTTACAGACTGGGACTTAGACTCAAACACTGGCAGAGGGAAATAGACTAGACTGAAATTAACAAACAGGCTTTAGTTAATTTCACAGGAAGGGACCTGTTTTGAAGTAACACCTTCCTTCAAGATGGATGCCCCAGCTTCCCTTTAAGCCCAGAGTATGTTGTCTCTTTCCCTCTTCTTCCCTCTTAATAACTAACAGATAAATTATACTAATAGGGCTGTTGAAACACAAAAGGGTTTATTTTGTTTGAAGGATGTTTGTTAGGAAGGTGGATCAAAGGAAAGCCCTATCAGTTGTCTCAGGAACCTCAGGTGGGGGAAGGGAAGTAAAGATGGAGTCTGAGTAAGGACCTGCCTTTAAACTCAGCTTTACTAAGTGCTATTACTATCTAAAGGGAATAAATGATGACTGACTAACTATAACTAATGCTGTCAATCAGGTAACTCTTCACAGATTTAACTCCTCTCTAATTACTCTCCTTATTAACTCCACAGACATATAAGGTAAGGGAGGGAAGGCAGGGATGGTATTAAGAAAGGAAGATATAAAGGGTTTATCTAAAATAATAATTTCTTAAGTAAATATATCAAAGCTAGGCTAAATTTCAATATTAAAGCTAGGTAATCAAAGCAGCTCGGCTGATTCACAACCTCCCTCCACGGAAGATTCAACCAACTGCCTTTTCCTCAAGATTCCAAACCTCTAACAGCTTTTGGAACTCAGCCAAAGCTAGAAAAAACTATATCACCCCAATTCTGTATACTACATCTTCCTTTCTCTCCCCCCACCCTTTGTAGCTGATGTGCATTTCCACTAGTTTCTTCATGTATCATCGATTGAAACCTATTTCCATATTATTGATAATTGTTCTAGGGTGGTCATTTAGAGTCTACATCCCAAATCATGTCTGCATCAACCCATGTGTTCAAGCAGTTGTTTTTCTTCTGTGTTTCCTCTCCTGCAGTCCTTCCTCTGAATGTGGGTAGCATTCTTTTCCATAAGTCCCTCAGAATTGTCCTGGATCATTGCATTGCTGCTAGTACGGAAGTCCATTACATTCGATTTTACCACAGTGTATCAGTCTCTGTGTATAATTATGAACTGACTCAATGACTCTGAGTTCATTTACCATTCCTTTCCTACCTATCACACTACCAGTATTGAGGCTGTACCAATAGGCCCAAGGATACAACATGAGCTTACAATAAAACCCACCACTACATTCCAGCCCCTGCTTCTTTTTCTGGTGTTGTGGAGACTCCAGCTCCAGTCTGTGGACCTAAAGAGCAAGCTTGGCTGCAGCTCTTCAGAAGCAAAAGGCTGACAGGAACTTCTAGCTAGGGCCATTCCTGATCACCTAAAATTCAGTCAGTATAGAAACCTAGGCTGTTGAACTGTAAATTGCCAAGTAAGAAAAGAAGTTGAGATGCTTGGGGATCCAGACCCCCAAGGAAATCACAATCAGAAGGAAGAGAATCAGAAAGTAAGTGAAAGGGAAAATAAGGGGTGGAATAAAAGATTAGAATTTACAGATTTCAACAAGTAGGAAATTCAAAGGCCTTGAACATGAGTAGATAAATCAATAGGAAAAAATTAATAAAAGGAAATATGACTCCCAGCTCTAGTAAACGAATTCAGTCATCAATGAAAAAATACTGCAGAACAAAGAAAAGTGATCCAACACTTGGTAAGGAAGAGGACCCTCCAGAGGGTCCTCTAGAATTTGAGAAGGATGTGGAAGTACAACATATTCTTCCTGTGTGGTTTAAAAGAGAAATGAGAATTGTGAGAACAGAATTTATGCCCTGCACAACAAAAATAATGAACAGAATAGAAAAAGACTAAAATCTGCAGTGACAAGCTTCACCAAAGAAACAAATGAAAACATAGACTGGGAATGTAAATATGTGGGCATGAAGGACAAGCTATAAGAGAAGCAAAAAGTGATAGCATTAAAAGAAAATATACTCTTAATGGAAGCAAAATATTGATCTTGAAGACAAGATGTATAGAGACAATCTAAGTATCATAGGTCTCCTAGAAGAATGCCAGAAGATGAATACCCTTAACATAATTATGAAGGAAATAATAGAAAAGAGCTGCCTAAAACTCTTAAACAAAGAAAATGAAATTCTAATTGAAAGAATTCACAGATCACCTCAAGGGGAAAAAAGCCAAGGCTGCAAACTCCAAAGCAATATATTTCTTAAATCTAACAATTTAACCCAGAAACAAATTCTGCAAGCAATCAAGACAAAGACCTTCAAATACAAAGGCAATGATCAGAGTTCTGAAGCCTTTCAAAGTTGTTTTTCTTTATGATGTAGTTTTACAAATTATTTTCCTAATTATGTTTTAAGTCCTTCTACCTCAGTTCATACCAGTCTTCCCAATGTTCCCTTTGCTTTGTTTGTATACTATGATTTGATGGGCCCTCACTTTGTTTCAAGGTCTTGGGTACAACAAATATTGCTGCTATTGGTATTTTTGTTTATTTATGGGTCTTTTACTTCTTTCTGTTCTTCTATGGGGCTATAACTAAAATGTATTATCACTAGGTCAAAAGAGATGAGCAATTTAGTAAGTACTTGGATAAAGTTCCAAATTGTGCTCCAGAATGAATGGAACAATTCGTAGCTCCACTAACAGTGTATTAGCTTGTCTGTCCTCCTGCAGTCCCTTCTTTTTTTCTTTCTTTGTCAACTTTGGGAATTTGATGACTAGAAAGTGGAATCTCAAGGTTGCTTTAATTTGTATTTCTCTTAGTAGTGTAAAAGAGACGGGCCACCGGGAATGTTAAAATATAACCTAGTGGTTGTGGGTACACACACACTGGGTTGAAGGAGAGACAGGACCAGAATAGGGAGACCAGAGTACACAGCTAAGCTGCTGCTAACTGTCAAGAATGGCTGTTGGCCAACTGTCACCCAGCTCACCACTAGGCCAGAGTCTTTGAAACCAGCAGGCAAGGTAAAAGGTTTTAACAGTTTTAATTATGTTTAACTAGATAAAGGTGGGATAGGGGATTCTACACTAAAACCTAAATGGCAAAACCACAGGGCAAGGGGAGGACTTGACTTCTCTAATCTTACCGACCTAAGCAAGCAGGGCCCAAGACACAGCACTGGAGTCTGTGGGAGGCTGCTTCAAACCTGGTTCCAGTCAGGTTTGACCAGCATAGCTAAAGGGGCTGAGGGTGGCTTTAAAGGTTCTCACAGTAATCCACAGATGATCACAGGATGCCAAAAGCCAAGGTGGCCCAAGGTATTCAAGTAGAGAGAGTGTGCTTGAGATGCTGTCCAGCAGGTCCCAAACTCCTCCTCCCCTTGGTGCTGCTCTGCAGGTCTTGTCCACTTGCTTGATGCCACCACCACTCAGGATTCCAGGGAATCAGGATGCAGGTCTGAGATCTCCCAGGGTTAGCAACAGTTTGTGCCAACCACTAATGGAGTCTCTCTCAGAGCACAAGCCCCTACTTCCTGCTCCTTCATTCCATCTTGGAATGCTCCAGCCCTTCCTGCTAGGTCCAACCACAATACTTAATTAATTACTAACTAATCTTCCTCACAACAGTAGTAAGTTGGAATTTCTTCATATGGTGACTGAGAGCTTACATTTCTTTTTTTTTTTTTTTTTGGAGAATGGCTCTTATTCTGGCATATTTGAATCAATTTTCTATATATCTTGGATATTAAATCTTTATCAGACATCACTGCAAAAGTTTCCCTAGCTAACTGTTTCCCTTCTAATTTTAACTGCATTTATTTGACTTCTGCAAAAACTAGTTAGCATTTTCAAAAGCTACAAGTCAAATAGAATGAGGATTAAGTGAATGCCATTAGATTTAACATTTGAAATGTTAACTGGTTTGAAACTTCAAAAAAGTGAAAATGTGGTCACTTTTTATCAACAGTAGGATGTATAATAATTTGGTGTAGCTTTCTAATTGTTGGTTAATTTTGGCTCTTCTATACTTGAACTATAAAGTATATCTAAGACACTTCTTATTTTGCTTTTTTAAATTTAGGCAGAAGCAGACCGTCTTGATATTTTGGAAAAATACCGAGGAAAATGTGAACCTACCTTTCTTTTTTATGCAGTGAGTACTTTTCTTAAAAGCTAGAATCAGTTTTGTATGTAATTAGAAATATTCAGATTCAAAAGACATATTTCATTTTGGCCATACTTTGGAGAAGAGTCACACTTTTAGGCTTTAGCTATACAACACCAAAATAAATGATTAAAAATGAAGGCTCGGTCAAACAGTTGATAAACTTCTACACACACAATTGAAAAACACTATTATATATCCTTTTTCATGGGGATGATTTAAAGGATAAATTAAATAATTCATAGCTTTTTACAAACTGTAAAATGTACACTGATCTAAGTCATTATTGAGAGGGAAGAATAACTTTAAAGCATGAAGTAAATATGGGTGAGAGTGCCTTCATGTATAGAACTCAGGGCAACACGAAGCTGATTGGTACCTGTGGGGCTGGGCAGAGTGGCATTTGAGGGCATTGAAGATAAAAGAAGCACCAAAGAAAAAATCTCTTAAACTTCATGATTTATCCGAGGATTGTTTCCTATTTTAACACATTGTCTTATTTTGAAGTCATCTGTATTATCAACTTAAAATTGGCTAATGAAAATATATAATGAAAAAGGCATTTCCCTCAGTGATTCAATTTTTCAACTGATCATTTTGCCATTTATTCTAGGGAGGAGAATTAGTTGCTGTGGTAAGAGGAGCAAATGGGCCATTACTGCACAAAACTATTCTAGATCAGCTGGAGGCAGAGAATAAGGTTTTGGAACAAGGCATCGAACGGAAAGTGGTAATTGGAGGATCTTAACTTCTGAAACTTTAAACTCTAAATGTCGACTGTGCACTAGTATACTTCTAACACACTGGTCTCCTTTTCTAATATTCTTATAGCTATTAGTAGGAAAATTCCATGCGGTTCAGGCATTCAGAATAATTAAGCTTTTCCAATTTGAATAAGAGCCCATGGCTTTCTCTGAGATAGGGTTTCTTGCATTATACCAAAGCCCCAGGTCCTTTTGGCATGAAGTCATATGTTTCCCCAGCAGTATCCTGGGCACAGACCCAGCACTCCATGACGTATGCAGTAGCCAGAATAGACCAAGAGGGATTCCAGCTTACTTCCCAGTACATATATTTAAAACTTTCCCTTCATCCTTAATTCAACTAAATTGTATTCATCAATTAGAATAGATATCATTTAATTCCCTTCAATTCAGTATCACCTCAACTCTCTTTTCTCAATCAAACCTCATATCAGAATTATTTCTAGAACACTTCGTAAGTGTAGCATAGAATAAAAAGTTATAGAAGTAAGCAGCTATAAGAGCAAGCCTCCTGAATGTTTATATATGTTCAACAAAGCCTGAAATGAAGATTTGTGACACAATGAGAAATTTTTGGTAGATCCATAGAACCCTAGGCTTAATTTTCATGTTGCTCAAGTGTCTATTCAATCCAACTGAAAGATAATTTCCTTTCATTTAGAAATTGTAGCCTTCCACTCTTAAAAATAACAAGCATTTTTGTTAAGTTGAACTTATGATGATTTATAAATAAGAAAGCATAGAGCTATTGATGACATTTGCACAAAAAAACCCCAAATATTACTCTTAAATTGCACATTGAGTTTTGAAAGTATTTTATTATTTACTATTTTATTGAATGACTTGAAATCAAGAATAGTATCCAAAAATATTTTTAAGATTTTATGCCAAAAAATGAAATAGTTATTTGCCCTGATGAAAATACCATAATATCCAGAAGGAAACTTGAATTCCCACTGTGCCCCAAATTCTAAAAATCCAGAAGGAAGATGATCTATTACTTTATTACCTTGTAGCCATTGGCTTAATTTTTGTCTAAAATTTTAAAATTATTTTCTTTCAGAATACTCGTTATATTGTCAACTTGTTGACATCTGTCCTTTTTTTCTTGTAATACTATTGCTTCTTTTTTTCTATTAATTTTTTAAACATTTATTAATATTCATTTTTAACATGTTTACATGCTTTGTGCCCCTACTATCCCCTTCACACCCCGCTCTCCCACCACCCGTGGCTGACACACATTTCCACTGGTTGTAACATGTGTCCTTGTTCAGGGCCTATTTCCAAATTGTTGATCATTGCATTGGTGTGGTAGTTTCAAGTCTACATCCCCAATCATGTCCACCCCAACCCATGCGTTCAAGCAATTGTCTATCTTCTATGTTTCTTCTCCTGTAGTCCTTCCTCTGAATGTGGGTAGCATCTTTACCATAAATCCCTCAGAGCTGTCTTGTGTCATTGCATTGCTGCTGGTATAGAAGTCCATTGCATTCGATTTTACCACAGTATATCAGTCTCTGTGTATAGGGTTCTTCTGGCTCTGCTCCTTTCCCTCTGGATCAGTTCCTGGAGGTCTTTCCAGTTCACCTGGCACTTCTCCAGTTTATTATTCCTTTGAGCACAATAGTATTCCATCACCAGCATATACCACAATTTGTTCAGCCATTCCCTAATTGAAGGACATACCCTCCTTTTCCAGTTCTTTGCCACCACAAAAAGTGCTGCATAAATATTTTCGTACAAGTCTGTTTATCAATGATCTCTTTGGGATACAATCTCAATAATGGTATGGCTGGATCAAAGGTCAGGCATTCTTTTATAGCCCTTTGAGCATAGTTCCATATTGGCAGCAAGAATGGTTGGATCAGTTCACAACTCCACCAGCAATGCATTAACGTCCCATTTTTGCCACATCCCCTCCAGCATTCATTATTCTCCCCTTCTTTCATTTTAGCCAATCTGCTAGGTGGGAGGTGATACCTCAGAGTTGTTTTGATTTGCATTTCTCTAATTATTAGAGATTTAGAACACTTTCTCATATGCTTATTAATACTTTTGATTTCTTTACCTGAAAATTGCCTATTCATGTCTCTTGACCATTTTTCAATTGGGGAATGGCTTGATTTTTTATACAATTGATTTAACTCCTTGTATATTTGAGTAATTAGACCCCTGTCAGAGTTTTTTGTTATAAAGATTTTCTCCCAATTTGTTGTTTCCCTTCTGATTTTGACTACATTGTTTTTGTTTGTACAAAAGCTTTTTAGCTTAATATAATCAAAACCATTTAATTTACATTTTGTAATTTTCTCTAACTCTTGCTTGGTTTTAAAATCTTTCCTTTCCCAGAGATCTGACAGGTATACTATTTTGGGTTCACTTAACTTATTTATAGTTTCCCTCTTTATATTCAAGTCATTCACCCATTCTGAATTTATCTTGGTGTAGGGTGTGAGATGTTGATCTAAACCTAATCTCTCCCATATTGTTTTCGAAATTTCCCAGCAGTTTTTGTCAAATAGTGGATTCATGTCCCAAAAGTTGGGCTCTTTGGGTTTATCATATACTGTCTTGCTGATGTCATTAAGTCTATTCCACTGATCCTCCCTTCTATCTCTTAGCCAGTACCATATTGTTTTGATTACTGCTGCTTTATAATATAGTTTAATATCTGCTAGGCCCCCTTCCTTCACATTTTTTCCCATTATTTCCCTTGATATTCTTGATCTTTTGTTATTCCATATGAAGTTTGTTATAGTTTTTCCTAATTCAGTAAAGAAGTTTTTTGGTAGTTTGATAGGTATGGTGCTAAATAGATAAATTAATTTGGGTAGAATGGTCATTTTTATTATGTTAGCTCATCCTACCCATGAACAATTAATGGCTTTCCAATTGTTGAGATCCAGTTTTATTTGTTTGTAAGTGTTTTGTAGTTGTTTTCGTATAATTGCTGTGTTTGTTTTGGTAGATAGATTCCCAAGTATTTTATATTGTCTAGGGTGATTTTAAATGGTGTTTCTCTTTCTACCTCTTGCTGCTGTGATGTGTTGGAAATATATAGAAATACTGATGATTTATGTGCATTTATTTTGTATCCTGCAACTTTGCTAAAGTTGTTGATTATTTCTACCAGCTTCTTAGTTGATTCTCTAGGATTTTTTAAGTATACCATCATATCATCTGCAAAGAGTGATAGCTTAGTCTCCTCATTGCCTATTTTGATACCTTCAATTTCTTTTTCTTCTCTAATTGCTATTGCTAGTGTTTCTAGTACTATGTTGAATAATAGAGGTGATAATGGGCATCCTTGTTCCACTCCTGATCTTATTGGGAAGGCTTCTAATTTATCCCCATTGCATATGATGTTTGTTGATGGTTTTAGGTATATACTGTTTATTATTTTTAGGAAGGGTCCTTCTATTCCTATACTTTCCAGGTTTTCAATAGGAATGGATGCTGAATTTTGTCAAAGGCTTTTCCAGCATCTATTGAGATAATCATGTGATTTTTGTTTGTTAGACTGTTGATGTGGTCAATTATGTGGATGGTTTTCCTTGAATTCCTGATATAAATCCCACCTGATCATGGTGGATGATCTTCTTAATTACTTGCTGGAGTCTCTTTGCTAATATTCTATTTAAGATTTTTGCATCTATGTTCATTAGGGAGATTGGTCTGTAGTTTTCTTTCTCTGTTTTTGGTCTACCTGGCTTTGCGATCAGTACCATATTTGTGTCATAAAAGGAATTTGGTAGGACTCCTTCTTTGCTTATCATATCAAATAATTTGTATAGTATTGGGATTAGTTGCTCTTTGAATGTCTGATAGAATTCACTTGTGAATCCATCAGGCCCTGGTGATTTTTTCTTAGGGAGTTCTTTGATGGCTTGTTGAATTTCTATTTCTGATATGGGATTATTTAGGTATTCTATTTCTTCTGCTGTTAATCTAGGCAATTTATATTTTTGTAAATATTCATCCATATCTCCTAAATTGTTATATTT
>NC_058132.1:328691114-328974856 GCF_016433145.1 Gracilinanus agilis
AGAATCATATTGTTTAATTTCCAATTGGTTTTTTATTTGCCTGTCCAGGTGTCCTTACTAATTATTATTTTTATTGCATTGTGATCTGAGGTTACATTTATTATATCTGCTCTTTTGCATTTGTTTGCAATGATTCTATGCCCTATTACATGGTCAATCTTTGTGAATGTACCATGTGCAGCTGAAAAGAAGGTGTATTCCTTTTTGTCCCTATTTATTTTTCTCCACATATCAATTAAATCTAATTTTTCTAGGACTTCATTCATCTCTCTTACCTCTTTTATTTATTTTTTGGTTTGATTTATCTAGATCTGAAAGAGTAATATTTAGATCTCCCACTATTATGGTTTTACTATCTATTTCCTTCTTGAGCTCTTCCAGTTTCTCCTTTATGAATCTGGATGCTATACCACTTGGTGCACATATATTGAGCAGTGTTATTTCCTCATTGTTTATACTGCCTTTAATCAGGATGTAATGACCTTCCCTGTCTTTTTTAATCATATCTATTTTTACTTTGGCTTTGTCAGAAATCATAATAGCCAGTCCTGCCTTCTTTTTCTCATTTGATGCCCAAAAGATTTCGCTCAAGCCCTTAACCTTAAACTTGTGCATGTCCACCCGCCTCATATGTGTTTCTTGTAGACAACCTATGGTAGGATTTTGGTTTCTGATCCACTCTTCTATTTGCTTCCGTTTTATGAGTGAGTTCATCCCATTCACATTCAGAGTTATAATTGTCAGTTGTGCATTCACTGACATTTTTGTATCCTCCCTAGACCCACCCCTTCTTCTTACACTATTTTCTTTTAAACCAGTGGTTTGCTTTGAGCCTGTATCCCTTATCCCCTCCCTTGATTGACTTCCCTTTCTTCCCCCTCCCTTGTTATTCCCCTCTTTTTGTTTTTAAAGGCCTAATGAATTCCCTCCCCCTTCTCCCCTCNTTCCCCATCCCTTGTTGTTCCCCTCCTTTTGTTTTTTTAAAGACCAAATGAATCCCCTCCCCCCTTCTTCTCCCCTCCCTTTTTTGGCCTCCCCACTCCCCTGCTCCCTTTAGTTTATCCCTTCTGACTTTCTCAGTAGGGTTAGATAGAGTTTTTTTAAATCCCAATGGATAATAAAGCTACTCTTCCTTCTCTGGGTTAATTACACTGAGAGTAAGGTTTGATTATTATCTCTTAATGCTCCCTTCCTCTCTTTCTTATAATAGTATTTATCCCCTCCCCTTCCCATGCCCTCTTTGTGTGTAATAGAATATCCTATTTTTCTTATTTACTCATATTTCTCTTGGTGTCCCTTGCTATCCCCCCCACTCTTTCCCACCCCACATGTCATCTTAGACCATTTAGTATCCTGTCCTCTCCCTATGAATTATTCTTCTGGTTGCTATAATAGTGAATATTATAATAGTGAATAGAGTTCAATACAGAGAATTATACATAGCATTTCTCCACATAGTAATACAGATAGTTAGATCTTATTTAAGCCCTTAAAGAGTCCAATTTAAAAAATTATGAGTTTTCTTTCTTTTCCCTCTGTTTCTTTTTTACCTTTTCATGTTTCTCTTGATTTTTGTGGTTGGATATCAAACTTTCCATTTAGTCCTGGTCTCTTTTGTGCAAAAACTTGGAAATCTTCAATTTTGTTGAATGCTCATACTTTCCCCTGGAAGTATATAGTCAGTTTCGATGGGTGGTTGATCCATGGCTGAAAGCCCAGCTCTCTTGCCTTTCTGAATATCATATTGCAAGCCTTGTGGTCTTTTAGCTTGGAGGCTGCCAGATCTTGTGTGATCCTGATTGGTGCTCCTTGATATTTGAATTGTCTCTTTCTGGCTTCTTGTAAGATTTTTTCTTTTACTTGAAAGCTCTTGAATTTGGCTATTATATTCCTGGTGTTGACTTTTCTGGGTCCAGTGTAGAGGGTGATTTTTGGATCCTTTCAATGTCTATATTGCCCTCTTGTTGTAGGACTTCAGGGCAATTTTGCTGAATAATTTCTTTAAGTATGGAGTCCAAGTTTCTATTAATTTCTGCTTTTTCTGGAAGACCAATGATTCTCAAATTGTCTCTTCTAGACCGGTTTTCTTCATCTGTCACTTTCTCATTGAGATATTTCATGTTTCCTTCTATTTTATCAGTCCTTTGACTTTGTTTTATTTGTTCTTGTTGTCTTAATAGCTATTGGCTTCTAATTGCTCAATTCTAGCCTTTAGGGACTGGTTTTCCTTTTCAATCTGGTCATTTCTGGGGTTTGATTTGCTTATCAGTTCATTTGATTTGTGAGCCTCACTTTCCAATTGCAAAATTCTGCTTTTTAAACTGTTATTTTCTTGCCAGATCTATTCCATCTTCCTCAACATCTCATTTTTGAACTCTTCAATAGCTTGTGACCAGTTTTCTTTTTTTTGGGAAGGTTTGGATTCTTGTTTGTCCTCCTCTGTTGTCTGGATTTTCTCTGTGTAAAAGTTGTCCAGTGTTGCAGAGTTTTTTCTGATAATCTTTTTCTTCTGGGGTTCTTGGCTTGCAATTGTTAGGCCTGCCCCTTTTCAGCTTTGTCTTCACACTCAGGGTCTGACGCCTGCTCTTTCTAAGCTCCTGAGGGCTCCGGTCTCCTTGTCCTCGAGGTCAAGCCTCCTGGTCGTCCCCGGTCTGCCCTTCTGCCCGAGGCTCCTTCAGCAGTCTCAGGGGCTGCTTCCACAGCTGTGCTCCCGTCCGCACTGGGTCCCCACTCGAGGTCCAAGCCTGGGCTCGAGATCTTTGTCAGTGCCTAGGACACTGCCTTCACCTGCACAGACACTCAGGAAAGTCCCTGCTTTTGAGATCTTTGTCTGCGTCTAGGGCAATGCCTTCACCCGCGCATGCGCTCTGGAAAGTCTGTGAGCACCCCCAGCCACTTGGGGTCCCATGTCTTGCAGCTCTCAGGTACAAGCCCTGGGGCTGCTAGTGATTTACTGGTTGCCCCAATCCTGTTTTCACTCTTGTGCGTTGGCCTTGGAGCTGTGCGGGTGTGTGTGTGTGGGGGTGGAGTAGCTTCTTCCTCTCGTATTTTAGTGAGAGCTGTTTCACCCCTTTATAGCGTGGAAATGCCCCAATTCCGCGTACCTTCAATGCTGCGCCCTGTTGTGGCGTTCCTTCATTTGTCTGGATTCGTTTTTATGTCCCCTTGAGGAGTCCTGTATGCTTTGGTTAGGAGAGATCGAGCAGTTGCTCCTTACTCTGTCGCCATCTTAACCAGAAGTCTCCTCTATTAATTTTTTTAAAAAAGATACTAGACCATATCTAAGATACTCATGATTTATCTTTGTTTTCTCCCTGTTATCTAGTTAGTAAAAAAAAAAAAAGGTTTTAAAACTCACAAGAAACCTGAAATTCAAATTTTAGGTTATGCAACCTGTATATTCTTTTCCTTAGAATAAGACTTGGGGAGAGGGGGGTAGCTTCTTTGTGTTTTTTACTAGTTAGAGGATTTAACATGATTTATCTGACTACTTGCCTTAATAAAAGATATATATTAGATTAAAGATGCAGCTCTATCCATTGAAGAAGAAAGAGTTTCACAAGACCAAGAGTATGGAAAAGAAGATGAAGTAGGTAAGTAGAATTCAATTCCAATAGATCTACTAGAAATGGAGAGAGAAAAAATTATATTAAAGGAAATATAAAATAACAGCTTAGCTGACTACATCTTCCCCTCAGGGTCTCAAGGGACCCTTGAAGGGTGGTAGGATTCTTCTTATGCAATAGGATCAAGCCCCCATTTTGGTGTGGTGGTAATGCCAAGTGCTAGTGATAAGTGTCCTAATATCATTCACTAGTGATTCACACGTCTACCATAAACCTAACTAATTAATATCAATCAACCTTTAGAAAGAGACATTTACTGAAAAGCTACAATAAGAACTAAAGTATGAAAACATCTTTGTTGTTATTCATTTTTCAATGCTCTTTGTGACTCCATTTGGGGCTTAAAAAAAAAACCCTTCCCTTCTGTCTTAGAATCAATACTATATATTGGTTCTGAAGCAGAAGAGCAATAAGGGCTATATAGTGGGGGCTAAGTGACTTGCCTAGGGTCACACAGTTAGGAAGTATCTAAGGTCATATTTGAACCCAGGACCTCCCATCTCCAGACCTGGCTCTTAATCCATTGAGCCACCTACCTAGGATCTTCCCTTTGGGGATTTTCTTGGCAGAGATACTCTAGTGGTTGGCCATGCTTCCTTCTCCTCATTTGACAGATGAAGAAACAAAGGCAGACACAGTTAAATGACTTTCCCAAAGTCACATAGATAACAACTGTCTGAGACCAGTTTTGATTTCAGAAAGTTATCTTCCTGTCTCCAGTACTCTACTATCCTCCCCCAAACCAGGTCAACTCTTCCCTCCACATACCTTGGTCCCTGGAAAGAGTGGACTCAAACTTAAGGCCGTTGCTACACCGCCTTTGCCCCACAACTTTCATTTCTGGATGCATCATAGCCATTGGATAAGTCATTCCTTTGTTTCAGAACATGGTGTTTCAGCTGCTGGGTTGATACATTGCTGGGCTGGGTCAAACAGTTCACTAGTATGGTGGCTACAGCTACTGGGAAATTCTTCCATTTCTTCTAACCTTTCAAAACTAAAAAGGTAATTTTACCTTCAATTCTACTTTTCCTAAGCACAGGAAAGAATTGACACAAATAGAATCAAAAGAAACATAGGCACCACATGTTTCAAACCACACAGCCCCCTGATGGGGAGGACTCTTTCCTGCCAGGAGATGGCAATTTTTGCTTCATTCATGACCGGGAAAGAAAGCAATCAGTTTTTGTTGATTCTAGATGTCCCTTTCTACATAGGGCACCCTTTACTTTAAGTGATCTTTTTGACAAATTCCTTTGGGTCCCTGTACTGAAGAGTAACCTAAAGTTTCCACAATGGATTCCTGTCATGACAAGGACAATCCAAATGTAATTCTAGCCTAACTCTATAACAGGAAAATAATTCCAGTTTGAGACTAGAAAAACAGGATTAGATAATCCCTGAACAAGTGTGAGGCTCTCAAGAAAAAGAATCAAGGACTTGGGGTTTCTAGGCCAGCAAGCAAACTAAGTCCCATGCAATTCATTACAATCTCAGACAAGCCCATGTCACAAATAAGACAATCTAGGACTACTTAAAAGGAAAAAGGAGGAAATGACCATCAGTTCAGTGAGTATCCACCAGGAATCAGAATTTTGGAGATGTAAAATCCTCACTTCTCACAATAGCTATAGTACGAGGTTACAGTAATTCAATAGTTATTAATACATAAAAGAATTCAAACAAACAAAAGTTAGTACAAAAAAATCTGGCCTGACTTTTTAAGGAAAATGGAAAAACTAACTGTGTACTTTTAGCCAAAAACAAAGGAAAAAAATTCTCTAGTGAATTATCAAAATAGAAGATTCAAGAAATAAAGTCTGGGATGGAGAATCTTTCCAGTGGTTCCCTGAAAATTAGAAGGGTTCTTTCAATATTTGCTCCAAATGACGTCCCTTCATTCCACAACATTATGCACTTTTGCAATAGGTTCTGCAAGCATCCACATGATTCCCCTGACTTTGTTGCTAAGACTTGTCTCTCATCAGTCCATCTCCTGCAATATTTAATTGGTGTTTATTTTAGCATATAGAATTAGAGAGACAGATTTACAGCTGGATGAGAACTTAGAGGTTATTTAGTCAAACACCCTCATTTAACAGTTAAAGAAATAGAGAGCTGGCCTAGGAGTCAAGAAGACCTAGATTCAAGTCCAGCCTCTGTCATACACTGGCCATGTGATCCTGGGCAAATCACTTACATTTTGTGCCCGGGCCAACTCTCTAAAGTTAAAAAGTCACAGAAGAGGTGAAATTTCCTTACTAGGGAATTTCTTATGTCAGTGAAATGACAGATATAGTACCTATCCCTAGGAAGTGAAAGACTATTTAGGTTAGATTGTAAGAAGGAGAGAGTACAGTTTAGTAAAGATCAGAAAAGTGAGTCATGATTGAAAGAGAAAGACAACCCAAGTCAAAGGATTGAATAAAATGAACACAGAGTTTGCATGTGTATGAATTATTTTGTTTATATAGTAAAGATCCTGGATTTCTGGAACTATTCATTCTAATTCTTGCTTTTCTACTCATCTTCTGTGGGATCCTGGGAAAGTTACTATATTTCTTGACTATTTTTCCACATTTATAAAATAAAAGTAACTAAAGATAATATTTCATATGGAAAAGACCTATGCTTATTAGCAGACTATAAGCTAAATAGTAATCAATGGCATAGAAACCCAAACACAAACCAAACTAAATGATTGCAATAGTAGGTAGCATAAGCTGAAAAAAAAGCAAACTCCATCAGAGACTTAATTGATAGGCATAGTATCCAGAAAAGAGAAGTCATTGTCCTACTTATTATATGCTGCCCTATCCTGACTATATCTAGAATATTGTGTTTGGCACTGGCCATCACATTTTAGGGAAGATACTGACAAACAGTTGTGTCAAAAGGAAAGTGACGAGGATGGTAAGGAGGACTCCTGGTGAGGAAGGAGATAGTGAAATGTTGTTTTCTCTGAAAGAATGTGAGGTCATTGAAGGTACAGACTATTTCATTTTTGTCTTTTTATCCCCAGAACCCAGCTCAGGGCTTCAGACATAGTAGGTATGTAACAAATGATAACTGACTCATTGGCTCCATATGAGTATTGCCTGAAGAAAAGAAGACATAGAAGAGATAGCATTGTTGGTCTTCATGCTTTTGATAGGTGGACATGAATAAAGAGATTAGTCTTGCTATTTTAGACTCCAGGAGTCAGACCTAGGGATTATGGATAGAAATTGAACAGGAGTAGCTATTGATTCAGTGTTTTAAAAAAACAAACAACTTTGTAACAACTAGAAATTCTCTAAAAATAGAATAGATTATCTTAAGAGGTAATGAGTTCCCTGTCTCTCAAGGTCCTCAAGTAAAAACTTAATAACCACTTGTCAAATATATTGAAATCTCTAGAGTATAAAATCCTCATTAAAGGTCAGGTTTTTCTTTTTTATTCCCTTTAGTGTCATTTGAAAGATCTTGCACACTGGCAATCATTAAACCAGAAGCTGTGGCACATGGGAAAGTTGATGAGATCATCCTGAAGGTGAGAAAAAGCAATAAATCTCCACCAGAACTTAGCAATACTTTCCTTGGTGAATTAGAGGACACTTGGAAGTAACCATCTTGTAGAGGGATAATTGGTACACTTTAAGGAATATTGGATCAAAAACTAGTAACTGGGTACTAATCTTGCTATCTAACCAGTTAATTAACTATCTAACTAGATGACAGTGAAATCTTTGGCAAATGCCTATGGGTCTTAGTTTTCTTATTTACATAATGAGCAGATATTCGAGATAAAAAGATGGTGTGGTATGGTGCAAAAAGTACCGGACTTGGAATAAGAGGATTGATTAGAGTTTGAAGCCTGGTACTAGTTTTCCCCCCGTATTTCCTATTTGTGTTAACTTTAAGTAAGTCATCTAACTTCTCTGGGTCTTAGTTCTTCAAATGTATAAAAGTAAAGTTTGATCTAGATGATCCTGAAGGTCCCTTCCAGCTCCAAATATGATTTCATTACATTGAAAGTCCATTAAAGCTCTGAAAGTCTTCAATTTTGTTGAAGAGATCTTCTTTCTATGGGTTTTGATTAGTTAGCATTTATTAAGCACCTGTGTGCTAGGCATTATGCTAAGAGCTGGGGATACAAAGGATGACAAAAGATAGTCCTTGATCTCAAGAATCTCATAGTATAATGTTTTCAATTAAAATCCAGTATAAATTATAAGGAGTTGTCAATTGTACAAAAAATCAAGCCATTCCTCAATTGTTAAATGGTCAAGGGATAGGCAGTTTTCAGATAAAGAAATCAAAACCATCAATAAACACATGCAAAAGTGTTCTAAATCTCTTATAATTAGAGAAATGCAAATCAAAACAACTCTGAGGTGCTACCCCACACCTAGCAAATTAGCCAATATGGCAGCAAAGGAAAGTGATAAATGTTGGAGGTGATGTGGCAAAATTGTGGCACTAATGCATTGCTGGTGGAGTTGTGAACTGATCTAACCATTCTAGAGGGCAATTTGGAGCTATGGGCAAAGGGCTTTAAAAGAGTGCTTGCTCTCTGATCCAGCCATACCATTGCTGGGTTTGTGCCCCAAAGGGATAATGAGGAAAAATACATATACAAAATTATTTATAGCTACAGTCTTTGTGGTAGCAAAAAATTGGAAAATGAAGGGGTGTCCCTTGATTGGAGAATGACTGAACAAATTGTGGTATTTGACAGTGATGGAACACTATTGTGCTATAAGGATTGACGAACTGGAGGAATTCCATGTGAACTGGAAAGACCTCCAGGAATGGACGCAGAGCAAAAAGAGCAGAACCAGGAGAACATTGTACACAGAAAGTGAAACACTGTGGCACAATCAATGTAATGGACTTCTTTGCCAGTAGCAATGTAGCAGTAGCAGTAGCAAATCCAGGACAATTCTGAGGGAGTTATGAGAAAGAACACTATCCACATCCAGAAGAAAGAACTGTGGGAGCAGAAACACAGAAGAAAAACATGTGATTGATCACATGGTTCAATGGGGATATGATTGGGGATGTTGACTTTAAATGATCACTCTGCTGCAAATATTAATAATATGGAAATAGTTTTTGAACAATGATACATGTAATACCCAAGGAAATTGCTTGTTGGCTCCGGGAGGGGGGAGGGAAGATGGGAAGGAATGAACATGAATCATGTAACCATGGAAAAATATTCTAACTAAGTTAATTAATTTTGAAAAAAATGTAAAAATTAAATTAAATACAGTATAAATTTCAAGCAAATTAAAATTGCAATAATGTAAATAAGAATTTTGTGAGAGCATGAATACTGACTTTGTTATTGTGGAGAAATCTCAAATCAAATATCTTTTTAAAATCTGGTGTTCTCTTTAGATATATTTTTTAAAGTTATGAGAGGGAGAAGCTAGATGGCTCAGTGGATTGAGAGCCAGGCCTAGAGACTGGATGTCCTGGGTTGAAATCTGGCTCAGACACTTCCTGGCTGAGGGACCCTGTGCAAATCCCTTGACCCCCATTGCCTAGCCCTTACCACTCTTCTGCCTTAGAAACAATATACAGTATTGATTCTAAGACAGAAGGTAAGGGTCAAAAAATTATGAGAGAAATCATAAACCCTTTAAAGTGGAGCAGACAATATCAAGTACTGTCATCCTATATGTGTTTGAAGCCTGTTGATAAAGAAGTCCTATTTTTCAGGTTATTATCAAAAAGGTGGGAGTAGGAAGGAAATGAAGGACTTTTCACGAGATAAAAATAGACATTCATTCTTAGAAACTAGATGTCAAGAAACCTCTGATATGAGAGAAAAGACTATTATAATGCTATGAAATTTTTATTTCTTTATTATGTTGGACTAGGAGAAGAGAGGTGAAATCATAAGAAAGCATAGAATTTGGAAAGGTTAAAAATAGGCTTTCTCCTTATAAGTAAGAATATGCTTTCCCCTTATAGAATAAAGATGAGGGTAACATGAGATCTTATAGCAAAACAAACAAAAGCAGTTGTAGTTTTGACCTGTAGCAAAGCTGGCTAAGAATCTCAGCACCATGGACAAATCCCAACAATACCATGAATATGTCAAAAGGAAGAAGATGTAGAATTAAGTTTTCTGGGAGGTGATGGAGACTGGGGAAGACAAAGAAATGTTTGATAACAGTTGAAGACAAGTGAAAATGGAGTGGAGAAGAAGAATTTATTAAGTGTTCACATAGTAAAGACATAAAGTGTACTATGTGTTAAGCACATTACAAATATCTCATTTGACCATTTGAAAATTATACTGATTAGCTTTATCTTTTAAAAAATCCTATTAATTGTATATCTTATTAAAATATAATTAACAACCATATTAAATTATCTACTTTGAATTTCTATTTTTTTCTAGCTTGAAGTCATATTTTTAGATTTTTTAAAATTAAAAACCTCTTACCTTATATCTTAGAATCAATACTATGTATTGGTTCTAAGGCAAAAGAGCAGTAAGGGCTAAGCAGTGGGGGTTAAGTGACTTGCCCAGGGACACACTACTAGGAAGTGTCTGAAACCAAATTTGAACCCAGGACTTCCCATCTCTAGGCCTGGCTCTCAATCTACTGAGCCACCCAGCTGCCTCCTGTATTTTTAGTTAAAAAAAAGTGGCATAACATGCCGTTTCTCATTTAACCATATCTTCAGGAAAGCACACTAATTGTTAGGACTATGAGACTTTAGGTACACTACCATCTGGGTGGTAGTAGCATATAGGTATAGTATGGAGAAGGAAATATCAACCTTGGTTGATAAACTCTAATCTTAGAGAATCAAACCTAAGTGATGTCAAATGCCAAAGTAAGTAACAAATATGTCAACAATTTCTTAAGCTTCTTCAGGAAAGCTAGGCTTTAGACCACAGTATTCTTGTACTAAAGTAACAACTCTGGAAAAATTTTGTCACTTATACCATTATGTCAGACAGCTCCATACTTCTTCTAAAGACTGACTGGGAACTAACTTAATTGGATTCCTGCTGTTATGGGGAATAAATTTCTGAAAAGCTATTCTGAAGGATGCAGCTGTCAGGGTCTTCTTTCACTGGCTAGGAATTTTTACAAGATGTTATGGCCTGTGACTGTCAGATGAAGGAAAAATCCTCCTTTCCTTTGTTGATAACTGATCCACAGGGTTGGGATGAAACCACGCAAACTCCTTAACATAGACAGTGTAGATAGTCAAATGAGGGCAAATAGAAGCTGAGGAGTCAAACTATCCTGGTCTATGTGAGTGAGATTAGACAACAGTTTCTAATTTTCAATAAGGATTTAGCATAGAAAATGTATCCTTGGACCAACCAGGGTTTTATCCAGTCTGAAAGCCTATCTTTACAGGCATATCAAAGTAAATTTTGGGGAAGGTATAGTAGTTTGATATAATTCTTAAATATTATGGATAAAAAAAGATTATTATATATAAACTTTTTATATATTATATAAACTTTTTAAAGAGGGGGTCAAAGGAAAGGAAATGCTCATCTGTCAGTCTGTTTCCAAGGCCCCTCTTTCGAAGTTTCATTGCATTGTATTCATTAGATTAGGAATAATGTCACGCAGCCAGATAGAACATTTCAGGGGGCTGTATCTGGCCTGTGGGCTGTAGTTTGCCCATCATTGCTCTAAACTGTCATCATTTTCTCTTAATTACCTGTTATAAATTTATCACCCAAGTTAAATTTATAGATTTCTTTTAGCTTGTACATTCTCTTAAGATAAAGGTTTTAGTATATTTTAGTGCTTTCCTGACTCAATTTCCTTGTCTCTATAAAATCTTAACAGTTAATTAAATGCAACATTCACTGTGAGGCACTGTGCAATGTCCTGGGGAAATAGCAACAAAAATGAAAAACTATAGCCTACTTTGGAGGATCTTACAGACTACTACTGGATGCTATAGAATGCTACGATGAAAGTGTATTTGGGTTTAATTCATAACTACAAGATAAGTTATCCTCTCTTTCCAAACCACAGATCCAGGAAGCTGGTTTTGAGATTTTAACTAATGAAGAAAGAATCATGACAGAGTCAGAAACAAGATATCTCTACCAAAATAGATCTGAAGAGGTCAGTTCTGTTTCTTTCTTTATTTTGAAGTTCTCATTTCCCATTTTTTCTCTAGGATATTTGAATTCTGGATCAATTTAGATACAATGAAAGTACACTGTAAATATGCTGTAAACTGTAATAGTTGTTATAGACCAGGAGACATCCAATATATTTCAAACCCATTAAGCTTAATGCTATAAGAATGGTATCATGTTGTGATGAGGATGAAAATATTATATATCACTTATATGACAATAGATTGTTGTTTCATTGCCACCAAGAATTTATAATAAATGCTTACTATGTGCAAAGCACTATGGTTGGCCCTCAGGATACATAAAAATGCAAGCCATGTTCTTTGTCCTCAAGAAACTTACAGATTAGATAGAACCTAGATTATAAGGAAGAGAGGATCTGAGCAGGTGGAGCATGGTCTGCAAGGAACAGATCCAGATGCAGGGAAAAGATTCTAGAAAGTGGGAGAAGAGGGTGAGACTGGGGTCTGAGCTGGGTCTTTTTCTCTGGGTTTGAGCTGGAGGGACTGACTACTTATCCTTGGTGACTGTTTCTACTTTGACTTCCCAATCCTACCTGTTTGTCCTGTTGGTGCCTTGCTGTTGTTAGCTGTATCCACCTGTAATCCTGACCATCTGACCTTCTGATTTGTAAAATCAGATCTGGTTTCTTTCTGGATCCAGGACCTCTCCCTTTGGCCTCCTCTGCCTAAATGCCTAAGATCACTACCTGAAATACCATCAGAAGTGGGGTTGATTTAGTGCAGCATTAACAAGAGTATGACTGAGGATCTTTTAGGGCAGAGAAGCTAGGTTTAGCGTAGGAAATTACTTTGAAGACTTCCCACAAAGGAATGACTTTGGATCTGGGCTTTGAGTTAGAGACAAGCATTAGGGTTACTCAAATTCCTTCTAGCCTTTCCCTTTTTAATTAATCCAACTCTTACTTATTGTCTTAGTGATCTGTGTGTGTTAACTCAGGACAGGCGCTGCCTGGACTGGGGTCTGCTATCCCACAGTCAACCTACTGACACTGGCCCAATTCAATCCCATCCCAAAACCCCTGTCCCTTTTTACAAAGGATAACTTATAATTTGAAGCAACATATGCTAGATATCTAATAAGTATCAGTAAGAATAAATGCTACACGCATTCAGAATAGCAAGAGATCATCTATCTTATCTTGCATTTGGTTAGGAGTAGATTTCACAGTCAAGGTGGGACTTGGAAACTCTCCTAATTTGGCAGAGACAACAGAGGTCATCTACTTCAATTACTGCCTGAAGGATGGATCTTTTTTTCTACATCATCCCCAACATCAAGTTACGTTTCTTACATTATATTTAAATTTGAAATGCTTGTGATAAAAATTTTAGGGACTCATAAAGGTGTGAAAGTGAGCTACATATATATAAATGCTAGAAGGAGAGAGATATCACTACTGAGTTTTAATGAACTTTGGATGAAATCAAAAGTTATATAAATTTCCTATTGCTGCATTTTTAGTTTTAATAACTTAAAATGGTTCTAAGACTTTTGGGACACTCTGTACTTTGATAGTGCTACTTTCTAGAAATAAGAAGGTAAAGCTATAGCTTCCTTATACTTTCTTGTCTAAGTGTCACTACTACAAATAAAATTGTTGGGTAAATTTGGCATCATTGTATTTTAAGGAAATCTTTGAAAAGCTACTTCAGCACATGTCGAATGGACCATGCCGGCTACTCATAATCTCATTGCCTGAAAATGATAAAGATGTAGTTGCTGCCTGGAGAGACTTCATTGGTCCAAGTGATATAGAAACTGCTAAGAGAGAAAATCCTGACAGGTAATGACCAGCCTTTCATTTTCAGAACCTATATCCAGAGTGAAAAATCATCTCAATACTTGTATCAGTCATCTTATACTTGAATTCTTCAAGGATCTTTCGTTTTGGTGGTGGAAACAAATTGAAATTCTTCTTTGTCTTGATGAATGGGCTTTGTTAGTGGTGGCGGCTGTAAATTAATTAACTTACAAAAACCTAGGTGATGAGACTCCAAACTTAGTGAAGCTACTTCTGATTTGGGCTCCTCTAGACTTGTTCAAGCATACCTATGGTTAAACTAAAAGTGTTTGTTAGTGCATGAAAATCCCAACAATTTGGTCAAACATTTAAAGAGAGGCACACACAATATTAATGCTTTGCTGCCTCTTCCTAATAATCTTCCTCCCTCCCCAGTTAAATTGGTAATAGTTAATAGTTGTTGCAAGTCACTAATTGTTATTTATTTGTAATTGCTCCCCTTCCCCCCACCTCAGTGCTTGCTCTTTTCTGAAAGGTCAGTTTAGAATTGCCAACTGAGTCATTTGTAATAATTTTCTGTTTATTCTGGATTTGATCAAAATGAGAAGAGCCTTGATCAATGGAGGATAGCTAGATTTTTAGCATAAATTCAAGGGATTATATTTTTTGCACCTATAGAATATTCAAAGAAACTTCATATGCAGATTTTCCTTTGAAACTTCTATCAATCATATTGGGCAAGATATTATTGTCTCATATAGGAGATTATTTGCTTAGATTATATAACTGATTATTGAAAGAGCTGACAATTATTATATAACTGATTATTGAAAGAGCTGACAATGGAACCCAAGTCTGCACTATAACTTTCCTTCCAGTTATCATTATACCTCTTTGGAATCATTGTGGTTTACCAAAGAAAAAGGGATGTTTTACAAGTTCTTTAATTAAAGTCTAGAGCAGTGATGACAAACCTTTTAGAGACTGAGTGCCCAGACTGCAACCTTTATGCCACATGTGAGTCTCTTGCCTTATCCCAGACAGGGGAGGGAGGAAGCACTTCCATTGGCCTGCAGGGCAGAGGGGCAGGTGATGTGAGAAATGTCCTCAGGTGGACATGGAGAGGGGAAAGAGAGTAACACCCCCCTCTAGCACAAGTGCCATAGGTTCACCAACATGGATATAGAGTATAGGAACTTGATACCTAAATGAAAAAAGTTATTAAAACAATTGTTTGTAATCAGATAAAATTAAGGATGAGAATTCTATGAGTAAATGATACAGCATTAATTTCTTCTGTTTTTTAAATCTTTCATTATGGTTGTTCATAGCAAGGTAAATATAACCTGTAAGGAATTTAGAGAATTAACTGATTGATGATCAAATACTTAGACAGATGTCATAATTTTTTCAAATAAAATTATGATATGCTTTTTATCTTACCTAATATCCCTAAATTTTATTATTTACAGTCTTCGGGCTCAGTATGGCACAATAATGCCTTTTAACGCTATCCATGGCAGTGAGAACAGAGATCAAGCCAACAGGGAGCTTGAATTTTTTTTCCCAAATTTTAAAATTTCAGGTAAGGATATAGATTTGGTACAGACTGAATAGACAATTTTTGTCCTTGGTCAATATGAAAGAGAAAGCAGGGCTTATAATATTAAGTGTCAAATAACTAATTTTAGTATTGTGAATGAATGAGTGGATAAAAGTACTTATTAAGGACTAATTATATCCAAATCACTGTGCTAAGCACAAGGGA
Source organism: Gracilinanus agilis (assembly GCF_016433145.1). NCBI lineage: Eukaryota > Metazoa > Chordata > Mammalia > Didelphimorphia > Didelphidae > Gracilinanus > Gracilinanus agilis. The sequence continues at coordinate 328,706,396 of NC_058132.1, forward strand.
TACAAATGATATCCAAAGAAAAAGGGATGTTTTACAAGTTCTTTAATTAAAGTCTAGAGCAGTGATGACAAACCTTTTAGAGACTGAGTGCCCAGATTGCAACCTTCATGCCACATGTGAGTCTCTTGCCTTATCCCAGACAGGGAGGGAGGAAGCACTCCCATTGGCCTGCAGGGCAGAGGGACATGATAGCCCCTTTTCTCAAGAAGCTCACAATACATAAAATATTTCAGCTGCAGGATAGGAAAAAGAAGAAGAAGAAAAAAAAAGTCCTATAATCCTAATTTTGACATTAGATATACCCCTGAAAACAGTGGCAACTAAATGTTTCTATAGACTTTCAGTTATAAGTGTCTCCTGAGTCTCTATGTTCTTTCTCATATTAGTTTCCCCTCTTTTAGAATTTAAAGATATGGAAAAAGCTATCCAATTTTCCCCCTTAGCAGTGTAGGTTTGGTAGGGGATGGGAAAGGTGGTTATTAGAGATCATGAGGCAGATAATGTTGTTCTAAATCTTTCTATATCAAGGAAATGCTATGGAATATTAAGAAATTTTTTATCGCCCAACAGGAAGTGATGCTGACAAAGTACCAAGGGAAGAAATTCTACAGTGAACAAATCCATGGATTAAGATCATTCTTCTATTCTTCTGAAATGACTAGATGTGACCCCACAAAGCCCAATTCAGATTTGATATCTTGAGATGTAGATGGAGAAAAAAAGATTTTCTTAACCTTTTCTATTTGTCAAAGATCCCTGTGGAAGTCTGGTGAGACACACAGAACCTTTTATCAAAATTTTGTTCTTTATATTCACAATTGAAAGAAATGCTAAATTTAAATTAGGTGTTCATGAAAATAAAGATGTCATTTTCCCATCCAAGTTCATGAACCTGCTGAAATCTGTCTTCAAACTTCTTGAAGGTTCATATGCCTACAGGTTAAGAATATCTACCTTTGAGGTATCAGGAAAGGTGAGAGAATTGATGAAAGAGAAGAAAGATACCATGGAGCCTTTGTTGTTTCTTGGAGTTGAGAGAACAAAGAGATGGGTAGGTAGGACAGAAAAGGTGGATGGACAAGATGAAATGGAAGAGCCAAGAAAAAACTCTTATTTGATAATATAAATTTCAAAATGTTTGTGGCTTTGAAGTTGCTTCAAGATGGTAACAAGAAGGGCAGATTTCATTTAGGAAAGTCATGGAGAAGATCATCTCTATTAAAATACAATCTCTTCGGCCTGTTTCATACTCTTCACAAGCTAGCTTCAACCTACCTTTCCAACCTTAATACATATTACTTCATTCCATGCTCTTAAAATTCCAGCTAAACTGGATTACTAGATGTTCTCCCTCAACATCTCCCTCTTCTTTACATTTGTTTGTATAAGCCTTTTCCTACAGTTAGAATGCTCTTCTTCCTCATGTAATGATCCAAAATCCAATGATTGAGATCTGGAAGGGAATTTAGGCAGCTACAGCTAGCACAGTAATAAAATGTTAGATGTGGAAACAAGAAAAATTGAGTTCAAATCCTTCCACAAATATTTAGTACCTGTGTGATCCTGAGAAAGTCACTTAACTTGCTTCATTCAGTTCATCTAAAAATGAGGATAAAAACATTCTTCTCACAGAGTTGTGAGGTTCAAATGAGGTAACATATTTAAGTTCTTTGGCAAATCTTTTTTTTTTTAACCCTTACCTTCGGTCTTAGAATCAATACTGCGTATTGGTTCTAAGGCAGAAGAGCAGTAAGGGCTGGGCAATGGGGGTTAAGTGACTTGCCCAGGGTCACACAGCTAGGAAGTGTCTGAGGTCAGATTTGAACCCAGGACTTTCAATCCACTTAGCCACCCAGCTGCCCCCTGTTTGGCAAATCTTATGTGTGATATAAATGACATTATTCTTATTATTTAGAACTAATCAACCCCTCCAACCATTGAATAGATAAGGAAACTAAGGCAAGAGATATTAAATAACCTACGAAAGGACACAAAGGCAATAAAAAAATATATCTATTTTGCCATCTGCCTACTGTTGCCACCTTTTCTTCACTTGGAACTTTATACCCCAACCTATAGAACCCTTTGATCCCATACCTGGAGAAATTAATCCACTTCTCTTTGGAAGACCAGCCATCTTTCATGTCCAAATTAACGTAAACTAGCCTACTACATTAAGATGTTCCCAGAAATCAAACTCTGCTTCACTTTTACATATTATCCAGCCATCTCTCCAGTCTACCTTGTTACCTGCTTTCTACATAGATGCATATCTCTCTTCTTTTCCCCTTTCTACCTCTTGCTTCAGGTACAATTACCAAATCAGTAGTACTGTTGCTTCTGGAAAGGGCATGCCAATTTACTGCTCTATACATCTACTCATTATCCCTTTGATTCTTCAGCTGCAAACTCACTTTCTCTCTCTCTCCCCATGATGCCTAGCACATAATATCTAATAAATGCTTTTTTATTCACTCAATCAACAAGTATTTATTAAATAATACTTTTAAGGAGCTGACATTCTAAGATGCATTCATTTAACCTTTTAGCCCCAGTGATTGCCCTAATTCTCAGTATGTATTAGGTTACCTATGGAGACACCCTAGGAATGGTGTGATAGAATCTTACTATAAACAAACAGAAGTAGGTAGCCATTGGACCATTTCTCTGATTGAAAAACTGTATGAATGTAATGGAGTATCATTATGTGGTCAGAAATGACAAATATGAGGTTTCAGAAAAATGTAGGAAAATCATTAACTGATATAGATCAAAATAAGCACAACCAAAAGAATACATGTAACAACAACATAAATGAAAACACTGTTTTTGATTCACAGAAGACTGAAGAAAAGATTGGTGAAATGGGTTTCCCATTTTATCGATAGTATAGTATACCACATAGGATGGGGGAATCTTTTTGTTTTCCAAAGTCCCTTTGGCAGTCTTTAGAGGGATTTTTTTGGCATTAGGTGAAAAAAACTGATGGCTATTTTGCCTAGTGAAACCAGATGACCAAGTATTTGGGGTAGCCTTGTTTTTTTCCCATCTAATTGAGAACTATCCAGACCAAAAAAACCTCCTGAGATGCAATATTGTGGTTAGGACATATTTCAGGTTATTTTAAATGTTAAATTGCTCTTAAAGTTAATAGGGACAGATATATTGTTGAACAGTGGTTGGGAGTTTGAGGATGACAGAGTTCAAAGGGTCAAATATGATGCATCCTATGGATTCTAAATTGTGGAATAATATTCGCTGAAAGTCAGGAAGGCCAAAGTATCCTCTAATGAAATTTGGGAAGCTGATTTTACTAGGTCAATTATGCTAATATTGGAAAGGAAGGTCTGTTGAAACATGTTATTCCACCTCCAAACAAAGAAGTGAACCCAGAGTGCAAATTCAAATATATTTTATTCTATTTTTTTTTGTATTTTTCAATCTTGGAATATTGTTAATATGGGTATTTCTTTTGCATGTATATATATATTTGCATAGTTTTAATTTTTCTTTCCTCCTTAGATTTAGGCTGAAGGCAAGTTTGTTGCTTGTGAAACAGAAGACACAGTGAAAAGTGTAGGTAGCATTTGGTTGGAACTTTGGAAGGCAGGATTGAAGGGGAAGGGAATAAGGAAATTTGTTCTCTCTCAGTCAAGAGGGAAAGGAAAGAAAGTGAAACTGAAAACAAAATAAAATTGAATCAAACAAAAAAAGCGTACTTGATTTTATTATTGTCTATCTTTATCCTAATCCTATCTTCTTCAACAGATTGAATCCTCAAATCAACCCCTCTCAAATTTCAACCTCTTCCAAACAACTGATTTCTTTTCTACAGTCTTTCAACATGAAAGGCAAGTATTATTTAAAAACAAATACCAAAACCATCACCAGACTTTCATTTATAATTTTTCTCCTTTTCCTCAGGCAAAATCCTTGAAAAAGCTATTTTTACTACTTTCATTGGCTCCTTTCTCGTTTACTTCTTAATATTTTGTGATATGGCTTCTGACTATATCACTCAACTGAAATTACTCTCTTCACTTATCAATGATCTCTCAATGGCTAAATCTGTTCTTTCTCAGTCTTCATCCTTCTCACACTGTCTGTTCATTTGACATTGCCAATCACCCTCTCTTTTTAGATACTCTTTCCTCTAGTTTTTCATTCTACTACACCCTGGTATTCTTTCTACCCATCTGCTCTTCAGTCTCCTTTTTTGGCTAATTGTTCATATCATCTCAACTGTAAGTATTCCCCAAGGTGATATCCTAGGACTGTAATGGCGAACCTATGGCACACGTGCCAGAGAAGACACACACACTGTTGCTCACAAGAGTTCATTACTAGAAAGGCAGAGGGACTCAGGTGGAGCTGTTCCCCTCTTGCTCTCCACTCTACCTGATGACATTTTCCACACCCCCACCCCTCTTCCCAGCAGCCAATGGGAGCACACAGGGGGTAGGGTGGGCAGCTCACAGGCTACAGAGCTGGAGGGGAGCAGAGCGCTCAGGCCATGCCTCTCCCTCTCTTTACACTTGCTGAGGACATTCCTCACTTCACTTGTCCCTCCACCCAGCAGCCCAATGGGAGTGCTTCTTCCCTTCCCTGTCTGGGGTGGTGGTGGTAGGGCATGGCACGCAGTCTCTAAAAAGTTTGCTCTCACTGTCTTAGGAATTCTCCCTCTACCTTTTCTCTTGTTATGCTCATCAACTACAATGTTTTTAGTTATTTCATCTCTATGCAGATGACCCCCATATTTATACATACCACTCCATTTTCTCCCCTGAGCTTTAGTTTCACATCACCAATATTCTATGGGACATTTGACATTGGATATCCCAGAGATATCTTAAACTTTACATATGCAAAACTGAACTTGGCTTTTTTTTTCCTAAATCTTCTTCCAAACTTCCTTGTATTTGTCAAAGCACCACCATTCTTCCATTCTTCCAGGGACACAACCTCAGCATTATACTCAACTTCTTCAAAATACTCAGGTAATCAGTTGCCAAAATCATGTTTTCTACCTCCACATCTTGTATCCCACCCCTTCCTTTTATTCACATATCTGTCAGTTTGGTTCTAGCTCTTATTGCCTTTCATCTAGCTTATTGCTCCTGCTTCCTAATCATTCTCATTTTTCTCACTACTTCAGCCTATCTTACCATGCCCAATTAGTTTTGTTTGTAGATGTCCATCTCAAGGACAGAGGGCAGAAGAGATGTAGGATGACTACTGAAGATGGATACATTAAGTGAAGCATATTTTTTGAGACTGAGGACATGGGCATGTTGTTAGCAGTAGAAGAACCAGCAGACAGGGAGAGAATGACAATAAGTGAGATAGAGAGGGCAATCTGTTAGATGTGATGGGATAAGAGAATCACTTGTGCAGATAGAGGAATTAGTCTCTGTAAGGAGCCACATCTTCATTTGTGACAGGGTTGAGGGAGATAGTGGCAGAAGGCATATGAGTGCTATGAGATAAAGAGGGGAGAAGTGGTAAACCATGGTAAATGACCTAATTTTTTTTTTTTCAGGAGAGTGGGTGGGATGAGGGAGAGCTATGAGAGGTTTGAGGAGGGATGAAAGTGGAATAGTAAGTTGATAAGTGAGACATAGCAGTGAAGGCCCAGTTGAGGCATGCTACCTAAATTCGTAGTGGTCCTCATCAGAATAGTTACATAATCTCCCCTCCTTCATTCTGCAGCACATGTATAAGACTTATTCGAGGCTGAAGCTTAGGGAATAACTGATGATATGACAAAGGAGCCAGAAACTCAAGAGAATCAGTGTTGGGTTGAGCTGGTTCACTAAGAGATCAAGACAGGGAAGAGAGAGTGGCTAGTGCAAGGACGATGACCTGGGAGACAACTGAAGGGCTGCAGAAATGGAGGTCATGCTGTGGATCAAATAGAAAGATTTGACAAGAGAAGGTAGAGAGCGAGATGAAAAGCCAAGAGAGTATGGTCACATAAGAGGATTTTGGAATTCTTGGACACAGGGGTGGTATATTTGTGGGTGAAGTTCAAGGTATGACCATTTAGTGTGTGGCTGAGGTAGGGCTGGAATTGGTCATGGGAAGTCAAAAGGTGGAGGAAAGGATTGACTAAAGTGCTTGAAGGAGAGTCGGTATGTATGAGATTCCCTATTATGAGGCAGGAAGTGAAGAAAGCAAAATTGAGAACCAGCTACTGAGTTCTGTGAGGAAAAGGAGGTTTGTAGACAACAAATTGCAGGATTTTGATTGAGTAATAGATACTGATTGCATGAATCTCAAAGGAGATGTTACTGAGTGATGGAGGTCTTTGGAAAACCTGGAGGTGACAATGAGGTGTAAAGAATATTCTAACTCTTCTGCCTTGACCAGTGAGCTAAGGAGTAAAAGTGCAGCCTCTACTGGGAAGGATGGACAGAGAGGTTATCTCAGAAGGAGGGAGTAGAGGACAGCTGGGTAGCAGGCCTAGAGATGGGAGGTTCAAATCCTGGTTTCAAATCTAGCTTCAGACACTTCCTAGCTGTGTGATCCTGGGTAAGTCACTTATCCCCCATTGCCTAGTCCTTTCTGCTCTTCTGCATGGATGGAAGGTAAGAGTTTTTTTTGTTTGTTTGTTTTTTTAAATGAGGGAGTAGGTCTCAGTGATTGTTAGAAGACAGAAGGAATGGGAAAGAGAAAGATTTAGGGTGAAGCCAAGTTTGTTGCTTATAGAAGAGGAAACAAGTGAAAAATATGGGTAGCGTTTGGTTGGAACTTTGGGAGACAGGGTTGAGGGGTAAGGGAGTAAGGAATTGGATGGTGGGGGGTGGAGGAGATGGGTTGAAAGATAACCCAGAGGGGCCCGGAATCACTGAGGTGTGTGGGATATGACCAAAACTGATTGTTAATCCCAGAAGAAGCTGAAGATCAGACAGGAGACAAATGCAGCAGAGAATGGAAATCTCTCTCCAGTTTTCCTCTTCCCTCTAGACAGGTGCAACAGGAGGGCCCAACTGGTCAGAGGAAAAGTTGCTCATCTTCTCATGGATGGCTCGAGATCAGGCTGTGGGGGAGCAGTGAGAGGTGGGAGTTGTGCAGTTCTTGTCAACATCTTGCAGAGGATACACACAGCAGGAGATGGAAAGCACTTGGTCGGAAGGAAAGCTGCTCCTCTCCTCACACAAGGATGGATGTCAGAGGAGCAGGAGACAGGAAATCTCTCTCACAGAGGGAGACAGAAGTCACACCTGCCCTCCCCACCCCCTGGCCCACTTTCATACCCTTCCCTCAGGGGACCCAGTTAGCAGGAGACTGAAGAATATTACTTTCCCTCTTATGCTCTGCAATCCAGGCACGCTGATTCTCCTTCCTTCCTATCTCTGTACTTCGGCACTGGGTGCACAGCATACCTGGAATGCATTCCCTCAACCTTCTTCTGTGTGAAGCTTTTGTTAACCCCCTGACTTCTAGGGCCTTCCCTCCCATGTTCTTATATTTAACTATCTTACATATATACAATATATATGAATTTACTAACTTTATATTTATGCTTTATGTTGTATGTCTTTGTCTCCTCCACTATAATGTAAACTACTTGAGTAAATTGTTTCATTTTTTTGCACAGTGTCTATCACATAGTAGGTTATTTGTAAATACCTAAATAACTGATTGGTCACATCTGGCCTCTGACACTTCCTAGCTGTGTGACCCTGGGCAAGTCACTTAACCTTTTTCCTTAGCCCTTCTGTTCTAGAGTTATTACTAGGACAAAAAGCAAGGATTTAAGAAAATAAATTGATTAGTATAACCCTTACATCTTATTATTTTTAATTGTCATCATTTTATAGGTGACAAAAACCAAGGTTCAAAAGTCTTAGCAGTGCTAAGACTCATGTCTTCTGATTCCAGATCCCATTAGGCTTGGGTGGTAGACCTTTAGCATACTGTCCATTTTAGAGTTTACAGATTGATTATATCTGTATGCCTAAAGCTGGAAGATACAAGTATTGTCTTGTGATAGTCGATAGACTAACTAAATGGCCTGAAGCTTTTCCATCAAATACAAATACAGCTAGTTTTGTGGTGAAAGTGTTACTGAAAGAAATTGTGCCTAGATTTGGTGTACCTTTAACCATAGATTCAGATAAGGGATCTCATTTCACTCAGAATATCCTTAGAAAAGTCTATGAGAATCTAGAAATAACACCTAAATATCATGTTCCATACCATCCGCAAAGTTCAGGTCAGGTGGAGCGTATGAATAGGGAACTCAAGACTATGATTGGGAAACTCTGTGCTGAAACTCATCTCAAATGGCCAGAGATTCTTCCCATAGCTTTGTTTTACCTACGTACGAGACCAAGAGTGGATCTACATATATCATCGTATGAGATGCTCTTTGGACATGCTCCACTGCAGGCAAAAACTTGTAAGGCTGTTTATGCATCACTCTTAGGAGGTGATTGTCAAATTGCTTCATATTTAAGTGCTTTACAGCAGAGGCTAAGAGAATTACAAGATATGGGAGTATTAATTCAATCTGGTCCATTGGATTATTCTCTTCATAATTTTCAACCAGGTGATATGGTCTATGTGAAAAATTTTGCCAAAACATCGGCAACAGAACAAAATTGGGTAGGTCCTTATACAATTGTATTAGTTTCACCATCTTCTGTAAAAGTTTTAGGTAGAGATTCGTGGAATCATTGTTCTCACATTAAATTAGCACATGGAATAGATAATGAAACTGTAGAAATTGTTAATAATGATGAAGAAGGAAAAGAAGAAGAAGAAGAGATTGTGTAATTTGAGATCTTCAGTCAATTAGAGTCTGCAGTCAGAAAGTTCAGTAAGGAGAGGATCATTCCAGTGGAAGAGGACATTCGGATGGAAGAGGATATGGATGAAGAGGATTCAGGATTTATAGACTTTCTATTAAGACTGATGGACTTATGAATTGAACTGCTAAAACTTCATTTTCGAGGATTTTCTTAAAGAAGAGGATTAATCATGGACAATTTGGATTAAATAGTTTGGAAGTTTTGGGATAATGTATATAGTATCATTACATACTCATATGCATCCAACATTGCACATAAAATTATCAAGACCTTCGATGGAGAAAAGAAGAAGAGGAAAACCGGAGAGAAGAGAGGATTTCCTAGAGGAATGGAACATCGTGAGAAGAAAGGAGATCTGAAGGAGATCTAAAGGAGATCTGGAGTTTTGGTAGGTATCATATATCCATCAGTAACATGTTGCAACACAATATAGCAAAGAAACAACATAACAAATCAGATACATACAACACAAACATGTTAGGATACATTGTGTTCCTTATGGAATGAGACAATGTATAATACTAACAAAATTAGAATTAGCTATAGGATAAGTAAGTACTAACAAGAGATAGTTACTAACAAAGATTAGCTAGTTATTTAGATAGATGTAGCTAGACTAATACACTAATACATTAGGGTTAGTTTAGAATAGTTTAGTAGAATAGATATAGTATTAGATTAGGTTAGAGGATAAGATAAGGTACTAATTAATGTACATTACAGTGCAGATATAACTGACATAACAAAATTGCATTACATGAAGAACATATAACATACTACAGATCACATATCACAAGTAATGTAAATAGTAGTGTAAATAGTATGTATATATTGTAAATTGTATTATAGTGTAAGTATTGTATATATGTAAAGGGTGTACATATGTATATTTGATATATCTATTATGTGTACGTACATGTATATCATGTATGTATATATTATGTATATATTGAATGTGTATATATGTGTATAAATGTAAATTCTGTGAATACTTTGATGTAATTGAGTTGCAAACATTCAAATGTAATTTGCATAAGGGAGTTTACCGTTTTGTTTTAATTTTGATGTAAAGACTTATGCAACGTTGTGTTAAGATGTTTTTCCAAAATGGTTTGCATTTATTAGTTGGTAGGATATTTCTGTATTAGAATAGGAGTTATGTTTGATGTCTGTTTTGACTTTTGTGTTGATATTTCATATTTGCTGTTGATTTTTGTTGGGAATTTTTGCATTGTTACTTGTTGTTTTATGCTTTGAACTATGTAACTGTTCAATGTATTTATCTTTTTACCTATCCTTGTTGAAATCCCTAGTGTAGGGTAGAGTAGGATAGTATTAGATAGAATAGAGTTAGTGTAGGTTGTTTGTTATTTTGGGTTAGAATTTTAGTTTAGTTTGTAGTGCACAAATACCAAAATTTTGGTAATTTTGGCTTTGTGCAAAGGGGGGAACTGTTGTGAGTAAGATTAGATTAGCTAGTTATTAGGTATTGATTATATATTGATTAGGAAGTACCTAGCAGGAAGGAGCTGGAGCTGGGAATTCCAGGTTGGAATGAAGGAGGAGGAAGTCTATCTGTGTGCTGTGTGTGGACTCCATTAGTGGTAGGCAAAAACTGTTGCCAGCCTGGGAGACCTCAGAGCAAGGACACCTTGCATCCTGTTTTCCCCTGGGATCCTGTGTGGTGTGGCATTTAAGGAAAGAACAAGAGAAGAGGACAGTGCTTCAAGCAAAACCCTTACTGCTTAGTTCCTGAGACAACTGTAGCTCCTGGCATCCAGACATCATCAGTGGATTGCAGTAAGAAATCCCAAAGCCACAAAAGCCCCAGCTGTACTCAAGCCTGGCAGGTTCCAGGTTTGAGGCAGAAACCCAGAGACTCCAGTATAGCTCCTTGGGCCCTGTTAGTTAGATAGCTTAAATTAGTGTAGTGAATAAGTCCTTCCTTGTCCCTTTGGATTTTGTTATTAGGTGTTAAGATTTTAGAGTAGTCATTCCTATCCCTCCTTTTAGTTGTTTCTAACTAAAACCCAATTTCACCTTGTTACCTTGTCAGTTAATTCAAAGCCTCTGGCCAGAGTGACAGTTGGCTGTTATTTTTTCAATTGGGAGTGGTGTAGCTGTACAAGACTTCAGTGTTCAGTTTTAGTCTCTCTTACATCCCAGAGAGTGTTCCCACAAACCCCATAGTTGATTTTTAATATCCTTGGTGACCCCATTACTTATATTATCTTACACCCTATGGACCAGAGCACACTAATACCGTCCATGGTTTGTTTTTGGCAGAGATACTAAAGTGATTTGTCATTTCCTTCTCCAGAAATTAGGTCACACAGCTCATAAGTGTCTGAAGTCACATTTAAACTCAGGTCTTCTTGACTTCAGGTCCCGGTGCTCTATCTGTGAGCCTAGCTGTCTCCATAGTACGTGTTTAATAAATGCTTCCTAGCTGACTGACCATACTGTCCTTCAGTGACTTTAGTTTCAGTTCACACGGCACATTCCTTTTCCTCTATTTGTTACTCAACAGCATCCCTAGGCTGGTGGGCCCTCCTCCTCGCTCTCGCTGGCCATTATAGAAATCATCTTACTTGTTTACTCATTAGGTTTCCTGTGAAATGTATCATTACGTCAAGTTTTACAGAAGATAAAATCAAGGCAGGTTTCTTGCTTCCCAAATTAGGGCTCTTTTCATTAGGCAAATTTACTCTTGTAATGTTCTTTGGCATCTTACACAGCAGTTGTACCCACATGCTTCTGCCCGTGAAGCAGATATATATTGAAAACAGGAGTAATGGAAACATGGGATTCATGAGAAAGATGGAAAATTGAGGAGAACTGAAAATGACAAGGGAAATATTAAGGTAGAAGTGGTAAATGGGAGTTGAAGTCAAAGCTAAATTACAAGGAAGAATGTGCCTGCCAGAGGAAGGTGGCAGCAGGCTGAAGCAGCCACAGAAGAAGTGACTGAGATGGAAAATTGCCTTAGGATGTCATTAGATCCATTCACTTCAATGAGAGGTACATAACCTGGATTATTGTACTCAGATTTAGGCTTGAATGACTAAGGCAGAACCTCTGAAACTCAGTCACCTTTCAGCCCTCTGGGTCATTGAGAGATGGATTTCAAGTGTCAGAGAATACCTTTTTTTCCCAAAGTTCTCTAACACACTGGACATTTGGAAAACATACAGTAAGTTTTAGAAGTTGCTGTGGTTTTTCTTGGCTTTATTAGCATGTGTTAAAAGTCATAATTTTATCCAAACACTACCAGAACATATATTGTTCTCAATAAAGTGCTTCAAGAAATAAATGCAACTTATTAAATTGGACATTCTTTTCTAGTTCATGAATTCTGGATTACAATCAGGAGAAAAAAGGAGAAACAGAAAGCAGTATTAAAGATTGTTGAGAAGCTTTGTTAAGAACTTGGGCTATGTACACGAGACCATTTCCCACTGTTGCCAGTGTCTTGCAGACTAAAAATTGCATGTAACGCAGAAAACAGTATTATCATAATAAATACATTTTCCCCCATGAAATTCAGAAGAGCTAGTTTGTGGTAAAGCACTTTTAATTTTCCTATTTGTATACACCCATAGGCAATATCAGTTCACATAGTATGAAAGTGAAAATGCTATTTAGTAGATTTTTAATGTCTACTGATGTTATTCTGGAAAAATACTATTTTTCTTTCCATGTGATATCTGGATTGTCTTAGCATTTTATTGTTGGTCTGTTTTAATTTGATACTAACTTTGGAGTGTTTTCACATTAAAAGTTTTAATCGAGGATGGTTTTAGTGCTAGAAAAACTTTCATCATTTGAGTATATTTTAAAATAAGGCTTTATTTCCAAGAAACTAGATTTAAAAAAAAATACCCCCAGGTTTTCTCATATTTGTATTTTGATCTCTCTGCAAAATCCAGATGCTTATTTTAATAGACTTTTTTTTATTGATGTCCTGAAGGAATAAACATTCACTATCTCTGCATTTAAATCATGTGATCTAAGTGTCAATGTTCAGAGTAGGAGAAAAATGAAATTGAATATATTTTTTTTGGGAAAATGCTCTCTTTTATCCAAAATGATAAACTCTATAATATAAAGGAAAGTACTGGGCAGTTTATATACTAGGAATATTTGTCAAAATTGGGTAATGAAATCCCAGGGTTTTTTTTGTTTGTTTTTTTTTTTTGACCCAAATTGTAGATTTGCCTAGGTTTTCAAGCCTGGTTTCCTTCTTCAAGAGATCTCTTATTTGAAGGAAAATGAGAAAGATCTCTCCCTCTCCTAGTCCACTGTAACTTGCATTATGTTTTATGTAAACGCTTGAGGACAAGTCAACCCACAGCTTGGAGAACATTTTAAGCTAAAAGCTATTAAGGAGTTAGGATACATATATTATGCAGAGGGAATATATAATCTTCAACCATCATGAGGGTATTTTCTCTTCCTTCTCTGGACATTAAGTTCTTTATCCTTATTCATGAAAGGTGCCTGACTGCACCAAATAGTTCCTAAAGCCCTGATTTCTTTCATAAAAGCACATTATGTTTCAATTCCTGGCTACATAGTGCTAATTATACTTAGCAATGCTCTTGAGAAAGACTTCTTTTTAAACTGTTCAACTCTACCTTGAGCCTCCTGAAATAGCTTAACTTTGGAGAAACGAATTCATTTCACAGTGATATGTTCTGTAGGAAGTGCAAATATTAGGATACAATGAATCTTCAAACTCACACTTGCCAGATTCCCTCCATCTTACTCTGACAGCATTTCTAAGAAATGATCTGGTCTGCAATGGTCTTGCCTAATCCCTGTCCAATGGCTGTCACTTACCATGCTGATCCTAAGACTTGTACACACTGGTGCAGGAGATCTGGGTCTTCAAATGTGACTGGCAAGTTCCCTAGTGAGTGCTGGCATTGAACCCACTGGTTCTTCTCTCGCAGTGCTTTGCCACAGAAGCATCACTATCAGTAGTACCATGACATTTCTCCTTGGATAGTTTCAAAAACCCAAGGAGAGCTACCTCATCCCTTTACAAAGGAAGCCTGAGAACTTAACTGGGCTGAAAGAGCCACTAGTACCTGCTAATATTGTGCGGCAGTAAGATGCTAGCTAGCACCATTAATATTGCCTGTTATTCAGGTCATCTAGAGCCATATTTTCTCTCTCTATCATTTTTTTTAAAGGAAATATATGTAAGTTAAGTTTGAGGTTCAGAAATGCATATATTTTTACTTACAAATATTCATCTGACCAAAATTCAACATAACCTTTATGGAACACTTAACAAATTTTTGTTTTTAAAATAACATATCATTCAAACTGTATATAATTCAGTAAAGTTTTCATACAGCAAGCAACGCTTAAACCCTGGAAAATCTGTAGAAAAGAGATTTTCACACGTAAAATAAGAAAACAAAATTCTGAGGTATTCCCTCATACATACATCCGCGCGCGCGCGTGCACACACACACACACACACACACACACACACACTCACACACACATACACACACACTCACACACAAAGTGGCTGCAGCATAGGCAAAAAATTGTAGGTCCAAAGGAAAATGACGATTGATTGTTCTAATAGAGTCCAGGTAGCTCAGGAAAAAATAAACACAATAGTCCTCTGAGTAAGTTACTACCTTGAAGAAGGTTCTCAAGATGTATCTGAGATCTATTCTACTAAATTGCTTTTGCAAAACAGCTCCCTGCACATGAGAGAAACTCAGTCCAAGGTGACTTGTGCAAATATAAGGAACCCAATGAGGCTATTTCCTGTTATTCCTTAAACAAACGGGAGGGGGACCTGAAGACTCGCTGGATCTCCCATCATGCGAGATACTGCTGCAGTGCTGTCTTTGCCCTGAAATCACAAACAATAAATTAGTAACTAGCTGTGAAATTTTTTGACAAGTTTTAGCTAAATTATAATCTCATAATCCAAAATAAAGAAAGCTATGTAGTAGGCATCACTTTAAGGAGGTAATAGCAGATAACTTTTTTTTTAATCCTCACCCTCTATCAAGAATGTGTATTGTAATCAATAATGTATAATGATTCCAAGGAAGAAGAACAGTAAGGGCTAAGTAATGGGGGTTAAGTGACTTGCCCAGGATCACACAACTAAGAAGTGTCTGAGGCCAGATTTGAACCTATGACCTCCTTCCTCCAAGCCTGACTCTCAAGACACCGAGTCACCTAGCTGCTCCTGCAAGTACTCTTAATCAAGTACAATTGCTAGTTAGGGGAATTTTATACAGTGAAAAAATAAAATGTGTAAATTACAAACAAAGAAGGGAAGTCGGAACAGCATAGCTGCCCAAAAACATTATAAGAATGTTACAAGAAATTTCTGGACGTTTGTTTGAACTATACCTGTATACTATAGCTTGATTTAAGACAGGGAAAACAATTCCTTTGAAGGAATTAAAACAAAGACAAAAACCTAAAACTGAACTTATTGGTATATTATAGTTAGGGTATCTGTCTTATTATCTTTTCCTGACAATATTACTCGCTTATATATCTACAACTACATATGAAACAATAAACTCACAATGGTTTTCAAAGTAATATTAGACAAAGTAATTTCAAGATTTCATAAAAAATATTTGATATAATTTTGTTCTGAATTACTGCTTAAGTATTCATAATAATAATTCATCATAATTCCCCACATCACCTCTTGGTGATGCTAGATGGCTACAGATCATGCAATACCATATATAACCTTTGAAAAATCAAAATTGTAGGTCATCTAGAAAGCAACAGAGATACGTAATGGACATAAAGAGAATCTAGGATATGAATTATGACAAACTGCATACAAAGAGTAGCATGGTAGATTATTATGCAATTTAAGTACTTTCATATTCAATGTCAGAGATACTTACTTATCACAAAGGTTTGTATCTGGTGATTGGCTGAGTTTGTGTAGAATATCTACGATGCCAATATCTCGTAATTTATCTTGCCGTTCTTGTGAACCTGGAAAATAAAACTTGAGATTACTGAGAGCATTGTATAGTAGAACTATGACTTAGCCTGGGAGTCAGGAAGACCTGGATGCAAGACTTCCTTTTGAACAATGCTTATGTGTGCCCTTGAGGAAGTCATCTAACTTCTCAGTGCCCCAAACAACTCTGTAAGTCTCTTAAGTTACTCAACTGTGCAAAAAGTTTCTTTACTCCAATTTTCCCTACACTGATTATATCACAGATCTAGCCCAAAAGTTAAAAAAAGAAAGCACATTGATTAACTTCTTCAAAGAAAATTAAAAACAAAAAAAGGTAAAAAAAATTAATGCTATCTCACAAACATCTACTTTAAGATAATTAAACCATGATCAGTAAGAAAGAATACAGAAGAGAAAGCCAGGACAGTGCCATGGTGTATACATGGTGCATGATACAGATGATAATCCATGGCGGATGGGTTGGCCTTGGGGGAAAGGTCACCTCGTCATCAAAGTATGGAATAAAGATGTGAAGGATGGGGTGAAGAGCTATGTCATCCAGAGACATGGAGAAGGGAGCTCAGGGCAAATGGCCGCTACTTTCTCTGTCAAGTATAAGGCAAAGCCACAAGTGAGAGAGGATGGTATGTGAGAGGTTGGGAGTAGCCACAGTGGGAACTGACTCAGAGAAGTAAATAGAGAAGAATAAAGGAATTGTATGCTTCAATGAGAGCCCAGATGAGATGGTGTAGCATCAATTTGTAACAGAACACGTCACAATAGTCAATGACTTCCTCTGGTTTCTCCCCAGCTGTGGCTGAGTGGGAGCAGAGGAGATGGATCAGGTAACTTTGAGCTAGGGTTAGGGTGCATTGTGATAGGCCAAGGAGGCAAGGGGTTGAGAAGCCTGAGATATTCCTGAGATAGTGAACTCCAGGACTGAGATTGGGAAGGGAGAAAATGAAACCAGAGGAGGGATCATGAGAGAATTCTGAGCAACTGAGGGACTGGAGATCATAGTGAGAACAAAGAATAGGTTTACAATGCGTGAGGTAAAAGGAGAGAATAAGAAGTTAGTAAATATTTAAGCTAAGTGAAAGTAGATTCATTTCTCAATTGTCTAGTATCTCTTTTCCTTCAGTCCATTTTATGTATTTGTATATGCTTATGCTGGGTAAATTAATCTTTCCCAAATACCATGCCCTCCTCAAAAAGTGCCTCCTTCTTGCCTATATATTAAATCCAGATCCCTCAATCTCATCTTCAGAACTCTTCATTAACTGGCTCCTTCCATCTTACCAACTCTATTTTTCAGCATTCTGCAACCCATTTCCTTTTACTTGTCATGATCATTTATTTTTTAAAATTCATGCACAATCTGCTTATTTAAGCTTTGGCCCACATCATTCTCCACAATTAGAATGTTCACTGTTCTACTCTTTACCAATCTATGACTTCACTTACTTCAAAACTTATCTCAAAAATCACCTCCTCCAAGAATATTTCCTTTTTTACTAATCATCTCACCTCTAATTACACCCTTAATTCAACATCTGGAGTAGTTTTATCTTTAGATTATATGTTAAGTTTTCTCAAACTGTTTTCAAAGTCTTTGTTTCAAGGCAGAGACTGGAGATCTTAGTTTTTTTATGACACCCCCAAAGCATCTAGCTTTGTTCTGAATAAACAAGGTGCCTAGTAATTATTTAGATGCACAGGCACTGGGTTCGTTTTTATTTCACAGCACAAAAGGACATGAATTTTTTTGGGGGGTGGGAGGAGACTAGAGCAGGGTCCAAAACTAGAAAATGAAGCAGAAAAGAAGATGACTTCTTGCCTCTGCTTCTAGAAATGACCTTGCAGGAATATCTGGTGCTTTCCAGATAAAATAACCTCACAGAAAACTTTCTGCTTCAAATTTTTCTTCTTACCTTCTTCTTCATTCCATATGAGGTTTGATATACAAAACATGGCAGCAAGCTGTAGTTTAACATGGGAATGACCCTAAATGACAAGGGAAATTATGTCAAAAAAAGAGGTAATTTTATATATAATCACATTTTAAGTAATCAAATCCTGAGAAATCCACCCAGTTAAGAGTTTTTAGGGGTAATAAATACAGAGATATTAGTACCGGAATTCTTTGCTGATATCTTGCCATTATTAGATAACCTTTCATGTTATTATCAACTAGAAGATACAATATACTTGCTCGGGTTTTTGTTTTGTTTTGAAATTTGAGAATAGTAGGGTTAGGGTACAATGAGTGTTGGTACTTCTATAAACATATTATGTTTTAAAATGAAGTGTTTTATAAGTGTTTCATTCAACTTGTACATCTTACTGAAAAGTTAAGAAGATTTGCTTCCTTATAAATCTGCATCTCAGGAAGGGGTAAGTTATTATTGTTCAATTGGGAAGATACCAAAGAACATGGTTAAGTTATTTATAACTACCTCTCAAAATCATAAATCTAGGTAAGAAAAATAAAATCAATTATAAGGAAAAAGTTCACAGAAAATTTTCTACTACAAATGACATTAGACCCCAGGCAATTACTGAATGTATTATTTTGAAGATTCTTATTTAAATTAGTTACTTTGAACTTGAACTTAAGGTCACTTAACCTTTTGGAGCATTAGTTTCCTCATTTGTAAAATGATGATTAAAAACTACTTGCCCCACTTACTTTGAATTGTTGTAAGGCTTCAATTAAATAATGAATTTAAATGTTCAGTTTTTTAAAACTGTAAAGTGGTATATAAATACAAGGTATTATAGCTCTGGCTTTTGTTATAGTTATATTTCAACAACTTGTTTCAATTTTTTTCACATTAGTTCTTTCTATTAAATAAATCAGGCTGACTTTTTTTTGGTGGAAATCTGCAAAATGTCTCTGTCTCTCTATTCTCAAAACATTTGGATAAGAAGATTCACTGTATTGATTTTTGACATGTATATAACATTTCATAGCATAATTTTTAATATTTCACTTAGGAAGAAATTTGATACCTAGTAAGATGAATTTTCAATATAACTATGATATAGTCAAGGTAAAGTATTAACTAGATGAACAGTTTTAATATTTTATAATTCTAATTAAATTTCCTTCCAACCACTTCATTCTTTTTTTTTTTTTTTTAAACCCTTACCTTCCATCTTGGAGTCAATACTGTGTATTGGCTCCAAGGCAGAAGAGTGGTAAGGGTAGGCAATGGGGGTCAGGTGACTTGCCTACGGTCACACAGCTGGGAAGTGTCTGAGGTCAGATTTGAACCTAGGACCTCCCATCTCCAGGCCTGACTCTCAATCCACTGAGCTACCCAGCTGCCCCTGCAACCACTTCATTCTTAATTTTTTCAATTACATTTTATTTTCCAATTAACAAGCATTTTCTCTCTTTCTCACCTCTCTCCCTCTCCCCCAATAAAGAAAAACAAAATCCTTGTAATAGTAATGAGTAGCTAAGACAAATTCTCATATTGACCGTGACCAAAAATCCAATCATTCATTTAGAAAGATGTTCTATTTGAGTTCTATTAAAAGAAAAAAATCATGTTCTTTATTCCCTTGAGTGCCTACTTGTGTACACATTCTTCAACTGGCCACAACAATATTTTATATTTTAGTTAAATTGTTAAAATGAGCTGCTTTGATGTCTTTGAAAAATCTGTTTTGAAATAAAAGTACTAGTGTAGCTGTTCTGCCTCCTAAATTTACAAACAACAGGTAAAACTCCCTCAAAGCAAAAAAGAAAATGGCCATACCATGTAATACTTAATTTTCTGCAAAATGTCATCATTGGTCATAATGAGTTCTTTTGCGGTTGTTCCATCTGCTATATTGGCCAATATACATAATGTCTAGAGGGGTAGAAAAAATAGTTATTGATATAGGCTCATGCTTTAGTTCATCTCAACAACAATTAAAATTTTAAAACAATTTTGATACATCATGATTTGAATTTTCATGGATTTTCTCCTTCCAAATGCTAAACTTTCTTATCTTTAGCAATGTGAACCACAATAAGCAAAATTGTTTTAGATCAAAAGAAACTTTAAAAACCTGTGGTGTTCTGACCATATAGAAACCAAGATTAAATCTTTAAATCATCAGTTCTACATGCATTTCATATAATCACAATGTAAAAGAAAAATATAACATGTTACTATTAAGACAAAATTTGCCATAAAACCCTATTGTTTCTGTAACGTGATAAGTAGCATTTAAAGTAATGTTTTAATTTTAGTTGAGTTTTAAAGGGGAGGGGGAGAGACCCTATATAATATTTTTAATTATTACAAAAAAGTTTAAAATATTTTATTATCCTGAATATGCTCCATTACCATTCACATTGGCTCACTGTGACAATTTCATAAGGAGGA
Organism: Gracilinanus agilis; assembly: GCF_016433145.1. Classification (NCBI taxonomy): domain Eukaryota; kingdom Metazoa; phylum Chordata; class Mammalia; order Didelphimorphia; family Didelphidae; genus Gracilinanus; species Gracilinanus agilis. The sequence continues at coordinate 328,726,570 of NC_058132.1, forward strand.
GTTAGGGAAGAAAGCTCAGTCAGTTTCTTATCAGTAAAATACTTTCTCTGGAGGTCTACTATCCCTTGATAGCTGTTAGATATTATATTCAGTAATCATTGCCAGGCTCCTCAGAGTTTTTAAAAGGCTCTTCTATTTGCTAGTAGGTAAGATATCTACCTTGTCCCCCATCTGTGTTAGGGATACCTTCTTGGCAGCTCTGGGAATTTTTCTGATCCCTAGAGAGGGTGATTATGGGTGTCCCTATGGGGTACAGTGGCAGTAGGGTACAGACCTTATGCCCTTTCCTTCTATCAACTGTGAATATAAGTATTTCCAACAACTTTTACCAAATATTGAATTCTTATCCCAAAAGTCAAGATCTTTTAATTCATAGTTTTTACAATCTAATCACATGTGATTTTGCATGTTATTTGATTATAGTATAATAGTATGCCTCTTGGATCTATACCTACCCTCCCAAGACTGAAAATTCAAAGATGGCAGGGAATAGGTCTTAATCATCTTTGTATCCTACTCACCTCCACTCCTAAACCACAATGTTTTATATGCTGCTGATTCTGAAAAAAGTGACTACAGAGGGGCAGCAAGATGGCTTCCTAACTGTATGACCTGGGTCAAGTCATTTCACCCAAATACCTAGCCCTTAGCACTCTTTTGCCTTGGAATTAATACTTAGTATTTAAGACTGAAGGAAAGGGTTAAAAAAAAAAGTGATTACTAAATTGAAATGAACTAATTGAGAATATCTAAGGTTATACATTAAAAACTTAAAAAAAATAATACCCTTATATTCTGTCCAAGAATCAATACTCTGTATTGGTTCCAAGGCAGAAGAAGAGTAAGGGCTAGGCAACAGGGGTAAAGTCACATGCCCAGGGTCACACAGCTGGGAAGGATTTAAGGACACATTTGAATCCAGGACCTCCTGTCTCAAGGCCTGGCTCTCAATCCACTGACCCACCAAACTGCCCCCTAAAAACCTTTTGCTGACTCTTCTGTAGATTAAGACTACTTTAAGTTTTCTCATATAACAGAAAACAATAACAATTCCAGATTTGTAGAATTGAAATGATATATTTCTCCATATTTTATTCCAAACACTTATCCATTTTACCTTTTCTTCCTCGTTTACAGAATACAGAAATGGTCTGTTTTGTCACTGGTATGCTTGCTGCCAGGTGGATTTTTTAGTCACAGAAATTCATGAAGATAACGAACTAAGGGGTTATAATTTGTGTTGGGAGAGGGAATGCTCTCACTGATGAAATTATTGGTCTTTTTGATATGTCCAGCCCAGGGAACTTACAATTCCCAGAACAGAAAAAGGGAAGTTTTAATTAAGAAGGATCTGAAAGGAATCTAGATCAGATGTCTTTTTTGGGGTAGGGGAACAGTGGGTAGAGCCTGGGGCCAAGAAGTCAGGAAGAAAAATTCGAATCTGGCCTTGAACATTGCCTAGCTATGTGACTCTGAAGTTGCCTCAGTTTCCTCAACTGTAAAGTGGGGATAATCAAAGTGCCTATTTCACAAGGTTATTATGAGGATCAAAAGAGTACTAAGCATAGAAGCACATAGAAGGCTCTACATGTTTATTCCCTTCCCCTCCTCTTTTTAAGTAGAAGAAAAGGATGGGAGGTAAGAAATGCAACAGTGTGGCTTTCAAGAAGAAATAAGGAAGGAACTTCAAGGCCCTGTGGCAAAGTGAATGATAACAGAGAAACAAGTAAATGCCCAGAAGGGCTGTCCCTCCACTCTGCTTTACCTACAACTAAGGACCATACCCGACAGGTTCCAGCAAGGACTTCTCAATGATGGACCCCAGGGGATGAGCTCTCCCTCCAGAAAACCAATTAAAGCCATTTAAAGATATGAGCCAAGAGGATATGGCTGAGAATGGAAATGAGAGGTCATTTATTTTGGTGACAAACAGCTGAATACTCAACTATTTATTTGAAAGAGATCACTTAAAAATTCATGATTATATTGGGCAGATACTGGTTGTTTTGGAAGCCTCATCAGCCACTACTATCAACTAACACTGGCATAAAATTCCTCCTCCCCTTGAACCTCTGCCTCTATTCTCCTGAACTAACAACATGTCCTATACTTAAGATTAAAACCTGGCCAATACCAGTCACTTACAGAAGCAAAGGAAAAATTACTTACTGAAAAAACTGTTTCTCCCAGTCCTCCTCTTCCCTCATGTTACAAGAGAAAGATTCAGAACAGCAAGCTTTATAAGAACTCCACCTGCCAAGAAGCAAGCAGGCAGAAATGACAATCACAGGTGGTCATCTAGGCCAGCTCTATTTTCTTTCAAGTTTTAATGCAGATAAAACCAAGAAAGAGAAATGGAAGAAAAAGATGGGAAAGGAAAGTGAAGCTGGATCAGGGCTTATTATGTAAAAGAAGTTGAGCAACTTAAAAAAATTGTATATGCGTTTTCCACCTCATCCTATATTAGGAAGACCCAGAACAGCAAGTACATATGGTCAGGACAAGAGTACCAAATCTTGAAGCAGCCATATCCATGGATGCTTAAGGCTTTCTTATTGTTAAGTTGTCTATAGACCAGAGGATGACAAAGACGCTGAATGCCTAACAGGCTAAGGCTACTTTTGTCAAGTTAGGGCAAACTCGGACTACATTTTTTGCTCTAATACTTACACAGTTAAGATTATGGAGCATACTATGAAGGACACACCACACTGGGAAAAGGTAAGCAAATGCCATGGTCAATGTGATATTAAAACTTGGGGCCACTAATAAAATCCACAAGTAAATATAATTTTATACTTTTGATATTGGAGGAAAGGAAGCTGAGGAATCATATCCAGTTGGAAAATCACATATACACATATACATCAATGGCTGAAATATATACACTGATGATTCAAAACCGATGTTACTCTAACATGCTTTGGCCAGGTTAATGTACTTCCAGTGGAAGTGAGGATGAAGTAATCTTTTATGGAAAGAGATTTCCCACAATGATGTCAAAGTTTTTTTTTTCTAAGAACCAAAAATTCAATGTGATAAATCTAGACAAGCCTGCAGCCTGAATCTGCAGAGACCAGGTAGATAATTGCACAGAGACAAGAAACTCCTCAGACCAAAACTTCAGCTATGTAGGACTAAAGGATCTCATGCAAACCATGGAATTCGAGATGCTATAACAGAAGTTGGCTATCTCTAATCAGATTCAGTCTGTTCTCTCTTTTCCTTCTCTTTGATTCCAGTTTAAAGACTCATTATTTCTATGTTTCCTATAGCTTCTTTTCTTTGAAAAATCTTCAAGAGATATTTTTCCTCCTAGCCCACAAAGAGGTTGGGCAGGCACTAAATAGATTGCCAAAAATGAAGTAGAGTCACATTGGGTGCTTTGCTTAAGGTCAACTTGGTGGATACCACTGAGAATGTGTCCTAAATGCTTGGTTTCCAAGAGCACAAGCCCTTATTAATACTTGGAAATATTTACAGAAAGAAAGGAAATAAAGAAATCTAAGAAAAACCTTAGGAATAAGCCACCCAACAAAATCAACTATGATATCAGATCTAAGGAAATGAGGATTTGGTAAGATCTGGATCAGAGAGGAAGGAATACTGCAGACTTCTGTCCTGCACTTGAACCAAGCATGCTCTGAGTCAAAGTTGGCATAAAAAATGAAAATCTGATAATCAATGATAACATATTTCTGATGTTACTTAAGACTAGTTAGATCCATGGACAAGCCAATGAGCTGAAGTCTGGAAATTTTAGGGTCCTGAAGCAAAGCTGACAGCTCCAAAGTCCTGGATAAAAATATTATCTTTTAGATTTATAGAAGAGATAAAATTAATATAAGTCATTATTCTATCTAGGAATTCTTTTCCTGCTTCTGTGGAAGCAAAACCCAGAATATGATATAGGGGAAGTATTTTTTTTAGAGCAGAGAGGCAGGCTATTTAGACAGTAAACTGAAATTTTGATTTCAGATCATTGACATTTGCAGCAAAACGATCATGCCACCTTAAATCCTCTAGGTCAGAGGTAGACAAGGCCACCTTTGAAGGGGATAATAATTACAATAAGCCCCAAGAGAACAAAGGATGTAGTAAAATGCCATGCTACTCTTGTAGTAACAATCAGCTAAAGGCTCAACTGAATAAACAACTTGTTTTCTAAGTTAACCAATACTGAAGGTTGAACAAAACCTGGGGAAATGTGGCACTATCAGAAAACACAGTTAGAAAAAGGAGATACAAAAGAATGAAATGTATCTTGGACTACATGTGAAGAATAACACCATTGTTGGTATTACTCCCTCAAAAGATACTACCCATAATAGCTTGTGTTCCAAAGTGATAGAGAATGACTGACAAGATAGGAGTAAAGACTATGTTAAACTATTACCTATATGATACATTAAAGTCAGTATTTGAACAGGGTAATTAGCTATTTGTGGTTGTAATTCTTTCTTATTTCCCTATCTTTGCTTGATTTTAGCCTTCCAGTTGTGAGCTGAGAGGAAAAAATAAATGAATAATCAGAATTAAGAAAAAGAATTTTGTGGATTCAAGAAGAGGCAGGAGACTGAAGGGAAAGAGTAGAGCTGGCTATTTATACCACCTGTTAATTGTCTTTATTTTTTTCCTTTCTTGATTGTGCCATGTATGCAGTTAGGTAACCTGCTGTTCTGGACTTTTCCATTGTAGGATGTGGTAAGAGGCTACTTTCACCAGTGTCCAATAGCCCTTTTTCTTTTTCCTAAGGGAAGGCTGCTCCTGTTCTGGTACCCCGACTACTCATATATCTGAGTTCTGCTAAAGAGACTGATGTGGAGAAGGAAAAAAAGCAAAGTTATAATAGCATGAATAGAAAGTGATAGTATATCACATGTTGGAGCAATAAAAGTAAATAAATCTCTTTGTACGGCACCAGTGAGGTTGCATCTATTTTTATAAGCCAGGTTTACATATCCTAAATTATTTTTTGTCCAGCCAAAGAGTACCAAACCTAAAGAATGAAAAATGTAAAACAGATTTTTCCATAGGCAAGAGCAAACTCTAAAGTATACAGCTGGAAAATGGCTTTCCTACCAATCTGTAATTTTTGCTGAGTCCAAAAGAATTGAGGTAATGTCCCAATATCATGTATCATGTACTATAGTGATTCCCAAAGTGGGCACCACCGCCCCCTGGTGGGTGCTGCAGCGATCCAGAGAAGTGGTGATGGCCACAGGTGCATTTATCTTTCCTATTAATTGCTATTAAAATTAAAAAAAAAGGGGGGGGGCAGCTGGGTAGCTCAGTGGATTGAGAGCCAGGCCTAGAGATAGGAGGTCCTAGGTTCAAATCTGGCCTCAGACACTTCCCAGCTGTGTGACCCTGGGCAAGTCACTTGACACCCATTGCCTACCCTTTACCACTCTTCTGCCTTGGAGCCAATAAACAGTATTGACTCCAAGATGGAAGGTAAGGGTTTAAAAAAAATTTTTTTTAAAAATTTAATTTCCAGGGGACTAAGTAATATTTTTTCTGGAAAGGGGGCAGTAGGCTAAAAAAGTTTGGGAACCACTGTACTATAGTAAACTCAAAGAAATATGACCTACTGACCTTAGATCTCTTCAGTGACCAAAATAATTATTTGTATTTGGACAACACCTGCTAATTACAGATTCATCTATTTTTTTTCTTGCATTAAATTTAAGCATTAACATTTTCCTTCTCTTCTCCTTCTTCCATGTTGGTAGTTAACATTTTGATTTGATATTATTTTCAACATATTACACTGAAAAACCCAATGTAGAGTATATTGAATACAGAATGATACTATGATACTGAAGCTGATAAGAAACAATGAGGAAATGAGAAGATAAAGTTACTTCCTTGTGATAGCAATTTTATGATGGGCAAATAGGTATGTTTCCTATCCTTAGGTGTCTGAACAGCTTGGATATGAAGATTTTTCCAGCTGTCAGAGTTACTAACTAAATGGCTCTCCACTGACTACTGGAGAAAGTGCAAACTAAGCCTGGCATTCAGCATCCTCATTGTCTGATCCAGACCATATTTCCAAGACAACCTCTCTAATCCCTCTCAAAAGCCATACATATGATTCTCTAAACTCAAACCATTCCTTTGGGTCCCAATGCATTTGCTCACATGGTTTCCTGTATCTTTTCATGGTCTGCAAACTAGAGACCTAAAATTATGCCATAAAAGGATCAGTTAAAAAATGTGAGGATTTTTAACCCTAAGAAGAGAGGATCAGAGTGATGGTGAATAGACATAAAAGTAGAACTTGTAGCAATGGGTAGAAATCACCAAAAAAAAGATAATTACAGAGAGAAATATAAGCTTCACGTAAGGAAAAACATCCAGTTAGAACCACACAAAAGCTGAATGGGCTTCCTCATGGTTTCTTCAAAACACTAGATGATTATTTGTTAGGGTTATTATAGAGGGATTGTTTGGCCATAAGTTGAACCAAATGGATTGAACAGATGGCCATGGATTGAACTAAAATGATATTCTTTGCAACTGTGTGTATGTATATGAGTAAATGCACACACAGTCAAATATGATGGTCTATATTATGCTTATACATGAATATATGCTGGTGTGTGCATGTAGGCATTCTCTGTCTCTATCTTTCTTTTTTAAACTTTAACTTTTTAATGGGTTTGTTATCAGTTTTAGAAGTTTGATTACAAGTAGACTCTCAATTGTGTCATTTTTCAATTACACCTTGCTATATATCCAGAACTATACAGTATCAGACTCAGAAGAGAAAGTGAAGGCTATCTATTCTAAAATTCCTTATTTCTACATAAGAAAATTAAGGCTCAGAAAAAGGGAATGATTCATTTAAAGTTCTAAATATTTAAAGAGAAACAGGGTAACAGAAGGAGTGGGAATAGGTGTACGGAATCATACTGTAGGAGTAATGTTTTCTATACCCTTGAACTATCACTAATGTTATCTGTAGAACATTCAATGACAACTAGAAATGAGTTTTAGACCACCACTTCCATTAAGATTATTTTTAGATGATACCTTACATTAACTTCAATCTCTAGACCCTATGATTTACTATTTTCCCACAGAGATCTAATTTATTTGTCTATGTTCTTACATACCACATGACAACATCCCATTAACACATCTCATGCCTATGGTAAAAAGTCTAGGCACACATCAATATTAATCTCAAACCTCTATCCTACCACACCATGCTCCCAGGTTTAAATTGACTCTTTTTTGTTTCTCTCCCAAAAACATTAGTTATATTCTTATTCCTACCATACTGGAAACTTTTAAAGAGAGGAGACCATGTCTTACTCATCTCTGTATTTCCTGGTGCTTTGTATAAAGTAAGCACCACATAACTTTTTGTTTAATTGAATTAAATGGGCCAGAATCCCTGTAGTTTTCCATTAAAGACCATCATTCAAGGTCATCACTAATGCTCACATACCAACAGTCTCAATGTAATTGTTCAACTAACTGAGTCTATCCAGTTACACTAATATTTAGCACAAACTTTATCATTTTATCTTCAGAGCTATTACAGTATATTTTGTTAAAAGTTTTAGAGTTTAGAATCTCAGACTTGGATGGTCTTTCAGAGGCCACTGAATCCAACCCTTACCTGGACAAGAATCTCTTCTATAGCATCCCCCAAAAGTGGTCAATTCATCTCTCTATGGGAAGATATGCAATGTGTTTACCACAGCTCCCACCCCACACCCAGAAACCCATTCTGTTTCTGGACAGTTATAATTGTTAGGAACTTTTTCATTATGTTAATGTTAATTCTAAATCTGTATCCTTGCAATTTCTTCCCATTACTTCTAGTTCTCCTTTCTGTGGCCAAGTCAAGTAAATCTAACATGACAGACCTCTAAATAATTGAGAAGGGTTATTATAAACTTCTCTTCTGTCCACTAACTTCTTTTCTCTTCTCTAGGCTAAATACTCCTAGTTTCTTCACATGATCCTCATAAAGAATGCTCTCCACTGCACATGCTTAAACCTTTCTGAAGAGCAGGAAAGGTTATTTCCTTTGTTCTGAACATTATACCACTCTAAATGCAACCTAGATATCATTTTCTTTTTGTTAGCTCATATTGGGCTTGCAATCTAACCTTCTTACCCATTATTTTTTTCTATAAAACTGTCTAGTAATAGCTTTCCTAGTTTTCTCCCTCTTTATTTTCTTGCTGAGTGTGTCCCAATGTTATAGCCAGAATTTTGTGCTTCACAACTTTAATACTTCCTGGACTTCCATAATTTCCTCTTAGAGATTCTGGTCATTAGATCATATCTCCAAAGTTGCGGACATTTGGTTTACTAAAGTATGTAAACAATATATGTGACTTAGTGTAACCTTACCTTGCTATTACAAATTCTACAAAGATTACTTTCTCAATTCAATTTGGTTCAACAAACATGTATTAAGTGACTACTACTATGTAAGACATTATGCTGGGTACTGGAGATACAAAAACAAAAATGAAAAAAATGGTCCCTGTACTCAAGAAGCTTACATATTATTGGAAGGTACAGTATATGAAAAAGATAAATTTAGTTTGAGGAGAGTGAGAAAATATTTCTAAATCACCAATTAAATCTTTCCTGTAGTCTAAATAACATCTAGAACATTGCTTTTTCTACCTTCTGAAACTATAATCCAAGAAAGTTAAAAATTCATGTCTCTGTCTCTGTCTGTCTGTCTGTCTCTCCTCTCTCCTTCTCCCCTTCTGTCTTAGAATTCATAATAAGTATTGGTTCCAACCAGAAGTAAACTTAGGATTAGGCAACTGGGTTTAAGTGACTTGCCCAGGGACACATTTGAACCCAGGACCTCTCGTCTGTAGGGCTAACATTCTATCCACTAAGCTACCTAGCTGCTCTCTAGTATATTCTCAAAGTAATAGTCTAACTTAAATGTTATCTCTCTTATTTTCATTCTCTGATTTGTGGGCTTTCATAAAGGAAATATATCTTCTTTAAATATTGTGCCATTCTTTATCTTTTTCTCTTAAATCTATTTCTTTTAATCAAAGAAAATGCTTTAATCGTCATGTTTCAGCCACAGATGTTATCTTACAAAATGTCAATGATACCTAAGAGATCAAATTTAACTTTCTGTTCGCAAATTCTAAGTGCAAAACTTAAGTTAAATTTTGTAGTACTTAATAAATTTAGTATTGTGTTAATATTCAGGGAAAATTATCAGGAAGAAATGAAAAGGCATTAGTTTCAGAACTTTTATATTCATCCTAAATGCTGTAACTGAATAGAGAGGAGAAAGAGGTGGAGGTGTTGGGAGGTTGAAGGATGTATGAAAAGGGAGAACCAGAAGATGACCTACTGCAAAAGAAAGGGCCATCTCCTGAATGAAGGATTGTTTTCCTGTAGAATCACAGGGATTCTCTGTGTAGCTGAGGAAAAGGCAAGAAATGGAAGAGTTCCAGAAGAAGAGATTTCTTTAAGTGGAGATAAAGGATGTTTAAGAAGTTATTTCTAGAACTATGGCATATACCAAGAATGAGTGGATATCTGTGTTCCAGAGAGGGAGTTAATGACAATGTGTTCTTAGAGAGCATTAGAATTATGAACTAATTAGTAGGATAGTAACTGGTTCTTATCACATATTCTTTCTTTTCCTAATTTCTTTTCTCTGCTTTACTCGTTTCTAGATTCTTTTGCATTTCAACACTACCTTTGCAGACTTAGCTCTTGAGAAGACTTCTATTTTTCTCCTTTTGCATATATACAATATACTTTACATAGAAAAGTAAAATATACCTGCTCTTTGACTTCTATATTATGCTCCCCTTCCAGAATTAGTGTGACAGCTTGCATAATTTGCTTTCCATGAGTACTCATTATCTTGTCTATGTGCTGCAAAATCAATTGGAAATGAATAATTAATCTCTCAGAGAATGAGACAGAGTGAAACAAAACAGATATTTTCTGAAAGTTAAAGAATGAGGAACAGAATTATTATATCCAGAAAATAGTCCTTTGGTCAGATGTTAAAGTGGTAAGGATGGAAAATAGTCAGTAGGAGTAAAGAATGAAGATATAACAAAACTGGTGTGGGTAAGGTGAATAGGATCTTTGGAAAAAAATACATAGAGAAAAGTGAGAATACTAGGGAAGTATCAATGAAGACATCTGGGAGTGTCAAAAAGCCATTTCTGAAAGTGACGTCACTGGCATGGGTTGAAATAATAGCAGAGCCCATCCTATCTCATTCTTGTGTAAAGCATGCCCACTCATCTTCCCAATTTCAATGGTAAGTGGCATACCTCTCAGTGGGAGTAGGATGGGCATATAATGTGAGAAAGAATAAGGAATAGGGACCAGAAAGGATACTCAGGGACAAGAAGCAGGAGACCATAAGACAATATTGGGAGAAGTGACAAAAATATAGTCTGGGCTTGGAAACTGGATAGGGGCAAAAGAATAAATGAAAACTAAAGTAGAGCAAAACTCAGACCTCAGGGCAGACAGGGAGAAAGCAATGATGGGAATGGTAGAAGGTCTTTGTGTTAAGAAATCTCCTGGAAGGAATGTTGAGTTCCTAAAGGTGGTTTATTCCTTCATTAGGGGAAATATATAAAAACACAACTCAACATACAAGTAGGCTTCTAAAAAGTATGTTAGACTAATTGATTCCTGTATTCCTGAGACTAAATAAAAGAATTGTTTCATGTGGTAAGATTCCTGGCAGCCTAAAAGATCTTACTTACGGGGCGAGTGGAAAGGAGATTTCTGAGAAGTCCCAAAGTCTTCATTAACACATTCAAGTCTGAATCTGATAACAACTGGAATAACTGCTCGGTACTTAAACTTCGTAAAATATCTGCTTTTATTTTTTGTTCTGCCTGAAATGCCATATTCTGAAAGATAAAAAAAAGTTATAGTCTTCACATCCGTAGCTGTCTTTTAATTTTAAGTTGTCTTACTTACTTTAATGAGTGATTTTTTCAAAGTAAGAGTAAGAGGAAACTCTGTAACATATAGTCATGTTACTGTTATAACTCCTAATTATAAAGCACTTGGGAAGTTTTTATTTTTATTTTTAAACATCCTTGATATGACCCCAAAGATCAATTTTTTCCATGTTCTATGGCCATTTATCTGTTTCAAAATTTTTGCTTATATATACCATATTCAAAGTTATCAGTAATAAAAAGATCAAAGGATGCTTGGTACAGATGAATCTTAGCAGTGTTCACCTTGAAGGAAAAAAAATGTGCCCCACACTTTTAATTCTTAAAATAATAATTAAAAATTATTAAGCATTTCTCATCATTAGAAGGTTGGCTACCAGGTGATGTGTATGAAAGTATCTATTCAGGAATGACAGGATTCTGATTCTGATTTTCATCAGTGGTAAAGTTAACTACATGATTGAAATAAAATATTTTTTAGAATTCTAGTGCATGTAGCAATTATGTGACTTTTAGGCAAGTCATTTAATTTCAGTGTCTTGGTTTTTTTCTTTGTAAAGTAGAAATGCTAATCCTTATAGATCATAGACTCAGAACTGAAAGGGCCCTTATAGGTCATCTAGTTCAACACCTTCATTTTTCAGATGAGGAAGCTGAAGCTCAGAGGGTAACTGATCTGTCCAAGTTGAAGATAGAATTTGAATCCAGACAGTATAACTTTACATCCAGTACTCTTTCCATTGGACCATGCCTTTAGATGTTATTCATGAATTGCAAAGGCTTCAAAAATAAACCTGGTACGGGGGCAGCTGGGTAGCTCAGTGGAGTGAGAGTCAGGCCTAGAGACAGGAGTTCCTAGGTTCAAATCCAGCCTCAGACACTTCCAAGCTGTGTGACCCTGGGCAAGTCACTTAACCCCCATTGCCCACCCTTACCACTCTTCCACCTAGGAGCCAATACACAGAAGTTAAGGGTTTAAAAAAAAAAAATCTGGTAGCCAAGCTTCTGCTGGTGGACTTGTCCAAATTTAGCTAGACTCATCTTTGAAAGCGAGTTCATTCATTAATTGACATGTATATATGTCCTTACAGCTTGTTAGGATCTGCTTGTCTATTTTCCAGTTGTCTGGGCTTTGAGAATCCAAGATTACCTCCACAGCACGAGACAAAAGTGTAGGGTATTAGTGCAGTTTTGTATAGATTTGTATTTATTTTCCACTTTACAGGATTGTGTACAGATATGATAATGCAAAAATAAAGGCTTTTGAACAGTATGAAGCCTTATTCAAATAAAAGTATAATTGTTTCTTTTAAAGTAAGTTCTGTATTGAGAAACAAAAATTACATGACTTGCTTAAGGAACAAATCAAAAAGAAATTCTAGAATGCATTCTTTAAGGAATGGCTAATAAACATCTAAAAAAGGACACAGTGATCATAAAGTGTCAGTATGGTTTCATCAAGGCCAAGGCATTCATATTGATAAGGTTACTAAACTGATAGATGAGTGGAATCATATAGATATCACTGAGCTAAATTTTAGCAAAGCATTTGGTAAAAGTCTCTTCTGCCATTCTTGTGGAAAAGATGGATAGATGTGGCTTGGATGACAGTATAATTTTGTGGCTTTCAGAAGTTGTTGAATGGCTGAAGATAGAGTAGATATTAATGGTTTATTGACAATTTAGGAGATCTCCAGTGAAATGACCTGGGGAATCAGTGCTTGTCCCCATGCTGCTTAACAGTTTTTATCAATAACTTGGGATAAAGGAAAAGATAAAATGCTCAACGAATATGCATATGCTACAAAGTTAAGAGACATAGCTAAAACACTGAATGACGGGATTGGGATTTGAAAAGATCTAGCAAGCTAGAACACTGGTAAAACCTAATAAGATGAACTTAAACAAGAATAAATGTAAAGTCTCACACTTGGGCCCAAAAACCTACTTTTCTGGGAAGAGATGAGGGAAGTATGAAATGGGAGCAGTTGGAAAGAGATCTAGGGTTTTAGTGGATTTCAAGCTCAATCTATGCCAGTAATGATATGAAAGCCAAGAATGCTAACATGATTTTAAGTTATACTAAGAGAGTATGAGTAAGGAGGTGATAGTTATGCTGTACTGGAGTCATCAGACTACATTTGGAATGTTATGTTCAGTTACGGACACAATTTTTAGGAAAGACAGGAGTGTCCAGAGAAAAGCAACAAAGTTGATGAAAGGTCTTGAGATCATGCCATGTGAGGACTAGTTGAAGGAACTGGAGAAGGGAAAACTTAGGAGGGCAGGATAGCTGTTTTCAAGTACTTAAAGAACTGTTATAAGGCAGAGTGATTAGATTTGCTCCATTTGGTCCCAGAAAGTAAAAATATGAGCAATGGATAGAAGGCCCATAATGGAAATTCAGGCTTAAGGCAAAGAGAAAAACTCGTCTAATTGTTAGATGATAATTCAATATGAAATGGACTGCTTTGGAAGGTCTTTAAGCAAAATCTGAAATGACAACTTAATGGATATGTTGCAGGTATGGATTGAAATAGATAGCCTCTGAGGTCCCTTTCAACTCTGAAACCCTGTGATTTTGTAAATGGCAGGGTTAGAAGACTACATCTCTGGAGTCTGCTTGGTTCCAATTCCTCATTTGGGTCACCAAACCAAGATATTACCCAATATTCTTCATAAGCAAAATTAGAGTTCTTAGAATACTTTTCTTCTATTTCTCTTCCCTTAACACCCACAAAGATTATAAAAGGAAAAACATACCATTAAAGCCCAAATCCCATTCACTCGTAAAGCAGGATTTTCACTTTGGGTTAAACCACAAAGTAACTCTATGGCTCCTGATTCTAAAATAGGCTGTAATTAGAAGAGAAAAAAAACTATTTAAGATTTAAGCTTTTGAACTCAGTGAATGTGTACAAATAACATGTTATTCCCCAAAAGTTTATCCTGTGACCTTTTTACTAAAATGAATGTTTTCTTCTATTGAGCTAGAACTAAGCATAAAGCTTAAATGAAGCAATCACACACAAATCTTGGTAAATGATAGTGCTAAAAGATCCTGGGTCAAATCTTCCTAAATATCACACCTCAATCCACATATTTTGCAAATAATCTGATATATATTTTTATATTGTAGGCAGTACAGAGACAAGTGGCATTATTATAGACTCTTACAAAGAGATGTTCTCACTCTGTGGGTTTGCATGTTATCATTTACTATCTTATCTATCACATTTACCACCCTAAGATGTGTATAGTTGTATCTTCTGTGCTATCTGTAGGAAGAAACTATAAAATAAAGAAATTTAAAAAACAACAGCAACAACAGAATAGAAATGATGGGTCAGGATGAGTACTCTAATGCCAATGAAGTTCCCTTCATACTATCTATTGAGTAAATAAATTCTGCCCCATGGAACATGCCACTGTTACTACCATGAGAAAAAACTTCAGAGTATGCTTTTCACTACCATCAAGAAGTACTTAATTTTCCTTGAATAAGTTCATGTTACTTATTTTCTTATTTGGTGAATTAATCACAAATATAGATGGTTTTGTTTTTATAGTTTTGAAAATTAAAAGGTTTATCATATATACAATTTAAAAAATAATTTTGTGGTACCAAGCAGATGAGCAGCACTATAAATAATATATAATATACTGGGCTAGTTCAAAAATAAGAAAAACTATATATACCTACCTCTTTGCTTGGAGAGAATTCAAGCAGTAGATTACATAGCATGGAAGATGCTACCACTAAAATTTCATCTGGTGCATTTTGTAAAACCTAAGACAATTTAAGGAGAGACAAAACCTATATTAACTTATAGAATTATGGACATAGTAAGATGAACAAGTAAAATAAAAGCATTTTTATTTTTTCATCTGAATCCTCATATATAAAATTCAATTAATAAAGTTCTGCACAGAACCATGATTATTATTTATTAGGATGGCTAACATTCTCATAGCATCAGTTTTAAGTGCTGTGGGCATCTCAAATTAACATGTCCAAAACAGAATTCATTATGTTTCAAAAAGAAAAAAATCCTCCCTTCTTTCTAAGTTCCCTCTTGCTGTTGAGAAAACCAGGCACCCAGGCTCCCAACCTCAGAGTCAACTACAAATTTTCCCACTTACTAGCCCTTCACACTCAATCAGCTACAGTTCTTGCTGATTCTATCTTCAAAATATCTTAGTACAATGCGTATTGCTTTACCTCATCCCCTCTGTTTCAGCCAGACTGGCCTAACTTGCTATTCCATCTACCTTTCACTTTCATGCCTTTGCATAAGCTCTTGCCCCTTGCCTGGAAGGTATCCCTTCCTCAAAATTCCTGCCTTACAGACTCTCTTTAAAGCTTGGAGTGCCTTAACTGCCAGCAGTCTATTCTGAACTGCTAGGTGGTGTCCTTTCCCTGGAAATTACTTTGTGTGTATTTTGAATTTAATTTTCTAATCAAATATTATTTTCCAAGAATAGAACATAATCTATTTGGAGAAAAGAACTGTTATTTTATAAGAAAAAAAAAAAAAACAAACCATTACCTTCTGCCTTAAAATTGCTACAAGTAGGGCAGGTAGGTAGCTCAGTGGATAGAGTACCAGACCTAGAGACCACAATTCTGCCTTGGAACCAAAATTTACTATCTATTCTAAGACAGAAGGTAAGAGTTAAAAAAAAAAAAAAGAATTGATACAAGAATAAATACCAAGGAAGAAGAAGATTAAGGCTAGGCAATTAGGGTTAGGTGAGTTGCCCAAGATTACACAGCTAGTATAATAGGCAAATTTATAGATTAAGTTTTAGATATTTAAGGTAAGATAGCAATCAGACTTAATCACTCCAGGAAAAAACTCCTTTGTTATGGCTGTGGCAGTTAGAGGCTGTTTAAAAATAAACAAACAAAAAAAACCCCTCCCTTTTCACCATTCCATGGTAGGAACCCTCCTTGCCTAATTAAGACTGATTGCTATCTTACCTTAAATGTCTAAAACTTAATCTATAAATCTGCCTATTACACTAGGGAGTGTGGGAAGTGAACCCAGCTCCTCCCAAGTCCAGGGCTGGTACTCTATCCACTAAGCCACACAGCTGCTTCAACTGTTACATTTGGGGGGGGAAGGGGTTTACAATACCTAGCACATAGCAGGAGCTTAATAAATACTGAATGAATGAAAACTACTTTGCCCCTATGCCCTCTTAGAATAGAAATGTAGACACTTTGAGGCATCATGCCACAAAGATAGTAAACAGCAAGGCCTCTACTTCTAAATTCAGTGTACTTTTCATTACAAAACCCGAATCAATGATGGATTATTGCAGAAAATAAAATGAAATATTGACAGTAAACCATGGTAGCAAATGTGACTTTCTGTTCTGTCTCTTGGAGGGACTTCTTGACAGTAGCATGTAATGATGCTACTCCAATAAACTATCACAAATTAGGATTCTTCTCCTGTGGGTCCCAAGTTGGTCTTTAATGGTTTCATAAAAGCCTGCATTGACACAAAATGGCCACTCATTTAAATCATTTGTACACATAACTCACAAGGATTAGGGTCCTAGGTGAATGATCAAGAAGATATTGTAATTGCAGAAAGTTCCAGAGTTTACATTTTTTATTCACTTCAGCTAAACCCCAAGGTTATTTTGCAGTTTGGAAGTTCAAAATGACAGGATGTAGAGGAAGATGACCTAAGATGATTTTCATGTGTATCTTTGCAAATATTAGGCAGTTAATAAAAGTTCTTTTTTCCCTTTTGATTGCATCTGTAATTTAACAAAGTCAAACCACCACTAGTCAAAATTACTCTAGTAGGCATAATTTTTGGTTAAAATGAGTAGATTTTTGCAAGAGCCTGGAAATATTCCATTTTACATGTATAGAGTTGTGGCCTTAAAAAAATTTTCTGTTATGACAGGATTCACATTTTTAAACATCTTATTGTTCATGATCTTTAAATTAACTTTCTTTTTTTTAAATCAAGTTTTGTATGTATGTTAGATCAAAACAGTAGGGATTTTGAGTATCTCTCTCAGCAGAGCTTAATAGTACAACTAAAATAAAATTCAAAAATCAATAACTAACACAATGAAGTTTATTTTCATCAAAATGAAAAAGAAAGCAAAAGTATTTAAAATTAATGAGTTAAAAATGAGTTTAAAAAATTGTGAAAGACACAGGACAATGGGCAAAAGATTCCAAATTCTCTTCTGTTTATCTTCTGTTAATATGAATGAAAGCAAAAACACAGAAATAATAAAACTGTATGGGCATATATAAAAGTGTAGAGGAGAAACAAAAAGCATTTAAAAATCAATTCTGAAATAACAGAAGAGTAAAGTAACAAATATATTACTGATATCTCTCCTTTAAGTATGTATCTTTTTTAAGTATGTAGTTTTTTAATTTGTGGCAAAAGCAAAATGCTATTACAAAAGTGGTCAAGAATTATTTTTGAATATAATTTCTTTTTAAATTATATTGCTAAATAGATTGTTTCTCATGAGGCCATGTTGGTCGTTATTATAGTTTTAGAAATTTGCCTTTAAGCAGTTCAAGAAAATAATTATTTTAACAAAACAGTACAGAGTTAGGTTGATCCAAAACTGGTTGAATGGCTTGGTTCAATGTCAACATGAAAAGTCTTTTGTGGAACGACCAAGGAACCTGTGCTTGGCGGGTTTTAAAAAATATCTCTATCAACTGACATATAGAGGTACATAGAAGGCATACTTATTTAGTCTGTAGATGATGGCACAAAGCTAAGAAGGAAGTCTATAGTTAGGTCAGCCTAAATAAATCATTCCCTCTGAGGTTACTTCCAAGTCTAAAATTTCTGTGAAGCATCACTTTGTACTGTTATGTCAATTTTAGAAAAATAAATAAAACATAAAGATCTGAACTTACTATTAATTTCTTATTTCTCTTACCAGTTTTCCCACAAAAGCTGCTCTATTATCTTTTCTTCTTTTAAGTCTCTAATTTTTATTTTATTAAGAAAATGAAAGTTATCTTATGGGAACTTATTGAGTACCTGGCATTCTGCTTCTCAAGAACCTTTCAACAACCTTATCTACTTTTTCCTCTTAATCCCAAATGCATCCCATATTCTCTGTAAATCTGGTCCATCAGAATTTCTTCCCTTTGCCCCTCTTATCATTCAAACTTAAATTCATTGAATTTACTTTTATTGTAATTTTCTTTTTGATATTTCTTTTTTCCTAACCCAGATACATGTGCAGAATCATTTCCCCCACCTCCTTGATTATCCAATTTCTTAGTTTGAATAATATCTAGTTGTGATGCCCCTTTATGAGAAATATTACTTTAATTCATTCCTTTATTTACTCTTTTCTCTTTCTAGGATTCTCTAGTATCAAATCACCAATACAAGCAAATGGCTATCTGAAATAAATATGCTATAAGAGACTAGAAAGTGTTACTTACAAATTCATTTTGCAGTCCACAAGTCACAATACAGAAACACAAAATCTCAAAAGTTGTATGGAACCTTAGATCCAATTGGTCTAATATGTATATGTAAATAGGAATTCACTCTATGATATGCCCAATAGGTGTTCGTTCAGCCTTTACTTAATATCTCCAATATAAGGAGTACCCCTATCTCCCAAGGAAATCTGTTCTCCTTTGATAAAGCTCTCATTGTTAGGGTTAAATAGATATGCCAGTATTTCCATGGCAACCCATTCTCATTTCCAAAGATGGAGGAACCACTACGTTTAGATTTGAATGCTGAAATCTTTTTTTAAAAAATTTTTAATGATAAGGTAGAACTTGCCTATAAGATGACAAAGTTGGGAAGAAAACATAGACTTGCCTAAATATATAGAGCAGTCCTATAGCATCCTGTTGAGCTCTTTTTCAGACTAATTTTTATTTAATATCTCTTTCTTGTGAAAATTTTCACCCCAATTTATGGCTTTACATTTGTCCTTATTAACCAGTGTTCTGGTCTGTTGATATCTGCAGCTCCTTGTTGAAATAAATTAAGGTTTTCAGAATGTTTTATTGTCAATAAAAAAAAAAAAGACTAAGGAGCAAAGGTCTAGATTAATCATGCACAACTATTTCCTCTTTAACTGCAAATTAATTTCCTCTTTAACTCATAAAAATTAAAAAGAAAAACAGCAGCTAATTTAAGTATGCTACATAAGCTCAAATGGATAATTAAAACTTTAAATATCAAAGGAAGATGAAACAGAAACATGTGCAAGTACTAATTGCTGACCTCAGAAACAGTCTTTAGAGGCCTGCTATGGGTTTGTTTTAGATGTGTCAACACAAAATACTAGGTTTTAGTATATTGATTATTCCAAAGATCCTATAGCACAAGAAAAAAAATCTAAGTGGGCAGAGGAAATGAGTTGTTAAAAAAGCAGTTCTAATGACACTGTACTTGCAGCTTCTTTTTCCCCCTCTTACCTTCATTAAAGGTTTCCACACTGCATGATCCTGAAAACTGGTTCGAAGCTGCTGCACAGACCTGGATAAACTGTGCAAACATCTACAAAGAATAATCAAAATTAGCTTCACAAGAGGATTAAATTTTTATTTTTCAAACAGAAGCAATCAAGGATTTTATAATTATTAAAGTGCTGCAGATAACACACATATAAATATTTAACCACTTTAGAACACTTCAAGTACTTTTGGAAGTAGATTCTTCATTAATGTTACATACTGCATTATAATTTTATGTGAGCTTAAGTTCAGTCAATTTGGTTTCTTACTTCATGAAGGACCAGAAAGTTAATTGAATTAAATATACTGCAAAGGATTTTATTCAGACCATGAAAGCTCATACCTGACTGCAGCTAACCGCACCTTGATACTAGACTCAGACAAGCCATTCACAATTCGGTCCATCATATTTTCAGTCTCAATGATCTGGAGAAAAAGGTTAATTCTGCATAAATAACACCATGAAGTTGACAATTTATTTAATGCTTGTTAAGTGTTAGTAGTTCTCCCCTCCCCCCTCCTCCCTCTTTTAAATGGCCATTACAATTTAAATGCTGCTTTTTGGTAAAAGTTTTTACCTTATATACAGCAACCTTCTACTGGACCTGGGCAACACATCAGAAAGGCACACCTACCGATTATGAGTATCTATCATGATAAATGATAGACACAGAGAGGGCAGGCTTTTGTTTTTAGAAAAAAACACTTAAGACAATAAACAGCATGAAGAATACAGAGACATTTCACTTATAACCATCTAAGACAATTTTTAAAAAAAAGTAAATGATGAAAATGATTTCTAGTTTGGTGAATTACTATTAGACCAACAAACATGAAAGGGAACAAACAACACAGACTCTCCAAAGAGATTTACAGATTCCTACCCAAGCCATCCTGTCGAGTGGAAGATTTTCTAACATTGCTCAGTAGCTTATTTTCTTCTTGACATTTAAACCAAGCATATGTTTTGTTTTTTAAAAATTAACTACTGTCTTCTTTCATTGAAGCCCTTAGTCCAGTTGAACACCTGGAAAATACTAACTACAACTTCTGCAAAAGTAGAGTATTTACCATGATTTTATGGGAAGAATAACTCACACCTTATAAAAGGCAAATCGTTGTCCCTAATAATCTTGGTTAAAAGGGTGAGAACATTTTGGTAATGGTGGGTACAATTAAGAAGCTGATTGGTATCTTGAGGGCAAAGAGGGTGGGGTAATGAAGCATTCATGACATTTAGGAAGAGAGAGGACTGTCACTGACCCTTAGAATGTTACATCTGGAAGAGGCCTTAGTGATTACCTTCTCCTATTCCTTCATTTTGCAGATTTTGAGATTGAGGGCCAGGCTGGTAAAGTGATTCACCCAAGGTCAAGCAGCTGGTCAGTGACAGCCTGAGCGGTGGTCTTCTAATTCAAACCACTGCTTTATCCACTATGGCTGATGTATGGATAGATGTCAAACAATCACTGCTTGGCTGGAAATATCAAGTCTCAAAAACTGCCTAAGGGATGGAAACCAACCCTAATGATCCGATCAGAGAACATATTAAGTAAAGACTATAAAATACACATACCAGGGAAAGAGATGCATCAATATTTTATAATCCCAGTGAGTATATAAGAACCCTTATATTCTCTTTACCTTGGTGATGGCAAATAGTTTTAATTACCAAGAAATACTCTGCGTGTTGTCACTTTTCCTTTTCTGTAAAGGAAAAGACCAGATGTTGGAGGAGACTAAGCAAGTTTCTGATATTGGGAAAACATGTTTCTTGCTTGAAACATAATTTGTAACAATGAGTTACAGGACATTTCATTAGTTCTTCCTTAGGAATCTCAAACTAAACATGTCTAAAATTGAAACATTATTTTCCCCAAAGCCAATAACTCCTGTCAATTTCTCTATTTCTATTAATAGTAACAGCCTGCTTCCAGGCTCCAAAAATTATTGCAACCTTTGACTCCTCTCTCTTCCTTAATAGCCAGTAACCAAACTCTGCGGATTCTTCCTTTATAACATCTTATATGTTCATTTTTTTTACTTGCTACTACCTTAATTCATGTCCTTGTCACTTGATGACACCAGACTACTAAATTAACTTCCACAGTAAAATCTCTCATGATTCATCATGCATAAGGGGCCAAAATAATTTTCTGAATTTGTCCATTTCACTCACCTGCTAAAAAATGTTTGATGGCTCTCCATGCCTTAGGACAAAGTCAAAGCTTTAGTCTGGCACCAAAGCATGCTCTGGGCTCCAATTTATTTTTTTAGACTTATCTCACACTATTTTCTTCATGTACCCTATGCTATAATCTAGATGATCTATTTCCTAAGTAATCCAAATTCAAATAAGTACTTATGATATATTAACCAAATATATCCTAAGCATTACACTTTACAAAAATCTTTGATCCTTCTTGTCACCACCACTCATAAAAAACAAATGAAAAGCATTTATTATATATTGAGGTACTGCTACAGGTGTTAGAGGGGCAGTTAAGTAGCACAATATTTAGAGTGCCAGGCCTAACGTCAAGAAAACTTGTTTTCTTCAGTTCAGAGCTAGCCTCAGAGACTTACTAGCTATATGACCCTAGGCAAGTCACTTAACTCTATTTGCCTTGGTTTCATCATCTTTAAAATGAGTTGGAGAATGAAATGGCAAACCTTTCCAGTATCTTTGTCAAGAAAACTCCTATCAGACAAGAGCGAACAACAATAATAGGTGCTGGGGAGGGGGTGTAGTAATAGTTTGGTCCCTGTCTACCAAAGTTCATAATCCAGTTGAGGAGCTAGGGTCTGAACAAACCAAAGGTGACAGGGTTCCAAAAGTCAGAGAGAAAGGAGGATGCCTTGAAAAAGGAGGCCAAGTCTGTCTGTCTGTCTAAATATATAAAGCTGAAAAATCTAGAAATGGAGAATGGCAAAGAGCTTAACAACAGGGGTTAAGCCAGGAGTGCTTTACCTACAAAAAGTCAGGTACTCCCCAAACTCCAAACTTTTAGGATTAAGGACAAGACACCAGTAGGATTGCTCCCTGGAAATAAGAACTGGAGCTTGAAGTTTAAGAAACCTGAAACAGGGAAGACTTAGGTGAAGCTGACTTCTTTAGCTATAGCTAAAGACTCATATTAATATAAAACCCATGGAAGTCTGTCAGGTAGGAAGCAAAGGTGGGAGAAAAGTTAAAGACCCTTTATTGTTCATCTCATTTGGGGAATTTGTATTAAAGGTCTCTTTAACAGGATTTACTTGGAAAGGAAAGAAATATGTTATAAGGCAGTATAGTATAGTAAAAAAGTACTAGATTTGAAATCTTAGAAAGTGAGTTTGAATCTTGGCTGTACTTTATACCACTTATATATTTATGGACACATCACTTTACTTTTTTGGGCTATGCAATTTGCAAAATGATTAGGTTAGACCAGATAATTTCTAAGATTCTTCTTAACTTAGAATTCGGTGATCTTTTATTAATGAGATACATTATTTGTATTACATGAGGAATAGTTTGTACTCCTTTTTGTCCATCTCTAAACCTAAAAGGATAAGGGGGAAAAGAAAGCAGGACCAGTATAGTTTGTGACTAACTGCAAAACACAGAATTCACCTACTTAACTTTTGTACTCTAAGTTCCTGGCAATGACTGATAAAACAAAGATTTTTCTGATGTCAGCCCAATTTCAAATGCTTTTCAGGGGAACTCAGCCAAGACTCCCACAGCCATAAGACTGAAAATAACAACAAAAATAATATTGACACCATTATACAATTGTATAGTTCTTTATAATTTTTTATTTTATATATATATATATATTACCTCATTGGGTTCACAATTATCCTGAGAGCTACAACAGGCACTTTTACTCCTATTTTTAGAAAATGTGTTATAATTTAAAAAATAATGCTGCCATTAAAAAACAAAACACTTTATTTGTTGCTTCCTCTCCTTTGCCTAGATGCGACTTCTCTTGTAACAAAGAAATAGTCAAGGAAAACAAATGGAAAGAGTAAAGGAATCTTTTGATATTAATCCCATTTTCAGACAAGGAAAAGAAAGCTTAGAGGTTAAACACAAGAAAGCAAGATCATTCGACTAGAAGAAAGAGTCAGATCTCGAGTTTCCTAAGCTAGGCCAGTTCTTTTCTTAGTAAATCAGGCAAACAGTTTGGGAATTTCTCTACTCTGCACCATAAGTAAAGATTCGTATGCTATAAGGCATCCTAGGACAGATGATCACTTTGTCAGTACCTAGGCTTCCTTTACAAGTATTAGCACTCAATCTTGACCAGAAGTGAATATCATCATTGAAGCAAATGCATATCTCAATCTTAGATAAGCTTTTGGAATCACATCCACTCTAAATTGATCTACAAGTTTCTAGCACTCAGAATTGGATGGTTAGCTTAAAATAATCTTTTTCTCTTGTCTTGAAGTCCAGTAATTTATTATGACTATTACTATTACCAACAACAATGATGATAATGATGATAATTAAGAAGTATGATGTAATGGGAAAAAAGCTAGTTTTGGAGTCAGGAGAACCTGGATTCAGATTTAACATCTGGTTCAAAATAGCTCTGGGATCCTGGACAAGGTGCTTACAAATGAAAGCTGTAAACAACTGCAGATCTGCAAATGATACAGGAAGTTTCTGCATTGGGGAGCTTCATTCACAAATCTAGACTAATGATGATGATGATGATGATGATGATGATGATAACAATAATAATTTTGTAAAGCATTTTAAAGTTTCAATGGACTTTATGCACATTATCATCTTTGAATCTCACAACCATGTGGTGGGGGGGGGGGATAGGTATTAGAAATAACAAGATCCTCACTTTACAAATGAGGAAACTGAAGACTCCAAGAGGTTGTGATTTGCTAGGTAGAATGTGAACCCAGGTCTTCCTGAGTAGTAGTCTTGTACTATTTAGCATAAAAAGACTTTGTGAAGGAAATAGCACTTGAGCTAGGACAAAGACCATAGCTCTGTTAATTTGATTACTCAAAAGTTATATTCTCAAATGTTGGAGAAATGGAAGAATTTTCTTTGGGATGAAAAAGAACAACTATACTATGTGGTAGAAATCTAAAAGTAGATGCCAAGTCTTTTTGTTGAGACCATAAAAGGAGAATCAGAGATTTATGCTGAGTTTAAGATCCCAGACACCTGTTCCCACCCCCTTATCCAATACCAAATCTATTGTTATCTTGGACTTTTAAGGATAACTTAAAAGGCAAATCTGGGAAGAGATAATTATGTCCATTTTCTCTATCTCCTTTTGTTATTCCTTCCTCTTTCCATCCCTCTCTTCCTCTCTCCCTCCCTCCCTTCTTTTTCTTTTCGGTCTTCTATGATTCTTATAAATCCCTCGGACACAGCACTGAGGCATCATTGTCATAAGAGCAGAAGGAGTAAAATGATCAAATATTCATTTAAAGAGGAAGCAATCTAAAACTAAAACCAAACAAACAAATCTACAAACTGCTTGAGAAAAGGGACTTTTTTGTTTGTCTCTACATTGCCAGAGCTTAGCACACTTTTTTGCACATAACAAACATTCAACAAATACTTGTTGAATTGTTAAGCTGAAGAATGTCTAACAATCTTTTGGGAATTGGGTAATTTCTATCCTTTCATATTTGAAAGCAGGTTATCAGAGTTCTGAAATTATTTAACAAAATGTGAAATTTTAATTCCAAGCAGTAAACATGTATCTGGAAGTTCTCATGGTTCAATAACAACACATATTTCTGTAATTCAGAATGTTACCAAATACCCTCTTTTTGAAGCTAGAGCTGATAACCGGAGGCCTTTAAAGAAGTTAAAAACAAAGAGCAATCTTTGATATATTGTAGCTAAGTAGAGAAGGCTTTAAATAATGATTCCAGACCTGTAAGATATTTGATGGAAACAGAAACAACCCCAAAGTTATAATGTTGCTAAGAGCAACGTGGGCAACAACACAAGTATGGCAAAAGAGGGCTCAAGACTAGATGCCAGCTAATTGGGAGGATTCTGGTAGATATGGCAGGTTTAGGGGGCAATAAATCAAGTTCAAGGAGTTCAGTTAAGGTAAGGATGCATAGACATGAAAAGAGCCTGGGAGGTAGTAAGAGTGATATTAGTAATCAAGCCTCAATTCTGATCCAAGGATAAAGGATGTTATGTGGCCAAAAGGGAAAGGAGATGAAAAACTGTTCAACTTAGGTTGCTGGAAGGTAGAGAAAGGTATAGATACTTGATACTTTCTTTGGCCTATTAAGGGCATCAAGAAGTCATTTCAGGGTTGGTGCTCCTTCACTGGAGACTGATGATGGAAAGCTAGTATTTTTGTGTTGAGAAAGTATTTGTTTTGATTCAGAGTACATAGAGAGGTTTGGTCACAGGTAAAAATCTATCATCACTATTATCTTTGCTGGTATTTATGCTGAAAGGTAGGGCAGCAAGTGGGGGAGAGGCATCAGGACATGTATCACTTTATTCCTAGGGCTTAATTAGACCCAAAGTAACCAAACACAAACTAGGAAGTTTCTTGATGCTCTCAAGTATTTTTTAATAGCAAGTGCCTATTGATGTCCACACAAAATAACTTTTAAAATCTGGTTTTATGTTGACTGTAGGGCTGTGGTTGGCCCTGAGATCACAGAATCTTGCCATTCTTTGGTTTAATAACAGAAGCACCTGTATGATAAAGGATACTTACTACAACTTGTAGGATACAATTGATGATCCATGGGGGCAAAGGGGAAGTGTTAAAAATGACTTTAAGGGGGGCAGCTGGGTAGCTCAGTGGAGAGAGCCAGGCCTAGAGATGGGAGGTCCTGGGTTGAAATCTGACCTCAGACACTTCCTAGCTGTGTGACCCTGGGCAAGTCACCTGACCCCCAGTGCCTACCTTTATCACTCTTCTGCCTTTTTGTGTCACTCTGAAATACTATGTATTGGCTCCAAGATGGAAGGTAAGGGTTTAAAAAAAAATGGCTTTAAAGTTTTGTGACTGAGGGTCTTAGATGAAAATGGTGCTATTAACAGAAATAGTAGAGTTAGAAGGAATAGGAGGTGGATAGAATAAGTAGTAGTCGTTAGGAAATTGCAAATAAACACTGAAAACTATTAGGCTAAAGGGCAACTAGGTAGTGCAGTGGATAGAATACCAGGCTTGGAGTCAGGAGGTTCATCTCAAGTGACCTCAATCACTTACTAGTTGTGTGATGCTGGGAAAGTCACTTAATCCCATTTGTCTCACTTTCCTCATCTGTAAAATGAGCTGGATAGGAAAATAGCAAATCACTCTAGTATCTTTGCCAAGAAAATCTTAAATGAGTTCATGAAGAATCAGACAAGACAATTCAACAACAATTATGGCTAGAAGAAAAATATGGTGGGGATTACATCACAGTGCATCTTCTCTCTACACTCACCTTTGAAGTTCTACTTTTCTTAGGGTAATAGATAAAGTGAAAGGCTTGAATAGATCTGCTCACAGGTACCTAGGAATCAACCTTCTAAGATGTACATCCTGACTTTTCAAATAAGACATTTTCCTCAGATTTGCTTAAACTTCAGGCATCTACAAACTATGATATTTCTTCTGTCTCTATTCACCATAGAGGAGGGGTAAACTTGGGACAATTCAGGGAAAGGGCTGGTTATCCTGACAGTTTGGGGAAAGAGATGTGGAGCAGATGGTTAATATTAATTAATAATATTAAATAAGGTGAGAAGATTTTCCTTGTATTATGTATTGGCAACTGGTAAGGTGGAATTCAAGGCACAGATAAATATCACTGCCTATAGTAAAAGGAGCTTTGAATTTGCCTACCCATGCTAGAAAACAATTTGGTATTAAGCAAGGAAAGTCATTAAATCACTTATGCTCTGATTCAGTGATATCAATGATGTCAATGACATGTCTCATATATAACATAGCAATACTGTTTATAGTAGCAAAGAGTAAAAAACTAAAATGGTGCCCTATCAACTGAGGGATGGCTTAACAAGTTGTAGTATAGGAATGAAATAGAATATTAATGTGTGTTAAGAAAAAAAAAGTGAAGAATTCACAAACATGGGAAGATTTGTATAAAGCAATGAACAGTGAAGAAAGCAGACTGAAGTAATGATTTCATAATGTAAATTATAACAATTCTAAAAAGCAATCTGATGAACTGTCATGAACAATCTCTGTCCTACAAAACTGTAAACACCTTCCTCTGAATACAGAAGGTATGATTAGAAACATGGAATGCCATATATACTTGTCAGACCCAGGGCCATTTCATCAGTTGGCTTTGATGCAAAAAACAAACAAACAAACAAACCAGGAATGATTTTTTTAAAGAGGCACTCCATATGATGCTTGTAGTCTGTCTTCTCTTAGAAAGCTTATTTAGCAATCTCAGGCTACCAGGAACAGACCACGTGCAGAAAATTGTTCTAACTAGTTAATGTAGTGACACAAAAAGGGCCAATGTGATGGAATACATTCTAAAGGAGAAAACAATTCCTGTAGAAGGCCTGGGCTTGGTCAAGCATGAAGACCCAGTGACATAAGAATTTTAGGAGAACTAGGTGGGGAATCTAGTCATCTTGATAGTATTTTAAGAGGAAACTTAGAAAATGTTCAACTATCTGATCAACTTTTTTGATTTTTCTAGAATGGAAAACATATAGGATATATGTAAGGATATATGTATCAACTCCAAGCAGGCCTTTCAAAATTAGGAAAAAAGACTAGAAAAACCACTTAAAGATGTCCCCATAAAAACTGAATATACTATCTGCTAGTATCATAGCTAGCATCTTTATAAAGATAAAGGATATGGTCTTGATAATAAACGAGATGACCATTACCCAAGTAATGATATAATATGATAAGGTGTTGATAGTAGCTATAGTAACGCCTACAGCCACTGTCAAAGAATTTTATATTGGAACAAGTATTACATGACACTATCACTTTCCATATCCTGTCAAATGCGGGGCCACCAGATGATTCAGCTAGGAAGCTGTATTGTCTTGCTTGGCTCTAGTGATCTATAATAGGGCTATAATAGCAAAGCTAAAGGACTTAGAGAGCATATGTCCTGATGGAAACATAGTCATTCTTTGAAATAACAGAAGCACCTATAGAAGGCAGAAATCTGCTTGCTTTAGGCTTTTCCCTGGGAGATGATAATGATCGCAGCTAGCATTTATATAGTGCATACTATGTGCTAGGCACTGTTACATGCTTTACAATTAACACCTCATTTGATTTTCACAGAGGATGAAAAGAAAGAAGGTACTATTATTATTCTCATTTCATCGGTTTTATGGAGAAGAAAACTGAGGTGAACAATGTTTAAGTGACTTTTGCCCTGCCATGCAGTTATTGAGTACCTGAAGCTGGATTTGAATTCATAGCAATTCTCTAGCCATCTTACAAATAAAGGACATCGTAACAACACTTGTAGGATTTGCCAGGCATTAGCAACCGATGGTATATGGGAGGAGAAAGTAGTAAAAATGTCTTTTGAAGGGCTAAGCTTAGAAGTCCAAGTGATTAGTAATGCTACTAATAGAAACAAAAGGGCCAGAAGAAAGAATCGGAGAGAAGTGGTTAAGTTTGGATGAAGACAGACTGAGAATCTGCTCATACTGGGAAAAATTACAATTCCCTTTTTCCTTCTCTCTCTTACACACAAAATAAAGCAACCAATTCCTGAGAACAAAAGGAAGGATGAAGATTTGAAAACAGACTCAATAGTATAAATATCATGCAAGTAACTTCCTAAAAGAGAACTTCTTTTCTTTACTCCACTTACTGATTTAGTGTTCATTTTCTTGCTAACCAAAATATAACAACTCATAGTGCTAGTTTATTAAGCCCTTTTCTCACAACCTTGAGTAAAAAAAATTCCTACAGGAGGTTCCCCAAACATTTTTCAGGATCTCTCAAAGAAAACAGATAGTTTAGTTATGTGCTTTTCAGACAAAATGCTCAAAGCAAGCGAGTAAAAATAATAATTATAATTCACAGAGCATTTTAAAGTTTACAAAGTGTTTGGCATACACTGTCATTTAATCTTCACAACAACCCAGTGAAGGAGGTAATATAGTGTTCATTAACCTCATCTAATAAATGGGGAAACAAAGACTATAAGAGGTTCTGTAACTTGTCTGTGGCCACAGCATTAAGTCTGGGGAGGTGGGGGTGGTGGTGGAAGGGAGGGAGTGAGGGGGGAGGAGGGATCTGAACCTAGAATATCCTAAGTCTAAATCTAGCATTTTGTTCAAAGTATCACACTGGCTCTCAGATCAACTAAATTTATATATATATATATATATATATATATATTTTAAATTTTGGAGAGCATATTCTAGAAAAAGAGTAGGAAACCTGATTTATTCCTTCCCAGTTGAAGTACAATGGATAGATTGCTGGAGTTGGCATCAGGAAAACCTGAGTTTAAATCCTACCCAATATACTTATTGGCTATGTGACTCTGGGTAAGTCACTTAACCTGTTTGCCTCAGTTTCCCTATCTATAAAAGGTATAATAATAGCACCTACCTTGCAGTATTGTTGGGAGGTACAAGTGAATTAATATTTATAAAATGCTTAATATAATGCCTGGAATACAACAGGTACTTAACAAATGCTTATTCTCTCTCTCTTTTTTTCTATCGCTCCCTAAAGCATCCTAAAGTCATAGTCTTCTCTTTATGAAGATGGGACTAATAGGACAAAGAAAAGTGAAGGATACATTATAGAATAATTGTTGAGTTGCCAGATCTTAATTTAGAGACACTCACTGGACTTGTATCTCTAGGTATTTCATGGAAAAGCACTCTTGGTAAAGACTAAAGTTCATTGGAGGGAGTTTCTGATGAAGAAAAATGTCAGAATACTGTGAGGCCAAACAAATTGCCATATAGATATGTAGTACTTAAGAGTTGTAAGGGAACTTGGAGATCAAAGAATCCACTCAGTCCTTCCCTAGTCTAAATTTACAGATGAAGAAATAGAGGCCCAGAGAGGTTAATTAAGCTGTCCAATTTCTCACAGAAAGTCAGTAGTACACCAAAGATTTAACTTAGGTCTGAATATAACGCTACTTCCTTAATATCATTCTGCATAAGAGGGAAAGGTTATAAGCCTCATTTGGAATAACAGATACTGCAAGAATATCTATAACAGCAGTCCAGACTCAAAAGTGTTCTATGATTTGTCTCTCAAGTTACCTCCTGCTTGTAATGGTACAAACTGTTGGACAGCTGACTTAAAAGGTCAACATAACTACACTCATGCAGCTCATGTCCACCATCTTTCCCTCCACCTATTTACTGACCTTATAGCTTGTTTTATTTCTGTCCTGTATATCCAGGCCAGGTCAAAAGGAGTATGTCCTTCTGGTAGTACAAAATGTATAACACAGTGGTGATAAATCAGAAACAGAAGAGTCTCTGTCCCTTATTTTTTCCCAGCTTCATAAACCTCTGAAACTGACTGTGACTTCTGCTTTTCTTTGCTCTATTTATTTTTCCTATTTAAAATAATATTGATGTGCCAAAGTAGATGGCAGCATGATGTCAAAGGAATAACATAGGTCTTGGTAGTCAGAGAACCAAGGTTGAACTCAGCTCCATTACATGCTTCTTATTTACCTTGAGAGAGAGATTTCAAAGTGAGAGAAAGGTGTCTCTCTGGACAAAGATATTCTCGCCCATTGGTAAAATGCTGGGTTGATTAAACTACATAATCCCAATAGGCCCCTTCTAGCTCTAAAACCTATAAATTTAATAAACATGAGAATATATTTAGCTTATTTATTTTACAAAGCAGAGGGTTCCTAGAGGTTCAACTACCTTTTCTTTAAATTTACAATGGTCAGACTTGTTGACAAGGAAACTAGAGTGTGCTAATGATACTGTAAATAATATGATATCAGCCCATTCTAGTTTCTCTTGGATAGTACTACCAGATAGGTAGACTCTCCCTTACCCTGGTACTCCCTAATTTCTTTCCCTACTATCAACTGTGCTGGCAAATGGTGTAGTCTTGCGACAACAATAATAAAAAGAACTGGCTAGAAAGAAATTCTATGGAACCCTAAAGCACTTCATATTTTAACTGTGGAATGAATCCAATTTAACAAAGATTCGTAAACACCTGCCATGTATACAACCCTATGCTAGACACAGAGTATATACAAAAGTTAGAAAAAGAAACAATCTTGTTGTAGCAGAGGTAACAACATTCCTGATCCCTCCTTAACAAGCCAGATTATCATAAAGCCCATGACCACATTCATGCTCACTTTATTTTTTCAACTCCAAGTGAAACTTTCTACAAAATCCAAATAAGTTAGGGCAGCTAGGTGGCACAGTAGATAGAATGCCAAGCCTAGACTTGCCAGGTCTGGACTTAGGTTTAAATTTGACCTCAGTCCTAGACAAGTCACTCAATCCTCATTACCTAGTTTTTATTGCTCTTCTGCCTATAGAACTGATACTTAGGTATCAGCTCCAAGACAGAAGGTAAGGGTTAAAAAAAAATCCAAATAAGTCAATCACTATTTCAAGATTTATAGATCTAATACAGATCCCATTTTCAAGAACTTTTCTTCAAGTATAAAAATCTATCTGTTTCTTAGCTATTTTATTACACACATACTAGTAAAAATCACCAACCTAAACAGCAGGCTTTGTGCTTAAAAGCTAAAATCTGTTAGTTTTTCAGGTTGCTTCTTACTTATAATAAATTCTGGAATATTATTTTTTATAAGCACATATATCATGAAAACATCATTATTTATGACATTCACTCTTTTTTTTACTTTGTAGGACAAACTACAAAAGGTTTCAAAACCTCATCCTGTTTTAGGAACTCATATTAGGAACACACTTACCTTTATGCAAACCTCAAGGTTCATTTCACTGAATTCAAGATTAAGCTGGAAAGGGTCTCAGATTTCATCTACTGCCTTATTTTAAAGATGGAAAAACTGAGGCCCAAAGAGGTTAAATGACTTGGCTAAAAATCATATAGTTTAGCTAGAAGGGAATTGCAGACACATTTCTAGGCAAGTCTCCTGGCTCCCAGTTAATTACTCTTTCAACTAATATATCCAGCAAGACAATAACATCATAATCAAAGTGTAATGAATACAGATAGATCAGAGAGTCATTCAATTTTAGAGTTGGAATGGCCCTTAGAGGTTAGACATTCTACAATTGAGGAAATAGGTGTGAAAAGTCTATTGCTCATGGTCACATACTTAGTGGGGTGGCAGAACTAGGACCAGAATGGGTTCTTCCACAAAATTATTGTATAAAAACTTTCCAAAGATCTAAGTTGTTGGTTTTAAATATATAAATTAACTATAAACTTATTAACCCATTCATCTGAATACACAATCCTTATAGAGGGAACAAAATCTTGAAAATGAGACATCTATCTATCCATATATGCATGTATTCACATGTATGTATGTATATAAGCAGCAACCACTTAAGAGGATATAATGAAACAAAAAATGAAAAATCCTTTTCACAATAAAGGGTTGGTCAAGAACTTAATATATTAGAGCCAGACAACCATAAAATGCTCATTATCAAGACAGAAAGTATCACAGAGGATATCTGGGTGAATGCTTTTTACAGATTAGAAAACCAACCACTTTTAATTAAGAAAATTTGATGTAAAATTATAGCTGTCATAAAAGCTTATAGTTGTTTAATATAAAATACAAACCTGGGGCAGCTAGGTGGCTCAGCAGATATAGAACTAGGCCTGGAGATGGGAGGTCCTGGGTTCAAATGTGGTCTCAGACACTTCCTAGCTGTGTGTGACCTTGGGCAAGTCACTTAACCCCCATTGCCTAGCCCTTACCACTCTTCTGCCTTGGAACCAATATAGAGTATTGAGTTTAAGATGGAAGGTAAGACTTTTTTTTTTTTTTTAATATATATAAAGTGCAAACCCCTCTGATATTAAAATACTTAAAAAAAAAAAAAGAAAAATAAGGTTTTAGTTAAATGATAACATTATTTGAGAAATGCCAAGCATGTAAGAATAATCAAAAGTTAGAAAGCATTTTGAATCTTCCTGTTAATTCATTTATTTAACCAGTCATTATTTTGTTATGAAAAAACAATGTAGAAATGTTATATTGTTAATCCCAAAGATAATCTCCCCAAATATTTTAGGAAATAAATGTGTTACAAAACAAAATCCATAAAATGCAAAACAATTCAGTATTTTAAAAATTCTTTTAAAACCTAAAAAAATAAGCACAATAGAACAAATTAAAAGTGAAGGACTAAAGCAATAAAAGGCAAATAAAAATTATTCTGTATGTTCTTTTATTTGAAAGTAGTTTTAAAACTTTTAATTTTTCTGATTTAAAATCTCTTTTCACCATTCTTCTTCCTAACATAAATATCAATATTCGTTGTCTTTTTCCTTTGACAGTGGGAAAAAAAGTAGTTGTTAAAAATGTTTTTAATACATGGAAAAATCCATATATCCATGCAAAATACAGTTTATTTTTTTTTCTTTAACTGCTATGAGAAAGGCAGCCTTACTTTTCTCTTTGTCTCTTCCCAGGAAAAATCCTGGTTAATTTAAAAAGAAAAAGGAAAATAATCTTCCTGCAGTTACTCTTTATATGTGAATATCACATAAAACTACAGGGGTTAAAAGCTGGTTTTTGCTCATTTTGGTGCAGAAATGAAGGGCTCCTCTCTACTCCTCATTTCTCTAAACATATTTAAAGAATCACTAGTAAATGATTCAACACAAAACAAATTTAAAATTTCTAAATTAAATTTTGGGGAAATGCCATATAAAGATATTGCTACTTCTTTCTCACTAACTTTGAGGGCAATTCCATATATATATACACACACACACACACACACACATACATACATATATATATATATGTATGTATGTATATATTCCACTGCTTATCAACCTTTTCCTTTTATTGAAAGATAAAAATAGAAGGCTTTTTATCAAAGAAATTCAATAAAACTTCATTAATAAAGACTAATTTGTAATTCAGACAAGATATACCTGAGAAGAGAAACATGAGAAAAGAGGGTGAGTTGCCTTTGAAAGGGGAGCTGATATTCATAGATAAGGAAGATGGAGATGGGTGAGAGGTTAACTATGTGTAGGAAAGAACAAGTGCTTTAAGGTATAAATTAAAATTGTTTCTATTTAGCATTCAAAAGTTATATGGGGCATTGAGAGGTTAAGTGAATTAATTGCTCAAGGTCATTTAGCCAGTATGTGTTAAGAAACTTGGATTCATATCTATATGACTTGGGTTGGCTCTTTATTCACTAAATTATTATTTACTGCCTCCAATATGATCATATAAGTATATGCATATATATCTATAAATGCATATATGTAAGTCAAAGGTATTTCATTGAATTGGAGGATAACATTATACAAAAGTACAGCTTACTTTACAAAACAGAATTGATATGTAGGAAGCTACTTTTAAGGCATCAATTATATTTTTCCATCAATTTTTCATATAAAAATGAAAATATTCTTAAAGAAATTTGCTTCTAATAAATAAAAATATTCACATTTAAGAATGTAGCAAACCTTTTAAAGCACACACTTAAGAATAAAAACAATATTTTGATCAAGTGAGATTAATATTCAAAATGAATTAAAAATACAAATACTGTACCAGAAAATTGTGTTCCCTTTGAGATATAGATGCACCTTTGTGGGCTGTCCCTCATTTGATTTATAGATACTTCCTTTAAATGGCATCTTTAGCTCATTCTACTTTAGATACAATGAAACTTCTTATTGACATTACCACAATTTATACTTTGGCACAATTTAAACTTTATACCTTGTAGTCACAAAATTTCACATTTTACTATCTAAAAAACTAAACCTATAACTTCTTTATACAAGTTGCTAATTGGAAAATAATTTCTTCTTTACAGACTGACAGCTCTGCAATAGCAGTTAACAGATAGGATACACATTCTTCACTGAACTCAGAGAAAATGTTCATTTTTATATGTGGAGTCCAGGACAAGAAAAATCAATAATTACCTCATTACCCAGCATTTATAATGTATTTTATTGTTATTAAAGATAAACAAATCATAAGTAAATTAATTTCCCAGTTTGCTCTGTTTCAGTCTCCAGGAAAAAAAAGGTATTACTGTTAAAACTCTAAGCTTATGAACAAAAAGTTACCTGATATGACCCTTTACAGGAATTTTTAATCTAATATATTGTGCCTTATATTTGGTGAGTTGTTCCTATTTTCTTAATTAGGAAACAAAAAATTCCTATTCTAATTTAATTCTTAATTAAAGTTAAGAATGCAGTAATAAGGAATTTTTTGTCTAACATCTTTTAAAGTTCTCTAAGCTAATGGGGGAAAAGAATTATTCTTTTTTTCATCTTTCCTCTTCTAATAATCAGGAACGATGTGTTTCTAAAAATATAATAAGTATGAATATGCTGCAAAAACCATGCCAATGTGTCCCTGAAACATAAGGTTTCCTCTGAGCTCTGGTTTAAGCAACTTCCCTATACGGATGTCACAGGGGTTACTCTCACTTATGTGTCTGTCCTCTCTCAGGATGATACCCTAAGCTACATAAGATCCATGACCTTCTAAGTTCTACATTATTAATCTTCATTTAACATGACTAACAGGTACTACAGCTCACAATTTGAACTGTTCCCTAAGGTAGCTGTTGCTGGCTCAGACATGGTTCTTCTGCTTTTTCCTTCTTCATATCAAAATCAAGCATATTCTTTAAAAAAACAAACAACAACAAAAACCTAATATTCCCAGCTCTCTTCAACAGCAAAATATCTCCATCTCCCCAACTCCCTCCTCCCCCATGAAGTGCTATGGCAGATTTGGAAATTTATAAAAGGCCAAAAAAAAGTTAGGAAATATCAAGATAAAATAAAAGCACCCTTCTACACAATTGGGCATCACATAAATATTAAAAATCACTTCCAAGATTTAATTGTAGATTTCTGTATGTTTTGTTTCATTTAAGTGAGGGACACCTTCAAAGCATCTAGACTCTCACCATTGACAATGACAAATCCAACCCTTGATTTGTTTAGTTTTACTTAGTCTTCTGGGAAAATACAAAGTATCATTTATGTCTGTAGAGGCAAAAAATGTAACATAGCTTTAAAAAAATTTTAGGAACAATATATTAAAGTCACAAGATGGGATAACATTTAGAGGGGCTAAATTTCTTCCTATGTTGTTTTATCTGTGTTTGTGTGTGTGTGAGAGAGAATGTCTGTGTTTCTCTACAACTTTTCTTTCTGTCCTTGACCCCGCCCCCCCTACTTTTCTCCCATTAAATTTGAAATGTAAAAGAAAGAGTCCTGGTGGAATCTGAAGATTCAGAGTTGAGGCTGATCTGTGAAATTTACTAGCTATGTCATCTGGTTCCACCTGTGCCTTAGCATCCTCATTGTAAGTTAGAAGTAATATTGCTTAGATACAACCTACCAGAAAGAGCTCTTAGGAAAAGAGCTTTCTAAATCTGTAGGTCCTAAATAACTGTGAGATGATATTATTATTCTGTGTCCTGCCCCTACTCAGTTGATCACTATAATTATATAGCCCTGAAATGTACATTTTAAATTGTTTGTTATACTAACAGAAAACAAGTCTATACCCCAACTCATTCTTATTATAAGCAAATCAGTGGATCATTTTATATTTATCTTTCTTGAAAAGGGGAAAAAACACGTCAATTATCTTGCTTTCAAATGCTGTTCCTTATGTGATTCTATGAACTAAGATTTTTAAAAGGTCTCTTATCCCTGACTAAAGCTGAAAATGAGCTCTAAAAATTATCCAGCTTTCAGGAAAATGACATGCAATGTTAAAAAAAAAGTTAAACAATGATTTCCAGACTCTACACAAATAAGAATACAATTGGTATCACACCATATAAATGTAAAAATATTATAATAATTTATATATTATATTTATAATAAGCATTATTATAAAATTTTAAAATACGGATAATGTAAATAAAAATCTGTCCAAATATAAACTCAAACAAAAATAAAACAAATAAATGAATTTAAAAGAGTTATTCTGTATCATTCATATACTTAAAATAACATTTTACCACTTTCTGAGGCTGATCTCCAAGAAGCTCTTACCATGACAAGCACACTACATTTTCATGTTACCATTTCTCTCTTGGGGAGTTACTATAAGCTCTCAAAATTACTTAAAGATTGAAATTTCCAGAAAACACATCTTGTATATCACATAAGAATAGCATAGCATTTGCTTTTCAGCACGGCAAACTACAATTTATAATTAAAGTTATTCTTTATTTTTTTTTCATGTTTCTACAGAAACATTCAGGAATTATCCTTGAAAAGTTGGGGGAGATATACATATTATACACACAAAATTTTTAAAAATAAGCTACGATTTAGGCTATGTTGCAAATAACACTAAACACATTATATCACAAATTAAGTCAATAACTTCAAAAATGTGTTTTATTAAGAAAACAAAAAATTATACACAAGTACAAAAAACACACCCTATTTTTCTGATGATCCATCTTGTCTATCTCCATTTAACCCACAGCATTTCCCTGAAAAACTCCTTTGAAGCTTTATCAATGAGCAAAATAATTCTTGTTTCTAATCAGCACATCAATTTATCAGGTCTCATAGGCTTAATACAATTATATATTTTCTCAATATTTCCCACATTAAATTTAGGTGTTTGAGCTGTTTTATTATAAACTGATAATGATGAAATCGCAGATACTCAAAAGTATTGAAAAATTTTTATCTATATCAGAGTGTCACATGAGGCTCTTGCTTTGGAATATAAGATCATTTATCCTAATTGCATATGTAAGGATGTGTCAACATGTATAAGTCAAATCAAATTTGAATATGGACAATATTAGATATTATCAGTGAATTAAGCTTAAAGTGACAGTTTTGCCTATTGGTGTTTGGAGATGCAAAACTAATTTTTTCAGATTGCCTTTTAAGCATTCTTCTAGTTAGAAACATTTTGTTAATGGTCCCAAATAAAGGTGCACAGAGAACAAAGCACACCAGTTGTGTCTAATGCTATTATTATTTTTCCCAGATGGCTCCTCTATTGCCTCATTTTATTCTTGTGCTTCAACCAAAGTTAGTGAGAGTGTTCCTCACTATCATGTGACTTTTCCATGTTTTTAAATTAAATCTTATAGTGAGCCAAAGTACTCTGGATGAGTAAGCCAACAAACTGCCAAACTCAATAAAAGCTGCCTGATTCTGGGTCCTTCATATGTATGATAATGAGAGAACGTTTGGTTTTTCCTCCCTGGTGACTGGAGGGTACACCAGATTCTCCTTATGAGAGGTCCAGCTCTAGTGTCTTTATTTATGGAGCCAAACCAGAGCTTTACATTATACTCTTCTCCTTACCCAGGACCAATAAAGAAAGTGAGACTTGTGTAGGGCTAAGCTGCAGCAACAACATGAAGGTGCTAAACATACCATTGAACATTGGTCAGGAGCTGAAAAACTTCAGATGACCACTCGCTAAACCATAAAATCATCATTCCACAAAGCTTTTATTCACACAAAACTTGCACAGTAGCAAAAAAATTAAAACATAACTAGGCCACATATCAAAGAACAATGTACAATAGGAGACTTGAATTTCTCAATGGTATCAGAAAGAAGGTATTTCCATAAATAACATTTACAATTCTAGTGTTATGTTTTTCAAGGTGTCTGAAGCTTCACAGTGCTAGAATAAATTTCACCAGAACACATGCAAAAAATGTGCAACATGAGAATCCATATTAATGTCACATAAAAGCACACCAGTTATTTGTCATTCCAGCACGTTCATGCCACACTACGTTTCTAAAAACAAAACAAACAAAAAAACCCACATCCGGGTCCCATTCATTCTTCAATTATGCTTTTAGTCCCTCTGTTTTATTATAGTCAAACAGTCACTGTTAGTGCTCTTCACCACGCCTTTCAGGATGATGTCACTCCCTGCCTGCTGGCTGTCAGGACTGGGGGACGCCCCTCTCCCAGACTCACCTTCTTCCGGATGTCTTCGTCATTAGCTCCAAGAGAGGCATAAAGCTTGAAAGCAGCCTGGCGAAGTTCATGAGCATGCTTTAAATCATGGTCAAGCTATTGAAAAAGCAATGATCTGTCTTAGGTATTTCATGATCTGAATTTTCAGGAAAGCTTATGTATTTGAAATGAAAAGAATAAAAATCAACTCCCAATTTATTAACATTTTAGTATAATTCAATTAATTTCAAATAGGCAAAATGGAAATGGTGGTGCACTTTCCATATCTGAGAAGCTTTTAGCCATAGCTGACTATTTGTGAGAAGTATCATTAAAGAAATAATTTCAATAATCACAGCTATTATAGTCACTAGCCTAAGTTGTGTTTAAATATCTATTTTGACAATGTGACTTTTGTTAAAAGGATTTGTTTTGTTGCTATTTTTCCATATCCATAATGGAATGTCTCACCATGCCAGGAGAAGGAAAAGGGAAGAAAGTAGAAAAGAAATAAAGGAGAACAAAGGAGAGGAAGAAAAGGTAACAAAAGAAAGGTAAATATTATAGGGAACATAAAAATATCATCAAAAATTGTTTCCGGTGCCTTGTAGTGTCACCTGTGACATCAGACTCCAGATCTAGAGGGAGAACATGTAGCAACAGTATGTTTTGGGATGCTGAGGAAAATCAGAAAAATTGTTATTCTTGCAACCATCATCACATGTCACCCTTTGAAGGTCTACCTTGATTTTTGCATTTTCTATCTTTTCTCTGAGGGCTCTGGGGGGAGGAAGAATTGTGGGACAGAACAGTGAAGCTTTCCTTCATTTATTTACATACATAATTGGAAAAATTTTTCAGACTTCATAAACTATACATAGCTGGAAAAACTAGTAAAACAATGTTACTAAAATTTTTTAAAATTATGTCTATGAAAATGTTCTGAACTATAATTATAAACCATCTACACTTTGAAATTTTGTATGATTTCTAAAAAAGCCTCATTGTGTTAAACAAGGAGAGGAAAATGAAACATACCCTTTTGATATCAGTGATTGCACTGACTGAACTGGGATACTTGAAGTAATCAGCAAGCATGGCAATAAGGTGATCTGTAATGCTGGCAATTCTTTGTAGTTCAACATCTGGTTCAATCAGATAGGCAAGTGTTTCAGCTCCTTCAACTCGCTCTTCTAGCAATCTCTCCTTACTGCACATTCGAACCAAACAAGGCAAAGTCTGAAAAATATAAGAATTACTTGAATTTTTTTGTCTTCTATTTTTCTTTACTTGTAATTTTGTTGTGGATTAAAAAAAAAATAAACAGATTGCCAACTTTATAGATATCATTCAGATCTGACATTGAGAATACCTCATGGCTAAAGTTTCCAAACAATAATTATCAGAAAATATTTCAGGGGGCAGCTGAGTAGCACAGTGGATAGAGAGCTAGCCCAGAATACAGGAGGTCTTGGGTTCAAATGTGGCCTTGAACACTTCCTAGCTGTGTGATCTGGCCAAGTCATTTAATTCCATTGCCTAGTCCTTAAACCATTCTTCTGCCTTGGAACCAAACTGGTTCCAAAACAGTAAGTAAGAGCTGAAAAAAAAAAAAAAAACAACCAAAACTCAGAATTTTTCCTCAAAGTGAGAGAAATAACATCATAGCAGTGTAACAGAATGGAGCGAATGCTGGAATTAAGTCTGGAAAATATAGATTCGACTCCTACCTTTGCCATCTGTTACCAGTATGACCCTGGGCAAAAACAGATGTTTTAAAATTCATATCTATGTTTACATATATGTAACATTATATAGATTTAGACATATAAAATTGTAGTTCTCACAGTAACCTTATAAAACCCCATTTTGAAGAAGAAGAAATTGAAGCTAAGAGGTTAAATAACTTGTCAAAGTACACAAAGCTAGTGTCTGAGCAGAATTTGAACTAGATCATTCCTGATTTGAAGATTTGTTCATTATATCAGCCAGTTGTCTGTCTGGGACTCAGTTTCCTCATTTGTAAAATGAAAGAATTGGATTAGATGGCTTCTAATCAAGTTTTAAGTCTATAATTCTAAAATAGAAATTAAATAATGTATGATATTTGTAGATTAAAAAGGAAGGGAACACACTGAGTGCTCA
The DNA here is from genome assembly GCF_016433145.1 of Gracilinanus agilis. Taxonomy (NCBI): domain Eukaryota; kingdom Metazoa; phylum Chordata; class Mammalia; order Didelphimorphia; family Didelphidae; genus Gracilinanus; species Gracilinanus agilis. The sequence continues at coordinate 328,768,254 of NC_058132.1, forward strand.
GTGCTGGCCTCTAGTGGCCAAGATTCAGTACCACAGGGGGAGGAGAATTAGGGGTGGGACTAGGAAGGGGTGGAGTTAAAGCCAAAATGGAGAAGGGGGTGTAATGGAAGCCCTCCCAGCTGAAAAACAAGGTAAGTGGAGTTTTATTTATTTGGGGGGTTTTAGTATTGCCTTTTAAAAAGCCAAAATCTCTCCAGAGGAAGAGATTGGAGCTAGATAGGTTAGGTAGGGGGCAGTAGGGGGTTTTGAGAATTAGGCTGGGGTGGGTGGAAGTCAGAACATTAGAATGATATGGGGATGTGATAAATTTAACACACCATACTCCACTCAAGAGATTAAAGAATTTTAAAAAGATGTTCCAAATTATAACAAAGAACCCATAGCTGTAAAGTAAAGGATGGAAGACATATTTTTCCAATACAATCCTTCCTATAAGAATGTGGAAAAATTACTTCAGATCTTCCTGACAGAGAGAAAGAAACAAAATCATCTCTCATGTAAATAAGGCCCGAGGACAAAATGCAGTACAATGGCCACGTGAGGATCCTCCCTGGAATTACAAAGATCCTGAGAAATATTTGCAGTTAAATAATGCTAGGGATGCAATATTAAAAGCAATGAAAGAATGTGCAGAACGTCCAGACAACTGGACCAAATTTGATTGCCTAACACAAAGTGATGACGAAACTACCTCTCAGTTTAGGGACAGGCTTATTGAATTGGGAGGTCAATTTTGGACTTAAATAGATCTGGATGAATTAAGGAGAATAGCTGTGTATGTCACTAAAGGACCTGAAGAAACAAAGGTACAAACTAATGATACCATACAAAAAGAACTGAAATCATTATGAAATAAAATAGAAAAACAGGAAAGAGGGTATGATGATACTACACCATTACCACTTGCCCCTCTCCGAGAGTCTAATTATCAATCTCTAACCTGCCACTTTTGTAACAAGAAAGGCCATTTAATGATGAATTGCAGGAATTTGTTAGGAATAACAATTAGGAATAACAACAATAATAGTAACTATAGGAACAATATTAATTTCAGAAACAATAACTATTGGAACAATAACTATAGGAATTGCAATTTCAAGACTGATAATCAGGAAGATAACCCACAACAAATGACCCCCAAACAGTATCTTCTAAGTGGAGCTAGTTCACGAACGACTCAGGGTGCTTCTGCTTCTCCACATGGGGCAGGAGGTTCCCCTTAAAACTTTATTGCTTTTGTTGCTATTAATCCTTTTCAGTTTTGTCTCCCTCAAAATAGAAAAGAAGCAGCAGACTTTTGAATACAGTGCCTGTCTACCCCCTTATCTTTATTTGTGCCACTTGGTATTTGACATGTGCCTTTATGGAAGGCCATAACAACTTGCTTTGTATTGATAATTTGGAAGAGTTGTATTTTGTGTATTTAGAAGATTTGAACATATATTACCTTGAAGGAAACCTGTATTGTATTAACTTGATATGCATTTTGTACTTTTTGCAAAATTTTTTTATTTTCTTGAATGTATTATTGCTTTTATAACTTCGTTGTTTTACCTCATTTGCACTCACACTGTGGATCATGGCTAAGCTAAGAGGAAAAGCATCTAAATTCTTGGGTAAGTAACTTTATATGTTATCCCTCCTAAAGTGACAAGAATTGCAACATATATATATTTCTCATTGTCACTGATTATAGGAGATATATATATTTTTTGAAATTTTAGCACATTTTTAAAAATTGCATGTGAAATTTTATTTTTCCTAAGCACATGTCATCTATCTAAATTGAAAGAGTTTTTGATTATTAGTGTAGGTTTAGTATAATCATTTGCTCTAACTGTTAACTGCCTGCCCAAAAGCCTTAGATTACTGAAACTGCCATTTGTATTTAACTAATATGGGACTTTGCACATATGTCTGATTCGAAGAAATGGGATCAACAAAGGAGCACAGATTTCATCTATATAGTGCCAAAGAAGCACAGATACCTACACAGTGCCAAAGCACATTTACTTAACCTGACTGATGTCAAACGAGCACACAACTTAAATAGAGAAACTAATCCTACTAGGATTGCTGAGACTTCTATGCTAATAAAAATAACTTGAACCCAGTGTGAGAATTGAGGTTGCAACACTTAATATATGTTAGAACGTAGGACTCCTTGAACTACACTCCTTGTGAAAATTTATATCAAGTACCTAACAATTGGCTGTTCTGGCTCCATATTCTATCCTTGAGAAGAAATGATGGAAGAAGAAAAGAAGAAATGACGTAACATCAGAACAATAAATACAAATCTAGTCGTTTTCCTAAATTTCTTACTATGGTGGTTGACTGTGGTCCTGGTTGCTAAGTGGGTAAGTGTATGATGTTGGACATGGATTACTTTAATAGGGCATTATTCAAAGACCTAGTGTGATTTTGTTTTTTTTTCTTATTTAGAACTTTTTTCATATAAAATTCAGAATTGGATGTTTAGAATTTTACATCCACTAGTTATTTGGCCTTTTTGTGCTAATTTTTCTGATGAATTTGATTGGCAGTAATTCATATACCTCCTGCCTCAGCCATAAATCCCTCTGTGATTTCAATGTTTTTTTTTATCTTCCTGGGGGGGGGGGTTATTTCATATGGAGATTTTAAGTTATTTTAGGAAAAGAGATTTATTACCTTCTTTTTTTTTTTTAAACCCTTAACTTCTATGTATTGGCTCCTTGGTGGAAGAGTGGTAAGGGTGGGCAATGGGGGTCAAGTGACCTGAGGCTGGATTTGAACCTAAGACCTCCTGTCTCTAGGCCTGACTCTCAATCCACTGAGCTACCCAGCTGCCCCGATTTACTACCTTCTGAAATCCAAATGGACATGCCTATGGAAACCACATAGAAAATGCATGCTAATCCAGGAGCCTAAAATAGCAAGTGGATGTGCAAAAATTTTGAACTTTGGGAGATTTTAAATTCATTTGGTTTAAAATTCATTTGTTGTGTTAAAATTCATTTGTTTTGTTAAATTCATCTGTTTTGTTTAAATGAATTTACTGTGTGTGTGTGTGTGTGTGTGTGTGTGTGTGTGTATTTATTTTGTTGTGAAAGGGGACTGCCCCCTGAATTTTTTTGATAAAGGTCCAATTATTTGATTTCCTTATATTGTAAAAATTTTTACCATTCTCCTCTTATATTGATGTATATACCCTTTATTTTGTTGTGACTGTAAACCTATTTATGTTTGTTATGATCCATTAGGATCTACCAAAGGATCATAGGGGGGAAATGTGTCCTTTAAAAAATATTCTAAACCCTGGGAGACTACATCTCCTAAGATTCCCTGCTACAACTTCCCCTGACAACTCCCACTTCCTTTGTGGGAGGTGTTGGAGAAAGTATAAAAAGAGAGAGTTTCGGCGCTTTTTAGGGCTCTCGGCTCTCTCTATCCTGGACCCCGCAGAGGCTCTTGACACATTCTCAACCCCAGAGGCTCTCGACCCTGGAGAGAGGAGTGCCTATTGGAGGATATCCTTTTTACTTATCTAACTTTTCCCTTTCCAAATCTAAAGGAACCTAGCTGCTCTACAATAAGTGATATCTGATCTTTATTGAGCTCCAAAGAGCTCGGGTCAATTTCTCCTACTGGGACTGGAGGTTACCTGCTGGGCTACCTTCCTTCCCTTCCTCTGGCTTTCCCTTCCTTCTCCTATCCTACCTTCCTCCTTTCTCCTATCATCCCACCTCACAAGCCCCAGGAGTGGGCACTGGAGGCAGATGTGACAGAAGCACCAATAGCTTCAGGAGCTCTCAGTCTAGAAATCAGAGTAAGGGCATTGGACAACTGGTCATAAAGACATTACATGGAACTCTCTGCTGGTAATGGATGCAACTTGTGCTAACTAGGACCTCTATTGCCCATGCCCAGTTCAGAGTTGCAGTTCCATGATGAAGAGGAGCACTTGTAGTGCATCACAAGGAAGCAGAGACACTGGCCTCAGTTCCAGAGCCAAGAAGAGCACTAATATTTACATCTATAGAACTACCTGTTTCAGGAGAGCAGGGAACACACATCTCCCAGATCAACACCATCTTAGAAACATCAAAAACTTGCAGACCTTTGGAATTAGTTCAGAAAATAGCAGCACAAAAAGCTTAACACTTGGGGCAGTAACTCCCTATTCCTAAGTGGGCAGAACCCAATTTTAACATAAAGCTCAAAGTCAAGAAATAAGCTAGAAAGATGAGCAAACAGCAAATAAATAACCAAAAAAGCTATTACAGTGGCAGGGAAGGCCACAACAAACTTAGAAGACAACAATGTGAAAATAGCTACAAACAGAGCCTTGAAGAAAAATGCTAATTGGAACAAAGGACACTAAGAATTGCTGGACTTAAAGGGAGATGAATGGCAGAGGGAAAACTGAGAAAAAGAAATGAGTGACACAGGAAAGTTTTTAAAAGGGTATTAATAGCTTGGTAAAAATAGGCACACAAAACATTTTTAAAAATACCTTAAAAAGTAGAATTAGCCTAATGTTAAAAAAAAAGGCACAAGAAAATTCACAAAAGAAAAGAACCCCTTAAGAAATAGAATCAGTCAAATGGAAAAGGAGAAATGAAATTTGAATGATGAAAATAATTACTTAAAAATTAGAACTGGACAAATGGAAGCTAATGACTCCAGGAGTCTTCAAGAAATAGTAACAGCCAGGGCAGCTAGGTGGCTCAGTGGATTGAGTCAGGCCCAGAGATGGGAGGTCCTGAGTTCAAATCTGGCCTCAGACACTTCCTAGCTGTGTGACCTTGGGCAAGTCACTTAACCCCCATTGCCTAGTCCTTACCACTCTTTTGCCTAAGAACCAATATCCAGGATTGATTCTAAAATGGAAGGTAAGGGTTTAAAAAAAAAAAAAAGAAATAGTAACTGAAAGAATGAAAAAATAGAAAGTGTGAAATCTCTCATTGGAATAACAACAAACCTGGAAAATAGATCAGGGAGAGATAATTTAAGAATTATTAGACTACCTGAAAGACATGATTAAAGACATCATTTTCCAAGAAATTATAAATTAGATTCAAGGAGTAAAATAAAATTTGAAAGAATCCACCAATCATTTCCTAAAAGAAATGCCCAAAAGAAAATTTCCAGGAATATTATAGCTGAATTCCAGAGTTCCCTGGTCAAGGAGAAAATACTAAAAGAAGCCATAAATAAATGAATAAAATATCATGGAGCCACAGTTAGTATCACATAAGAGTTAGAAGCTTCCACATTAAAAGACCAGAGGGCTTGGAATATGATATTCTGGAAGGAAAAGGAGCTTGGATTACAATCATAAAAAACCTACTCAGTAAAACTGAGTATAATCCTTCAGGGGAAAAAAACAGACATTTAATTAGAAGACTTCCAAGCATTCATGATGAGCAGATCAAAGATGAATATGACTTTAAAATGGAAGACTCAAAGTAGAAAGAGGTAAAAATAAAGGAGTATTCCATAAGGGACACATTAAGTTAAACTGTTTATATTCCTAAATTGGAAGACGATACCTGTAACTCCTGAGAACTTTAGCATTATTAGGGTAGAATCCAACAGTATGTTGTATACGAGAGACACACTTGAAACAGAAAGACACACACAGAGTCAAAATGAAAGGCTTGGAGGAGAATCTACTATGCTTTAGCTGAAGTAAAAAAAGGCAAAGGTAGGAATCATGATGCCAGACAAAGCCAAAAATAAGACTGAGATAAAAGAGATAATCATAGAAACTACATTTTGCTAAAAGTTACCACAGACAATAAAACAATATAAAAAATATCTTATAGTAAGTTTCTTTGACAAAGTCCGTATTTCTCAAAAATATACAGAACTAAGTCAAATTTATAAAAATAAGTTCTATTTCTCAAATGATAAATGCTCAAGAAATATGAATAGGACTTCCGGTTAAGATGGCGGCAGAGTAAGGAGCAGCTGCTCGATCTCTCCTAACCAATGCATACAAAACTCCTCAAGGGGACATAAAAACGAACCCAAACGATCAAAGGAACACCACAATGGGTTGCAGCATTGAAGGTACACAGAATTGGGGCATTTTCACGATATAAAGGGGTGAAACAGCTCTCACTAAAACGCGAGAGGAAGAAGCTACTCCACCCCACACACACACGTGCGCACAGCGCGAAGGCCAACGCACAAGAGTGAAAGCAGGATTGGGGCAACCAGTAAACCACTAGCAGCCCCAGGGCTTGTACCTGTGAGCTGCCAGATGTGGGACCCCAAGAGGCTGGGGGGGGGACTCATGGACTTTCCCCTGCGGCCCTGCCCCGGGTGTGAATCTCTAAAGTAGAGAATTTCCCCAGCGTCTTGTGTGGGTGAAAGCGCTGCCCAGGGCGTGAATTAAAAGCCATAAAGCAGGGACTTTCCCGAACCTATGTGCCGGTGAAGGCAGGGCCCTGGGAGTGAATTGAGATCTCCAGGGCAGGATAAGACATCAAGTGAGGACCCGGTGCAGACGGGAGCCTGGCTGTGGAAGCAGCCCCTGAGACTGCTGAAGGAGCCTCGGGAAGAGGGCCAGACCAGGAACTACTGGGAGGCCTAACCCCAGGACAAGAAGACCGGAGCCATCGGGAGCTTAGAGGGGGCAGGCAGACCCTGAGTGTGAAGACAAAGCAGAAAAGGGACGGGGCTAACAATGGCAACACAGAAGAAAAAGATTAGTAAGAAAAATGCTGGAACACTCGACAACTTTTACACAGAGAAAATCCGGACCACACAGGAGGACAAACAAATGACCAAACCTTCCCCCCCGCCCAAAATGAAAGCTGGTCACAAGATATTGAAGAATTCAAACATGGATGTTGAGGAAGATGGAAGAAATCTGGCAAGAAAATAACAGTTTAAAAGGCAGAATTTTGCAATTGGAAAGTGAGGCAAGTCAACTGAAGACCAGAAATGACCAAACTGAAAAGGAAAACCAAAAGATTACAGCCAAAAACCAGTCCTTAAAGGCTAGAATCGTACAATTAGAAACCAATGATCTCTCAAGACAACAAGAACAAATAAAACAAAGTCAAAAGACACATAAAATAGAAGGAAACATGAAATATCTCAATGAAAAAGTGACAGACCAAGAAAACCGGGCTAGAAGAGACAATTTGAGAATCATTGGTCTTCCAGAAAAACAAGAAATTAATAGAAACCTGGACTCCATACTTAAAGAAATTATTCAGCAAAATTGCCCTGAAGTTCTACAACATGAGGGCAATATAGACATTGAAAGGATCCATAGAACACCCTCTACACTCGATCCAGATAAGACAACATCCAGAAATATAATTGCCAAATTCAAGAGCTTCCAAGTAAAAGAAAAAAATCTTACAAGAAGCCAGAAAGAGACAATTCAAATATCAAGGAGCACCAATAAGGATCACACAGGATCTGGCAGCCTCAACGCTAAAAGAACGCAAGGCTTGGAATACAATATTCAGAAAGGCAAGAGAACTGGGCCTTCAGCCACAGATCAACTACCCATTGAAACTGACTATATACTTCCAGGGAAAGTATGGGCATTCAACAAAATTGAAGATTTCCAAGTTTTTGCACAAAAGAGACCAGGACTAAATGGAAAGTTTGATACCCAACCACAAAAACCAAGAGAAACATGAAAAGGTAAATAAGAAACAGAGGGAAAAGAAAGAAAGCTCATAATTTTTGTTTTTAAATTGACTCTTTATGGGCTTAAAAAAGATTATCTGTATTACTAGGTGGAGAAATGCTATGTATAATTCTCTGTAGTGAACTCTATTCACTATTATAATATTCACTATTATAGCAACCAGAAGAATAATTCATAGGGAGAGGACAGGATACTGAATGGTCTAAGATGACATGGGGAGTGGGAAAGAGGGGGGAACAGTAGGGGACACCAAGAAAAATCTGAGTAAATAAGAAAAATAGGATATTCTATTACACACAAAGAGGGCATGGGAAGGGGAGGGGATAAATACTATCACAAGAAGGAGAGGAAGAGAGCATTAAGAGGTAATAATCAAACCGTACTCTGAGTGTAATCAACCGGGAGAGGGAAGAGTGACTTTATTATCCATTCGGATAAAAAACTCTATCTAACCTTACTGAGAAAGTCAGAAGGGATAAACCAAAGGGAGCAGGGGAGTGGGGAGGTCAAAAAAGAGAGGGGAGAAGAAGGGGGAGGGAATTCATTAGGCCTTTAAAAAACAAAAAGAGGCGAATAAGAAGGGAGGGGGAAGAAAGGGAAGTCAATCAAGGGAGGGGATAAAGGATACAGGCTCAAAGTAAACCACTGGTTTAAAAAAAAAGAAAATAGTGTAAGAAGAAGGGGTGGGTGTAGGGAGGATACAAAAATGTCAGTGAATGCACAACTGACAATTTTAACTCTGAATGTGAATGGGATGAACTCACTCATAAAACAGAAGCAAATAGAAGAGTGGATCAGAAACCAAAATCCTATCATATGTTGTCTACAAGAAACACATATGAGGCGGGTAGACACACACAAGTTTAAGGTTAAGGGCTTATGTAAAATCTTTTGGGCTTCAAATGAGAAAAAGAAGGCAGGACTGGCTATTATGATTTCTGACAAAGCCAAAGTAAAAATAGATATGATTAAAAAAGACAGGGAAGGTCATTACATCCTGATTAAAGGCAGTATAAACAATGAGGAAATAACACTGCTCAATATATATGCACCAAGTGGTATAGCATCCAAATTCATAAAGGAGAAAGTGGCAGAGCTCAAGAAGGAAATAGAGAGTAAAACCATACTAGTGGGAGATCTAAATATTCCTCTTTCAGATCTAGATGAATCAAACCAAAAAATAAATAAGAAAGAGGTAAGAGAGGTGAATGAAGTCCTAGAAAAATTAGATTTAATTGATATGTGGAGAAAAATAAATAGGGACAAAAAGGAATACACCTTCTTTTCAGCTGCACATGGTACATTCACAAAGATTGACCATGTAATAGGGCATAGAATCATTGCAAACAAATGCAAAAGAGCAGATATAATAAATGTAACCTTCTCAGATCATAATGCAATAAAAATAATAATTAGTAAGGACACCTGGACAGGCAAATCAAAAACCAATTGGAAATTAAACAATATGATTCTCCAAAACCAAATTGTCAAAGAAGAAATCATAGAAACCATCAACAATTTCATTGAAGAGATTGACAATGATGAGACATCCTACCAAACTCTGTGGGATGCGGCCAAGGCAGTACTCAGGGGGAAATTTATATCCTTGAGTGCATATATTAACAAATTAAGGAGGACAGAGATTAATGAATTAGGCATGCAACTCAAAAAATTAGGAAGTGAGCAAATTAAAAATCCCCAGATGAAAACTAAATTAGAAATACTAAAAATTAAGGGAGAAATTAATAAAATTGAAAGTAAAAGAACTATTGAATTAATAAATAAGACTAGAAGCTGGTATTTTGAAAAAACAGATAAAATAGATAAAGTACTGGTCAATCTAATAAGAAAAAGGAAAGAAGAAAACCAAATTGACAGTATTAAAAATGAAAAGGGAGACCTCACATCTAATGAAGGGGAAATTAAGGCAATCATTAAGAACTATTTTGCCCAATTATATGGCAATAAATATAGCAACCTAGGAGATATGGATGAATATTTACAAAAATACAAATTGCCTAGATTAACAGCAGAAGAAATAGAATACCTAAATAATCCCATATCAGAAAAAGAAATTGAACAAGCCATCAAAGAACTCCCTAAGAAAAAATCACCAGGACCTGATGGATTCACAAGTGAATTCTATCAGACATTCAAAGAGCAACTAATCCCAATACTATACAAGTTATTTGATATGATAAGCAAAGAAGGAATCCTACCAAATTCCTTTTATGACACAAATATGGTACTGATCCCAAAGCTAGGTAGACCAAAAACAGAGAAAGAAAACTATAGACCAATCTCCCTAATGAACATAGATGCAAAAATCTTAAATAGAATATTAGCAAAGAGACTCCAGCAAATAATTAAGAAGATCATCCACCATGATCAGGTGGGATTTATACCAGGAATGCAAGGATGGTTCAACATTAGGAAAACCATCCACATAATTGACCATATCAAAAGTCTAACAAACAAAAATCACATGATTATATCAATAGATGCCGAAAAAGCCTTTTACAAAATACAGCATCCATTCCTATTGAAAACCCTGGAAAGTATAGGAATAGAAGGACCCTTCCTAAAAATAATAAACAGTATATACCTAAAACCATCAACAAGCATTATATGCAATGGGGATAAATTAGAAGCCTTCCCAATAAGATCAGGAGTGAAACAGGAATGCCCATTATCACCTCTATTATTCGACATAGTACTAGAAATACTAGCAATAGCAATTAGAGAAGAAAAAGAAATTGAAGGTATCAAAATAGGCAATGAGGAGACTAAGCTATCACTCTTTGCAGATGATATGATGGTATACTTAAAAAATCCTAGAGAATCAACTAAGAAGCTAGTAGAAACAATCAACAACTTTATCAAAGTGGCAGGATACAAAATAAATGCACATAAATCATCAGTATTTCTATATATTTCCAACACATCACAGCAGCAAGAGGTAGAAAGAGAAACACCATTTAAAATCACCCTAGACAATATAAAATACTTGGGAATCTATCTACCAAAAAAAACACAGCAATTATACGAAAACAACTACAAAACACTTACAAACAAATAAAACTGGATCTCAACAATTGGAAAGCCATTAATTGTTCGTGGGTAGGACGAGCTAACATAATAAAAATGACCATTCTACCCAAATTAATTTATCTATTTGGTGCCATACCTATCAAACTACCAAAAAACTTCTTTACTGAATTAAAAAAACTATAACAAACTTCATATGGAATAACAAAAGATCAAGAATATCAAGGGAAATAATGGGAAAAAATGCGAAGGAAGGGGGCCTAGCAGATATTAAACTATATTATAAAGCAGCAGTAATCAAAACAATATGGTACTGGCTAAGAGATAGAAGGGAGGATCAGTGGAATAGACTTGGGGTTAATGATGTCAGCAAGACAGTGTATGATAAACCCAAAGAGCCCAACTTTTGGGACATGAATCCACTATTTGACAAAAACTGCTGGGAAACTTGGAAAACAATATGGGAGAGATGAGGTTTAGCTCAACATCTCACACCCTACAGCAAGATAAATTCAGAATGGGTGAATGACCTGAATATAAAGAGGGAAACTATAAATAAGTTAAGTGAACACAAAATATTATGCCTATCAGATCTCTGGGAAAGGAAAGATTTTAAAACCATGCAAGAGTTAGAAAAAAATTACAAAATGTAAATTAAATGGTTTTGATTATATCAAGCTAAAAAGCTTTTGTACAAACAAAAACAATGTAGTCAAAATCAGAAGGGAAACAACAAATTGGGAAAAAATCTTTATAACTAAAAACTCTGACAGGGGTCTAATTACTCAAATATACAAGGAGTTAAAGCAATTGTATAAAAAATCAAGCCATTCCCCAATTGATAAATGGGCAAGAGACATGAATAGGCAATTTTCAGGTAAAGAAATCAAAAGTATCAATAAGCACATGAGAAAGTGTTCTAAATCTCTAATAATTAGAGAAATGCAAATCAAAACAACTCTGAGGTACCACCTCACACCTAGCAGATTGTCTAAAATGAAAGAAGGGGAGAGTAATGAATGTTGGAGGGGATGTGGCAAAATTGGGACATTAATGCATTGCTGGTGGAGTTGTGAACTGATCCAACCATTCTGGCTGGCAATTTGGAACTATGCTCAAAGGGCTATAAAAGAATGCCTGCCCTTTGATCCAGCCATATCATTGTTGGGTTTGTACCCCAAAGAGATCATAGATAAACAGGACTTGTACGAAAATATTTATAGCTACACTTTTTGTAGTGGCAAAAAACTGGAAAGTGAGCGGATGCCCTTCAATTGGGGAATGGCTGAACAAATTGTGGTATATGCTGGTGATGGAATACTATTGCGCTAAAAGGAATAATAAACTGGAGGAGTTCCAGGTGAACTGGAAAGACCTCCAGGAACTGATGCAGAGAGAAAAGAGCAGATCCAGGAGAACATTGTACACAGAGACTGATATACTGTGGTAAAATCGAATGTAATGGACTTCTGTACCAGCAGCAATGCAATGACACAAGACAGCTCTGAGGGATTTATGGTAAAGAACGCTACCCACATTCAGAGGAAGGACTGCAGGAGAGGAAACATATAAGAAAAACAACTGCTTGAACGCATGGGTTGGGGTGGACATGATTGGGGATGTGGACTAGAAACAACCACACCAATGCAACTAACAACAATATGGAAATGGGCCCTGAACAAGGACACATGTTACAACCAGTGGAAATGTGCGTCAGCCATGGGTGAGGGGAAAGCGGGGGGTAAAGGGGAAAGTAGGGGTATGAAGCATGTAATCAGGTTAAAAATGAATATTAATAAATGTATAAAAATAAAAAAAAGAAATATGAATAGGCAAATTTCAGAACAAATAAAATCAAAGCTATCTACATTCATAAAAAATGCAAATTAAAATGATTCTGAAGTACTATCTCACACTGATCAGAAATTGCAAATGCTAGAGGAGATAAGGGAAAATAAGTATTATTAATAAACTACTGATGAGTATAGAACCAATCTAATTATCATGAAGAACAATCTAGAATTATGCTCAAATGGTGGCAAGACCCACTAAAGAAACAAAAGAGGAAAACTGATTGGGAATGCAAATACACTTACGTATATGCTATGATGAGACAACCTAGTAGGACTTTTAGGATATTTAATAATGCTTTGATGAGTCTGGAATGGTTTGTACTTTTCAAACCAAGATGACATTAAATACCTACACTATAGGTAAAGCAAGTTACAAGTATATAAAGCATAAGATAAATGGTAAAATATTTTCAGTGTTTTTGCTGAATTCTACATACATTCTACATCTTTTCCATCATCAAAAGACCTCCAAAGAGATTACAAATAGAATATTTTATTCCTGGTCTAAGATTTTTTCAAAATGTACCTAGCACCAATTTAAAAAATCTAAATGACTAGCCCATTTATATGAAGTGAAGGAAGGCATGCAACAGATAGTACTTCTGTAATATTTTGTCATAGATACATATGCCTAAATTATCAAATGATTAATGGAGAGAGAAAATCAGGAAATAACAATAAATGTACAAAATATTTTAATGCATTAAATATTGATTTCTGAAAAATTAACATCCCATCTAAAAACAAGATGAAATTAAGTTACCTTTAACACAATACAGTTGTCATCTGTCCGAATTGCTCCAGCCCTGCACATATATGTTAAGCTAGAAATAAATGGAAATATAAATTGAAAATTGTTTTTCAAATTACATAGGAAAATCAAGTCAATTATTATTTGCTAGAAGTACATTTCTTTTTTCTATTCAGTCATCAAATATTCCAACAAAACCAACTAATAACACAGAAAGTGCTGGGGTGCTAGCAAAAAGATTGAATAAAATGAAGTATAAAGATTACATTTAGAAACAAATATAGCACTAAAGACAAACCTAACAGAGAGTCTGAATTGAAATGTAGTTTAGTTGTCACAATATGACTTACTTTAGATCTAAAAATATTTACATTATACCAGATATAGATACTAAAATACTTTTTCAAAATGTTGATTTGATACCATTGGCAACTTAATTATAAACACTAGGACATTAATATGGTATCTGTTTTTTTCCATTGCAGATAATAATCATATTACATGGCAGTTAGTATACCACATTCTAGAGTTCAGAAAGTGTATCCATTCTAAATGAGACCTCTACTAATTTCCAACTTTACTTAAGAATAAATTATGCAAGGGAGAACCAAAAAATTCTCCAATTTCTCAAGTGAGATAAGATAGCAGTTGAGACATATCTTGCTAATATCATGAAATATTTATAAATGCACTTCCTTTCCCTTTATGTCATATTAAGTTTTACCATTTTGCTGATGTGAGCTGCATTTCAATAGGCTTATCCCTCTGTAACATCTTCACAAAAATCTGGGGTAATAATTCTCCATCAACCAAAACTAGAAATAAAAGAAGCAACAAACCAGAATTTGGGAAATTCTTTAATCATATAAAATTGTTCATTTTAAAACATTAAAAAATCTAGCAAAGTTTTTAGCTTACCATTTACAAGGGTCATGGATACCTGGGGGTTTTCAAAAGCTAGAACTGAGAAGCATTTCAGTGCTTGCATTCGAACCTGTTTTAAAAAAAAAAAAAAAAAAAAAAGGAAAACAAACCAACCTCAAACCATAAAATATACTTCAGCATCTGCAAAAACTGATCTATAAGCAATTAGAATATAGGTACATGAAGAAATAGTAAATATATGCAAAATGATAAAAGGTGTTAAAAAGTAGAAATCTACACTGTATCTGAATAAATATAACAAAGTACAACAAAGACATAAGTACCACTTAAAATAGGACAATTTATCTCAAAGTAGAAAACATGAACTAGTACAAGAAGGAAAGTATTTAATATAATTAATCTAAAGCAACAGACTTTTTATTTTTACCCAGGAAATGATAATTAATTATATTTCAAGTGAGATAAGTAAGAACAGAAAAGGAACAACAAAGGAAGGAGAAGCAATTTCCAGAAATAATTCAAGTTGTTCTAGAGAAAAAGAATTTGAAAAAAACTATTTTCCTTCTACACAATTGAATTCTTAATCTTTAGTGAACATTTTTTTACATTCAGTGCCCATGTATCATACAATATGGGATTATGAAAAATTTCATGATTTTATAATAGAAGGGGTTACTTTGATTTTGGCAAAGACTATAAATTGTTTCAATTTTTCTCTTTTTCTGGATCTTTTTGTTACAGAAAAGAACTAGAGGGGGCAGCTGGGTGGCTCAATGGATTGAGACCCAGGTCTAGAGATAGGATGTCCTGGATTCAAATCTGGGATCTGATGTGTGACCCTGGGCAAGTCCCTTAACCCCCATTGCCTAGCCATTACCACTCTTCTGCCTTGGAATCAATACACAGTATTGATTCTAAGATGGAAGGTAAGGGTTTAAAAAAACAAACAAACTAGTAACTAAGTTGGCTAACTATCATCTGGGAAGAGGCTTAATAAAATGTGATAAATAAATACAATGGAATATTATTGTGCTATTAAAGATAAAAGGGATGGGAACTGGGAACACTTGTATGAACTGATGCAGAATGAGGGAAGTGAGAACTAAAACAGTTTATTTAATGACTATCACATTTTAAAGAAAAACAGTTTCAAAAGACATTATAATGCAAATAATCTAGCAAGACTATGATGAAGCATGCTGAAAGGTGGGTTCAAGGTGCAGAATGATGTGCATTTTTGGAAATGGTTGATGTGGATTTGTTTTGCTTGACTATGCTTTTTTTATTCAAAAGCAAAAAAAAAAAAAAAAAAAGAATTGAAAAAAGGGTGTCACTGAAGCATTTTTTTTCATGCACAGAAAATAAACAGAAGGAAGTCTGGGAGGCAACGACAAACAGGACAGCTTAAAAATTAGCTTGTGGAATTTATTATATACTTTTAAAAAAAGGATAATTGTACTTAATAGAGATGTGTGAGATTTATCATCCTCTTTTTAAAACTATTCTAATTTTATCAGATTTGTATCTTATAAATACATATTCATGTTGTTTCTACATATCCACACATGTATGCATGTGTGATAGTTGTAACATAGGGTATGAGATTCTAGACCCTCAAAGACACCAATGGCACACAGGACCCTTAAATCTAACAATAACTTGCATTAGGCTTCAAGCAACCTCAATCAGTCTTCTTAGGAAAGTTTAAAGAAGGACCATGAACTTCCTTAAGTAATTCCCCAAAAGCACTAAATTTGATTTATTTTTAAGTACAGCTTACTTATTTTAAAGGCTCATTTCAAGAAACAAACAAAAACAAAGCAAAAACTTATTAATGCCTGAAATTTTTGTAAGTAAAAGCTTTTTATTCCATATTTAGAAACAAATGACTAAATGACTAATAGTAAAAATGAATTACAGTGAAGATATCAAACAGATGAACTTGGTTTATTCCTTGTTTTAACTAAAGGAGGGGAATTTAAAGTCTGGGTGTATGAAGAAAACAAGAAAACACTAGGTATGAAAATGGAAGCACTTTAATTAATGAAGCTCGAATCCTGCAAGTTGAGATAGTGAAAATGAGAGCTTTGCCATTCCATTTTAAATTAAGGATCCTAGTGTATCTCTGTCTCTGTCTACCCTCTGTCCCATTCCAGTGCCTATTATTCTATTGTTACCCCCAACCTTCTAGCAGCAAGCTCCATGCTCTACACACTGGCTGAATAGCCTAATAACTTTCTTACCTATTCTCATGCTGACTTTATTTCTCCTACTTTGAAATCTACAGGCACCAAAGACTGCTTATGGCTATGAATTTCATTCATCAAAACTCAACCAACACTTTCTTTAGAGTTGTTAAAGGTGGCAATGCAGCTATCACACTTGCCAACCTTAGGGCTGGCATAATAACTGTTTCCTTTATTTATCCTGCATAGCCTTTGTAAACACAAAGCTGCCTCGGAAAGTTTAAAAAGACCCCATGGTTTTCTTGGTTTCTTGAAAGGCAGCATAGTGCAATTTAAAGAATACTGGGTTTTAGATTCCGAAGACCTTGGTTCAAATTCTGACTCTGCCATTTATTGCCTGTATGTCCCTGAGCAAAATAACTAACCTCTCTTGATCTTAAGTTTCTTTATTGTAAAATGAAAGGTTTGAGGGGTTTGGATTAGATGACCCTTTTATGGTCTAATCATTTGATGCTTCTTGACTGCAGTTCTTGAATTTATTTTTCCTTGAACCAGAGCCCTTTGGCTACTCTAATTCATGAACCCACTTCTCAAAGCGAGCAAAGCCTAGATCAATGGAACCAGTTAGATTCTGTGAAGAGACCTAACAACCTCAATCTACAGCTGAAGGACAAGGATCAAAGACAGAGTCTTTCTATATAGCAGGCCTAACCTAATGCCAAGGTGGCTCAATCGGTTTAATGTTCCTAGCAGTTGACAGAATCATCCCTATGGGCACCTGAAATCCAATGATGTTAAAACATGAGAATGAGCAGAATCTAGTAGTTAAGAGTGACACAAACAGCATATTAAGATGTCTGCCAACCTCCCCTGAAGCACTCCATTCAAAAATCAGATTCTTCTATGATATAAGCATATATTCTCAGTTTATCATATAACACACTGGCTGGGAAACAAGCTGATATTCTCAAGATTTGACTTAAAAATGCATTTCAAAGGGCTAATTTATTGCTTACCTACTCATTTTTTTAAAAAGCCTAATTGAACGGTCTAAATACTGATGGCCTATAGTATAACTTCTCAGAAATAGTATAACACATCTTAAATATTCATATAAAAATGTACCATTTTAGATTATAGTTATTGTGAATAAATGAAAAGTTTTCAGAAATTTCCAATCCAAATTACTTTCAAAATTGATACATCATTTTTTTTGAAGGAGTTTACACTTTAAGACATTTCTCCAAAGGACAGTTCATATTTTTCGTTGGCATTGAGCCAGAAAAATTTGAAATACTGTTGATGAAAACAGATGAAAACAGATGAAAACCAAAACCAACTTCCTGCCTACCGAAAAGTAAAAGCACTTTGCAGCTTAAAAATGTCAGAAGGAAAGCTTTTCATAGATAGTAAAATAGACATGAAGATTTTCTTCACAAGGTCACTTTCTCTTGATTGCAAACATTACAAATACAATAAAGTATGAGTCTTTTCTTCAGAAAAAAAAATGAAGCAAAAAAAAACCTAACAAAGGACAGCTATAATTTTTAAGATCTTACTTTGTATGACGCTGAAGTTAACAGATGAGCAATATTCTGTACTGCTCCATGGTTAAATAAAATTGTTTGATGATCTGGTGCCTGTAAGAAAAGAGAAAATATTTATGCAGACCTGATATAGCAATCTGGTAAAGTGAAACTCTGTTCAGTAAGTCTTTTCACAAAAGATACTTTTCACCTGTATTGATGCTTTCCTTATTATCCTGAAACAGTAGGGCAGGTGATCTGCATGTAATACCCTTTGCAAAATCATGCCTAACTTTACAGTCATGAGCCTCATTGTGATGAACATAAGAAAGCATGAAACCTGCTTTGTCAGGGGCAGTCTAGTTCTTTAACTAAGTAACCATCGCCAGCCAAATGACTAGTACAGTTGCATTTCCTGTTTCCTGTGTTTGTCCTTCACGAGTGCCTATCAAAATCATAAGCAGGAAAAATGGCAGCTTGGATGACTTAAAACGATGCTCAACTAATCATGTGGTACAATGGAGAGAATATGAGGTGTGGAGTCAGGAGAATCTGTGTTCAAATCTAGACTTGGATATTGACTAGCTGTGGTGATTCTGAGCAAGTTACTTAGTTTTTCTAACTATAAAATGGGACCCTGTAGGACTGTTGTGGGTCTCAAATGAGATGATAGATGAAGAGTGCTTAGCATTTTGCTTATAATATAGTAGGTATTTTTAAGTGCTTATTGCCTTCCCTTCCCTCTAATGAGTTTGAGAGGTAAGTATGACTCAGGTCAAAATAAGGAATGAAATAGATTCTTGAAGGTCTAAAATGGACTCCAAACACAGTTTGTTTTAACTAATTAATGATATCTATGCAATTTGCTGTGAAAAATATTTATACTACAGACTGTAATTATATTGTTCATTCTTAATTATTTTGAGGTAAAAAGCCAAACATATGTGTGTTTGGCTTCTCTCTAACTTTGAGTTATTTCTTTTTTACTAATTGATACAGACGAAAAAAATGAAAGAGGGCAAAGTGGAAGAATGAAGTTATTTTCTTTTACATCATTCAGTTCTGTTTATTTTTAACCAACTCATCAAAGACCTGGCTAAGAACAGAGAAATGCTAATGGCTATATATAAAACATGTCATGGTTGTGTTCCTACTTCATGAGATTATTAAAACTCAATCATGGTCAAAGGATATGAACAGACAGTTTTTAAATGAAGAAATCAAAGCTACCTATAGTCAGAAAAAAATGTTCTAAATCACTATTAAAAATGCAAATTAGGGGGCAGTGAGGTGGTCCAGTGGATTGAGAACCAGGCCTAGAGATGGGAGGTCCTGGATTCAATTCTGGCCTCAGATACTTCCTAGCTGTGTGACCCTGGGCAAGTCACTTAACCTCCTTTTCCTAGCCCTACCAACTCTTCTGTCTTAGAACCAATACACAGTATAGATTCCAAGAGGGAAGGGAAGGATTTTTAAAAAATGCAAATTAAAATAACTATAACTATACTATAAAATAAGTATAACTATACTACTTCATGTCTATCAGATTGGCTAATATGTCAGAAAAATGATAGATGTTGGTGGAAATGTGACAAAATTGGGACACTATTGCACTGCTGGTAGTTGTGAGCTTATCCAACCCCTCTGATTTTTTTAACTCAGCTTCACTTTTCTCTGATACCAAGTTTGTGTGTGTGTGTGTGTGTGTGTGTGTGTGTGTACCCACACCTGACCCCCTCTTACATCTAAAAGACATAAATGGCAAATCAAGAGGTCTGGTAAAACGAGGTACAAGAAAGTGAGGATAAGAGGAAGTGGGTAGTTCTTGCTTCAAAATAGGAAGATGAGTAAGTTACCTAGAATAAAGGCAAAATAATAAAAAGCCATGCTTCTCTAAACCATATAAGCCAAAAAAATAAATAAAGTAACTGGAGTTTCTTAAAGACATATGCAATTTTAAAAGATACTTCTGATTTCATTTTCTAAAATTCAGTTTAACTTTATTTTTAGCTCCAAAGTCTCTCTTCTCTCCCTTTACTTAACTCACCCCTACTGAGAAGACAAGACAAACAAAACCCATTACAAATATGACAATTCTGTTTCAAATGAATATCTTAATTTATTTTTTTTGAATTGCATAACCCAAAGCTATCACTGTATACATATTACGTTCAGTGTAGACCATTTGGAATCTAAGATTTTCCTAATTTCACTCTTAATAGCACATAGCTGGGTCCCTGTTACCCCTCCTCCCATGTGGGGAGTAGGATGTTGTGTATTGTGGGCTGTGTATGTTTATTTTTTTCTGAAATTAAAGTATGCAGAATAAAGAGAATGCCATTTTTACACAGAAAAAAAATAGCACATAGTTCTTTGAGAAGATCCTATTAAAAGACTTTGTCAACCTTTTCAACATCATAGGTCACTATTTCCCAGCTGCACTCTGCAATCCAGCTTAAACTGGCCTTTCTTCTGTTCCTCACTCATGACATTACAACTTCTATCTCTGACTTTTCACCTGTCAGTCCCATGCCTGGAATCTCTTCCCTCCTATTCTCCTCACAGAGTCCTTTCTCTTCCTTTAAGATGACACCCAAGCACCCCGTCCTGCAAGCTTTTCCAATAACTAGAACCATGGTTAGAGCCCTTCCTCCCAAAGTACCCTAAATTCAACTATTCTTTTATTTCTATAGGAGAGAGAGAGAGAAAGAGAAAGAGAGAGGGAGAGAGAATGAGAATGTGAGGTTGAAACAATCTTCATTTAGTTCTGGTGAAGCAAACAATAAGAAAACATTCTTGTCTAGTCAAATGCACCAAAAGCAAAATGCGATGGTTCCAATTCCACTCTTAAAATGTCTTTATTAACTTTATATTTATGATGTATATATTTCTCTCTATATTTCTGTCTACCCCATTAGCATGTAAGCTCATTATAATGATTATTTTATTCTTTGTTCTTGTATCTCCAGCATGCACTTCACAGAGTTCCTGTCACATGATTAGTACTGAATAAATTATTGTTGACTGGTTGAATGGATAGTTTCAAATGACTGGCTATGTAAAACAATCCTTAATGTGCTTAGTATCTAGGTAGATGTTTTAAAGAGGCAAAAAAAAGTTCATAGAAGTATCATAATGTAATTTGTAAAAATGTACTCAAATAAACAAAAAATAGGATCCCCCAATACTAGAACTATGCTCTAAACACATAAGATGTACTAAGGGACTGCTATACTCTTAAAACTCCTAAAAGCCACTATCAATATAGCTCGAGATCTTAAAATGGTAAAATATTCACATAATTCAGTTTCTGTGCCTACTACTCCGACTTTTGAGGTTTATATGACAAAAATTATGGGGTCATATCATTCAAAGAGGCACCTGGCAGGTATAGTGTAAAATTTTATGATATTGGTATAAACATTTGAAAAAATAATCATCAATTTCTGAATTATGAAAAATTTGTATAATTCATTAAAAATAATTCTATTTTGGCAAAAATCACCTAAAAGGTTCTTAGGCTTTATCATCTAAAACCTCTAAACTGATTTGGCTACTATCACATATTTTCTAATAAAAGAATAAAATTAAAAGAATTTTTTTTGGCAGAAAAGGAACAATTACTTAATATTATTGGTACATAGAAGTTGCTGAGGGGGACAGCTAGGTGCCTCAGTGGATTGAGAATCAGGCCCAGAAATGGGAAGTCCTGGGTTCTAATCTGGCCTCAGACTTCCTAGTGTGACCCTGGGCAAGTCACTTGATCCCCATGGCCTATCCCTTACCACTCTTCTGCCTTGGAACCAATACATAGTATTGATTCTAAGATGGAAGGTAAAGGTTTTTAAAAAAAAAGTTGCGGAGGGAATGATTTAAAGTCATAGCTTTAGCAGTGACAAGCTCAGAAAATGGATATTGAAAAGTTTTATTATAACATCATAATAAAAGCAAAATTATTTTGATTCTGTTTATTTTGCCTTAAAATTAGTTATGATTATAATAAACTCTGATTATAAACAATAAAAATTTTATCATTATAACTAAATGCCCACATTTAAGTGCTCTAAGTTTTACCTCAACTACATTATTGATTTTGCTTAAAACAATATACCAGAAAAAATCACTGCCATAGTAATATAATGGGTAACATCATTTTAGTTACAACCACATTATTGATTCTTGCAAATAGTATCACTGCAAATATTAACAAGAAGAACAAACTCTTATTCTCACAGAAGTTAATTCTTAAACTAGCTATGGATAATTTCAGTAGTGAACATTTTAAATTGTAGGCAAAATAAAGATCTTTTACAACTGAAAGGGGTAGGATTTTTAAAGGCATTTTTTTGCTATAAGCAGTTTCTAAACTAAGCAGAATGAATGTTATACATTCTTTCCAATATAGTCTCAAGGAATTCCATCCCTTTCTCTCTTCTTATAGAGGCATCAACTATAGTTTAAGTCTTCACCTCCTGAGAGATGACTATAATAGACTACTAATTGGTCTCTGCTTCTAGCATGTTCCTTCTCCAATTCATCTTCCATAAAGTTGTCCAAGTGAATGAACTAGAATGGTTCTTTTTTACCTTAAGGATCAATTACAAATTCCTTTGCCATCAAAAACCCTTTAGAACCCAGCTCCACATTATCTTTCCAGTCTTATTATATATTTTTTGATTCATGCATATAACTCCTTGGGCCCTTAGCTGTTTCTCGCACACAAAATTTCATATCCTATTCTTTATGTCTTAGTGTAGGCTGGATTCTGTGCCTGAAAGGCCCTCCTTCCTCATTTCTACCTCTTAGAATCTGTAGCTTCTTTGAAAACTTAGCTCAAGTACCATATGAAGCATCTGCTTAATCCCCATGATGACAATGCCTCTCCATGAAAATTTACTTTGAATTTTTTATAAACTTATTTCTATATATTTTGTTTCCCACCAACTGAATGTAAAGTCCACAGGAGAAGGGACTGTTTTATTTTTGTCTTTGTATGCCTAGCACCTCATATAGGTACACATACTGTACACAGTAGGGTATTTAATGTTTGATGGTTAACCAAATGATGAAAAAAAGCACTGTTATGTGCTTACTATGAGTAAAGTATTACAGAAAACAGGGACATAAATGAAGATAAGCTTTGCCCTCAAGGAGCTTACATTCTTTTTTTTTTTTTTTTTGCTTTATATATACATATATGTATTTTTTTGCCCATCGCATAGAATAACACATTTCCAAACAAGTCTTACTAAATCTATGATCAAACTTATCTCCCTCCCTCCCTTCCCCTTCCTCATCCTGGTGCTGGCAGGCAATTCAATCTGGATTTTAAGTGTATTATCATGCAAAATATATTTCCATATTATTTATTTTTGTAAGTGAGTAATCTTATTAAACCAACACCCCCAAACATAAACCCAAATAAACAATTGAAAAATTGCATGCTTTCATCAACATTCTGACTCCAACAGTTCTTTCTCTCGAGGTAGATAACATTCTCTGTGATAAATCCTTCAGGAATGGTGACTAGATAGGGGCCCTTTTATGGGTAGTTATGAGGGTGATAAGGAAGTATATTAACATAGTCCATTTCAAGAAGAATGGTAAAGCTGACTGACCATGATGAATGGTTCCAGAATAGGAAAAGGTATGAGAGGGGTGAGGGTGGTGGCAGAAAGGAAAAGGTACATACGCAAGGAGCCTGTGGAAGAGGTGAGTGTAGAGTGAAATAAAGGATAGCTGTGGAGAGGGAAATAAGAGTTGAGGCCCTGGAGCAGAAGTTCCGACATGGCATGATCTCCTATGTAACTGATTTCTATACTTTTAAATAGGAGCTAGATAAAATTAACCGTGTCTACATTTGGCATGAGAGGTTTGGTGTAATGAGGAAACAGTGGTCAAAAAGATCTGGGTTCAAGTCTACTTCATTTATACTTTGCTGGAGAAGATGGGATGGAATGGGATAATTTCTGGATAAAGAGTAGTTTTGCCATGGCAAAAAGATGGCCAATTCATTATGTGAGGCAGAGGTGACGTAGGAGATAAATGATAGGAGATCTGTGAGTGATATAAAATAAGATATAGTAGAGAAGAGGAGGCTCTCAACAAATGACCCCAATTTTTTCAGTAAAATATGAGGAAAGGATTTCATCTCAGAGGATAGGGGGAGGAGGAGCCATGAGAAGTTTAGAGAGGGATGAATAGGTTTGGAAGAATCACTGAATATTCAATGAATTTGAACACAAGTATGCCTGAAGCCATCTAAGCTGTGATGTTTAGCAAGGCTACTCACAAGCTCTGACAATCCAGCAGGGCAGGTTGTCAGGAGGATGGAAATTCCACACTCAGTTTACCCTATGTGACTCTTTTTCAGTGACATTCACTTGTATTGAAATTATTGCAATCAATATCCTTATCTGGCTCAAAGGAGACACAGAAAAACAATACAGGTTCATGACAAGAACAATCACAACCACTGACTACCCACTACCCCAAAATAAACCCCTGTATAACCCCCTAGAGTATAGACATTTCCTCTAGAATCAGCCCAGCAAAAAAACCAGCAGTTAGTGAGCTAATGCAACTTTCTAAAGTTCCCAGCAAGAAAATACCTGGCCTGAGTTTGTTCCCAAACTCCCACAGACCAAAGAAACAGTGAAACACAAGGAAAATAAGGGAATGACAAATTAGCACAGAATCATCCTACCAGAACTGCATTCTTATTAACCCTATTGCAGAAAGAACAGCATGGGAACAAAATTTGGACCAGAATGATATTATTGTATCTTATTAGATGTAATCAACTACCATAACTATCTCCTTGATTTATGATGGGAATGAATAGTATAACGTAACTATATACATGATATAATTAGTTAAAATATAATTAACTATTATGCTTAGCTAGGAACTGATGTTCTAGTACCTTACAGATGGCTGAAAAGAATAAGTTCCAACTAAGCCAGGCCATAACGAATAATTATTGACAAGTTTGCTTCTTTGTTTAACCACAGTAAGATAATTAGTAAATGCCAATCTTGTGATGTTTCAAAAGTTAATATGTGATTTTGAAAGTATGGGAAAATCAAAACCTGTATGAGATCATAAGGAAAAAAGGGTATAAAAATGAAAATCAGCAGATGGCAATTTGACTTGCACTCTGGCTCATCTTCACTCCATTCTTCGCCACACCATCCCACCTCCAGAGACCCAACCAAGCGAAGAGCAGGCTCTTCGCACAAGTATTCAACAGAAGTCATAGTTTGCTACCACATATATAATGTATGTACATATGTGTAAAGTTTACATATATATGAACATGTGTGTGATTCCAGAACAGAAAAAAAAGAGGTGAGGAGGAGGGTAGAAAGAAAAAGTGAATAAGGAAAGAGCTTATAGAAGTTACACATTTATATAAAAAACAGTAAGGAATGTCCGTTTTTTACTTGTATCACCAGCACTTAGCGTAATGCCTACTTAATAAATCCTAAATTTAAATGTGGCCTCAGATACCTTCTAGCTGTGTGATTCTGGTTAGGTCACTTTAACCCTGATTGCCTAGCCTTACACCTTAGAAATGATATTTAATATCAAAATAAATGCTTGCTGATTAATGGATAGGATTTTTAGAAAAGAATAATCCTTCTATAAATATGACTTAAGATGAGCTACATTTGTATCTGAACAATCTTTTAAAATTCCTACCATAATTATCTCTACATTATTGATGTTCAGGTAACTTAATTATTTACGTACATCTATTAGCCTTGCTCATTGATAAAGTAAAGAGATTCTCCAAATAGAAATGATAATTTTATCTATATATTAAAGCCACATGCTAAACAAAAAGAAATCTAAAAGTTTTATTGCTTTTGAGAATAATTTTTACTAGAAGACACTTCCTTCCATAATAATAACTAAGATGTTTAACTTTCAAATTTCTTTATAAATGAAATTCTTTCAACTAAATAGAGACAGCAGAGGAAAGCTGAGAGATACCTGGCCCCAAGCAAGCCTGACTTGGATTCAAGTCTTACATCTGACAAATACTGGCTGTGTGACCCCAAACATGTCCCTTAACCTCTCCAAACAACTCTCAGAAGGTTGCTGCTCAGGATTAGTAGAAGTTGCCTCTACGAAGAGTTCTCTATGCCATTGAAGTTATATGTCCAATTCCTATCTCTATAACAAATAATTAATAAGAATTTCTCTCATAGTGCCGTGATGGCAAACCTATGGCACCCATGCCAAAAATGGCATGCAGACCTCTTTGTGGGCACACACAGGACCTTGGCTTGGCTGGCTGGGAGCCTGACTCCGCCCCAAATGCAAGGGGAGGGTGTGTGGCACTTGAGCCTATCTCTACCATCATGGTGGCAGAACTCAGCTGGGGCACCACACCCAGTCTCAGGAGTTGGGTGGGGCATGGCACAAAGTCCTTAAAAAGTTCTAAAAGGTTCACCAACACTGATAAAGAATCATTACTGGCATAGTGAATAAAGAGATGGTCTGGCAATTGCAAAGCCCTGGGATAAGGCCCACCTCTGACACTGTGTGACCCTGGCCAGGTCACTTCACCTCTCAGAGTTGCTCGAAGGTCCAGATCAGGTGTAGGTCTACATTGTGGGTTCCTTATAATTATGAAATGGAAGGTATGTTCTAAAGAATTTTATTTCATATTAAACTGACAGCAAAAACTCACTTTCCATTCCTATTACCTCTTTGCAAATCTAAAAAAAATATTGAAGAAAAACAATTTCCTTTAGGAATACAAAATTTTACATTAGAAAAAACATTTATTCTACATCCTTACTTTGCAGCAATGAGAGAAGATCTGACAAATGTATTCTTGTGTATAACGAGATCTACCAAGCAGTGCCATGAGGTGTGGTATAACTGTAGCATCCTGGAAATAAGTTGAAAAGGAAAATATTAATAACAGACAGTTTAAATTCTATTAATCAGTGATAATACTTTAAATTACATTACTACAACCAGTGATGGGTCAGATGCAGCCCCCTGAAACGTTCTATCTGGCCAGGTCACATTATTCCTAATCTGATAAATACAATGAGTAGGATACAATACAATGAAACTTCAAAAGAGTTGCCTTAGAAACAGACTGAAGGATGAGCATTTCCTTTCCTTTGGCCCCCTCTTTAAAAAGTTTGCCCATCACTGCTATAAACTATTTAATATATAATATTTCAGATTATATGATGGTGAAGTTGACCTCCTGTCTTTTGCCTTTTTTTTTCTATCCCTAGCCTAGCACATAGCAGGTGTTAGAAAATGTTTACTGGCACTGAAACGCTCAGGGCAAAATGCAAGAACAGAACTTTTAATATCTGTCTTTGGAAATAATTAAAATAAGTTCTGAGTTTATCTCATAAACTACTCATACTTGATAAATAGAACATTTTAAATAAATAGAATTACTGATAAAATCCATTATAAAAATATAACAGTATTTTAATGTATCTATAGACTTCTTATATAAGACTCAAATAAAGACATATACCTTATATTCTTATTTTCTAAAATTATATAGTAAGCTCTGTAAATTTCATAAGAATGGAAGAGTAGGTTATAAAAATAGTAGAGATTCTGAAATTCCAGTGTTTGGACTTTATCCACCTCAATTTGTTGCGGTATAAATTAGTCACAGAAAGATGGGTGAGTAAGGAGAGAACAAAGCTGAAGTATAAAACCAACTATCTTTTCTTCATTCTCAAATATTATTAGTTTATTTCTACTATATTATAGTTTGATGATTATTCTATTAACTAAATTCTCTTTGTAACACTAAGATCCTTCCTGGTCCAAACATCTTTCTGGTTCCTTATAGTCTAGTTAAAAAACAAAAAACAAAAAAAAAACAAAACAAAAAAAAACAACTGTACCTTCTATGCCAAGAAAACTCTTGACATAAGATGTACAAATATATAAATTACTGAGGTTCATTGAAACTCATCGTTTAAGACAGGTATGGGAAAATTTTGTGAACAACAGTCACTGATCAGTATTGGGAAAAAATTAATCAAGGGTCTCATAAATGAAAAGACTTTCTCCCTTCAACAAAAAATTTTGAGGTCCTTTATATTTAATACTTCAATTTGCTTATCATGCACATTCTTCTTATCTCTGTAATTTAGCGTTTGCTCTCTCAAACTGCTCTCAAAGTTTACTAATGTCTTTTTTTTTTTTAACTGTTTTAATTACCAAATCCAGTGACTAACCCTGCTTTTAAAGTCTTTAATCTTCCTAGGCAACAACTGACACTACTTACAGATACCACACTAGAGATCTTCCTCTAAGTTCACATTGAAAGACTACTAATCTTTTGGTAGTCACTCATCAGTTCACCTACCTGTACTACCTAGCCTATGTCTACCCATCTTGTCCACATGGAAAGATTTTTGTCAAAAATAACTTAATAATATGCTTTCTTCTGACCTATCACTGTATAAACCTTTTAGAAAAAAGGAAACAGGGTCAGTTTGATTGGATGACTTCATGTTTATTAAGTCATCATGTCTTCTCTTTCTAAAAAAAATCATAAACTTGTCCTTTAATAAGATATTCTAGAATTTTACAAAGAGAGGAATCAGGCTCCCTCATGTAAATATAGTTTGCAGATTGAACTTTCCTTCCCTTTTTTGAAAATCAGGTACAAGTCTTGCAGCCTTCTCCATTCCTAATGGTTCTTCAAAGATTTCTGAGAGTAACTCAGTAATATCTATCAGTTCTTTTCAAGAGTCTAGATGTTATTCATTTGAACCTGTAGATACTCTTTTAACATCTCATTTATCTTCAATATAAAGTCTTCATTTACCATTTTTTATTGTCCTTTCCAATCCAAAGATTATTCTCCTATCCAATCTAACCCAACTTACAGTTGTTACCTTTCTTTTATTCTCTTGACTTCATTTTTTTTTTTACAAACCAGAAATGTAATTTCATAACTGTCAACTGTTCCTGATGAGAAAATTCCTCTTCCAAAGTAGATCAGGACTTTCTCTAAAACTTAGTTTCTTAAAGAGTTGCTGGAGGCACTGAAAGTTTAAATATTTGAAAAGGTCACTTGGCTAGTATTTTCTGAGAGGTAGGAATAAGGCCAATCTTCTTGATTTTGAATCAAGTTCTCTACCCATTCTGCCTCTCTGCTCCAAATATAACTTTAAAAAACTGTTTTTGTAGTCTTCAGCATTCACTGTCTGCCTCACTGCCTTCTGGAATTTACTTTTCCTGACACTGCTTTACTAGATCATGCTATTCTTTTGTACTAATCCTCAATTATTTAACCTAGTTTCCACTTTCTAATCAAGTTTCTAAAGCAATTTTTATTATAAATTTGTAGTTAATGAAAATTATTAATCAAATAAACACAAGCAGTAAAGATTAAAAATCTAAAGGATTTTTTGTGCTTGGTTGATGCAAATTGCCTATGTGAAAAGAGGCTAGAGTCTGCTTCTGGGACAGTGATGATTACATGTAATGGAGGTACCTTTGAGAGATTTGTGCAGGTATACATATTATAAAACTAGTTTTGATTTACAGCCACGCTTTTTGTGGTGGCAAAAAAAATGGAAAATGAAGGGATGCCCTTCAATTGGGGAATGGCTGAACAAATTGTGGTATATGCTGGTGATGGAACTATTGTGCTCAAAGGAATAATGAACTGAAGAATTCCATGTAAAGTAGACCTCCAGGAATTGATGCAGAGTGAAAGGAGCAGAACCAGGAGAACATTGTACACAGAGGCTGATACACTGTGGTAAAATAGAATGTAATAGACTTCTGTACTAGCAGCAATGCAATGACCCAGGACAATTCTGAGGGATTTATGGAAAAAAAACGCTACCCACATTCAGAGGAAGAACTGCAGGAGTGGAAAACACAGAAGAAAAACAACCCCTTGAACACATGGGTGGATGCGGACATGGTTGGGGATGTGACACTAAATGACCACACAAATGCAACTATCAATAATATATAAATAAGTCTTGATTGATCACACATGTTAAAACCAGTGGAAATGCGTGTTGGATATGGGGGGGGTAAGGGGGATGAAGGGGAAAGTAAAAACAAGAATCATGTAACCATGGAAAATCTTTCTAAAAAAATAAAATATGTAAAAAAAAAAACTAGTTTTGTTCTGCAAATCACATGATCAGGTCTGGAGTTTTCTTCAAAAAGTCTCTAGCAACTAGATGGATAACTTGGTCATTTTTCGCTTTGGCTGGCACTCTTCCTTTGACTCCTTCATGGATGGCATCCAGTAAGAAACTGGTAAAGAGAGTCTGAGCATTTTCCCCACTTTAAACAACATGATATATGGCTCAATTAAAATGGGCTTTGATCTTGTTGCTTCACCATTTTTTAAAGGGATTAGAGACCATGATTTTGTGGAGGAGAGTGGGGATCTAGATATTCCATTATCCCAGATTCTGAGTTTTTGCAGCAAGCTCAGCATCAATGCCCTGGAGAAGTAAAGAATGCGTTTTGGGACCTAGCCCAATAGTAACTGAGAGTAGGATTCATCTGGTAACAATGCAGAATTTGGATGTGATCTTGGTAAGACCAATGTTTTTTAAGAATTGAGTTATATGTTCAAACCTATTCTCACTAGAAATTGAGGTGTGATAGAAGAGGGTGTGTGCCCAAGGATTAGGGAGAAATGTGTATGCCTTTTTCCTTTTCTCTATCCCTTTATAAAAGCTAATTGACATTAAATGACTAAATATAACAAGAGTGCTAATCATTACCTGGGGGGTGGGTTGGGGTGGGGGTGGGGGGTTGTGACAATTGGTGGAGGCTCTAGTCAAGGTAGGAGAGAAGAGATACTTAGAAGCTCCTTTGAGTACTCCAGGAACCAGGAGGGATAACATAATCTAGTTAACACCTACTCTGGGAGGCTGAACCCAGAACATACTTACTATATCATTTAACAGAGTAGAACCAATGAATCCTAAAAACTAAAAACTGCATTTGTTTTGTATTCTAATTCGCCCCAAATTCTAGAGTCTATATTTTTCATTTTTTAAATATTAATTCTGGTTTATATGTATACAGTTCTGGTTTTGTTCATTTCACTTTCCATAATCTCAAAAGGACCTTCTATTCTGGCATACGTTACATTTATCATTTCTATAGCCCCTTAATCTTTTACATTAATGTATAATAACTTATTTGATAATTTTTTCAAAAAGATATGCAAATCATTTCTAGTCTTTTGCTATGATATCTGTAAGTTATGACCATATCATACAAATAGATTTTTTCTGTTACAATGAAAAGCAACAAAATTGCTAGGTCAAAGGCTATTAATTAGCCTTGCAAATCTTGCAATTTTTTGCTATATACATGGCCTTGTTGGTCTTGAAGTTATTTGTATAAGACTTTGTATTTTGTTTTATTTTGTATACTTTGTATTAAGACTTAAATATTAGAAACTACAGTGCCACTCAATATATTTCCCACAGACCTGCCAACAATTAGTTTTATAATTTTTTTCCTATGCCTGATGTTACAGTGAATGTAAGGTGGTATATTAAGGTTGTCTTGATTACATTTCTGAATGTTTACCGAGTTTGAGCATCTGTTAACATAAGTTAACACCTTATTCTGTTATTAAAATCCAATTTAATTTAAGTTCTCTGTGTAATCTTGCTGATTTCTTTCTGTTGCTCCCCTTTTTTTAATCCTTATTTCTATTTTTTCTTCAGAATTTCATTCTTACGGACTTTCTATTCTTGGGGTTAGTTTTCCCTGAAAAATTTTATTCTTTCTCTGAATCTTTTGAAATCTTCTCTTCTAAAATCTAAGGTTTATGTAAGACTATGCCCACCTTTCCTTTCTTCAATATCATCTCTACCTTCACCACCAATTCCTCCTTCATGGTCAGAATCAGGTTCAAAATTACTTATTACCTATTTTACCTTTTGAAGGAAAAAATGATCATCAGACATATAATTTATCAGTTGTTTTGCTTTCAGCAAAAGAGAAAGCTCCCACATATTTCCAGATAGTTGAAATCCCCTATCACTAAAATGCCATGCTTCCAAACTGTTTATTATCTGTTTGGTCAAGGAGTATATAACACACAAAGATATCACTTCTGTTTCTCCCACTTTTGATCCTCACACAGATGTTCTTCATGTTTTGCTGTTTGCAGTTCCTAGATTTCCATATATGAATATAACTTGTTTAAAAAAAAAAAACACTACCAAAAGAAATGCTAATCCACACCCCTTTCCTTTTTAACTTTTGTTCATTTTCAATAGTGTACCTTTTCAGAGTCATAGACCAGTTATAAGTCTTATTCCACCAAATTTCAGTGATATTTGTGACACCAAGTTCTTTTTCATTAGGACCTCTGGTTTATAACTCTTTCTGTTATTTTCCCCATCTGTGATCTAATATGCTCTACAGTACCAGATTTGACATATGTATATGATCCCTTTTGATCAGATTTGTAAGCCTCTAGGTAATATTTTTTTACCATACTGTTAATATACTATATCCTTGGCCATCATTCCTATGTTATTAAGTTATGGTACAGAAATCCAAGTACCACTGTCAGACATATTTGTTGTTAATTTCCTCAATCTACCTTTTTCTTTTAACTCCCCCATCCTCAATCAGCCATAATATGGAAAATATCATTTATACTCACAAAGTATTCATTATTATTAGTATTATAATACTAGAACTTAAGATTTTCATCTTCGTAAAACTTACTGTATAAAGTAGTTCCTCTGGGGTAACTGGACTGGTAAAAATGGTGCGAAGGCATCTAAGGCAAGCTTCAATGAATTTCAAATCTTGAGATAGTAATCCTATTAACAAAAACTGGGATTATCATACAGTTTTAAGAACAGATTTATTGCACTAAAACCAGAAAGCTATATCAAAATGCACTATATTAAAATTAAGGTTTGAGCTTTACATACCTTGCAGCAAGGCAGGAATAATATGGCAGTCCAGGAGAGACTTGACATTGTTTTCAGTACCCATAGCAAGACTTCCCAAGACCACAGCACATTCAGTTTTTAGCTCTGTGCTCGAAGTTTCTTGCTGAAGCAGATATAAGAGTCTACAAAAGTAAAAATTAAAAAAAAAACTAAAAGACGAAAAAAGTTAAAACACAAAGCATCACTAAATAACAACAAAAAGATAATGATAGCTATTTAAATGGTACAATGGATTCAGCTCATTGTAGCTATTTGGGGGAACTTATTTGATTTAATTAACTGGTTAATTAAAATTATAACTAAAAAAAACATAATGAAGTTCTGTATATTTTAATGGCCTAATAATTTTCTGTGATTCTTCTTTGTAGAACTAAGATAACAAAAGTCTATAGAACCTGACTTCCGAGTAGATCTTTGGAGATCCATGCCTCCCAAGCCCAAACATTAGTTGGTCCTTCAAGTATAGAACTGAACTCCATAAACTAAATAAATGCAGCATTTTTTAGATAAAAGCATAGAAGCCTACCTCAGAACCAACTGAGAAAGAGTTATAGACATCTGACCCCAAATAAGTACATTAGAGAAATAACACAACAGGTGATACATTAGTAGTATACTTTGGACGGTTGTATAGAAATATAAGAGCCAAGAGGCAGCCAGGGCTAACAAGATTTGCTCCTTTGAGATTCAAATTAGGGTTCCCTTTTCCTCCCAAAGTTACTACACACACACACACACACACACACACACACACACACACACACACACAAGTATGTATGTATGTATGTAAAAAAATCCCCCTAAGGAGAGGTTCTACTGATAGATGACACTCTACAAAGAAGTAAAATAGTACTAAATCTCTTCAAATTTTAATTAATGATTTTGTCACTTTTTTTTTGGTCTTCTCATTCAAAGAAATCATATGGTCTATAAAATGGTAATTCTAAAAAGTAAAATTCATAGCATGACAATTAATAAAATATAACTTTCATACATTTCAAAAATGGTATTTGGGTCCCATATAGTAATTGGTCCAAATTAGAGGAGAAATTGCAAAAGATCAGGATTAGAAGGAAAATAATAGTGTTGATACAATGTATAAGCCAAGTTATTTTAAATTTTGCTTATTTATTTAGAATATTTTGTTACTGTTACAGCAATCTTATTAAATTTCTAATATGATAGGAATTAAATAACATTCTCTGGATAAATCAATTCTCTGGTACTTTAGTTTTTAGAGGCATTTTCTTCACATGCTTCAGACTATCATTAAGAAAAATTAAGAAGCATTTTCAGGAACAGAAAAATTTTAAGAAAAGTAATTCTTAAGACTGGAAAGGAATAGAATCAGAATGTTCTATGAATAAGGGGGAGGGTGTTCATTTACAAAAAAACATACCTTGGTACTGCTCCTAAAACAATGAGGTTGGCTTTCTGTTTGTTATTTCCAATTACAGCATTTTTCATGTCTCTAAATTCAAAAAGGAAAAAAGTAATCTTGTTGAAATATCAGAGAAATTCTTCAAATGATTCTATTAATTGACCCCTCTTATAGCAGCATCATGCATTAAACAAAGCATTTTTTTTTTAAAATCCTATTCTATGTCAGAAAAAGCATTATTTTTGGCTAGCTGACACTTAGTAAAATAGATGCGGAGGAACTGTAGACAGCTTAACACAAAGCTATCAAGCCAAACTAAACAAAACAAAAGAACTAAAAGCACGTGTCCTATTGAGCTAGAAGTGTAACCTTCAGTTTATTAAAGATAATCAGAATATCTATCTATACAAATCATAAGGGACTTTGAAAAGATATAACAGCAGAAATAACTTTGTTTAATGGGCTTCTGATTATTAATGTCAAGTGAGTCATAAAAACAGGGAGATAGACACATGCCAAAATTGTCTTCCTTCCCCAGATACATAAGATATCTAGTGTAGATTCCAAATGAAAAACAGATTTCTCACATATGGTATAGTAATCCAAGTACTATTTGTTAATGATATTTTTTTAAACCCTGACCTTCCATCTTGGAATCAATACTGTGTATTGATTCCAAGGCAGAAGAGTAGTAAGGGCTAGGTAATGGGGGTGAGATGACTTCCCCAGGGTCACCCAGCTAGGAAGTATCTGAGGCCAGATTTGAACCCAGGACCTCCTGTCTCTAGGCCTGGCACTCAATCCACTAAGCCAACTAGCTACCCTCAATGACCTTGTTTTGACTGCAAAAAAAAATCCAGAATACCACAAAACTTCCAAAATGCACACCATAAACACCCCAAAAAAATTCAACATAGTCATCAATATAGAAAAAAATTAATAAAAAAGAATCCCATCTGTCAACACTATGATACACAGGAGATAAGTAACACAATTTATGAATGTTGGATAGACACTGTGGATAGACAATTAAATGAGCTCAGAATTTAATAGAACAGGCTTCTAACTTTTGAGAAACTCTGCAGTAATTTTAATGACTCTGAGGTTCTCATTTTACAAAAGTACCCTCTTGGTAACATCACTATTCTTCCAGTGATGTTATACACCTGTGTGTGAATCACAACATGCTAGTCTCCTGTCAGATTATTAAAAGTGCCTTAGAGAAGTACATGGTGGGCTTGAATAAGTGGTAACATAACATAAATGAAAAGTGCTTAGGAAAAGCAGTGCAAACAATGTAATGAGAGCTATATTGCCAGAAAAAGAGGTGAGTCGTTCATATATCAAGTTGGAGGGATAAAAGATGGACATCCCATAAGTTCTTCTGTAGTCCATACAATATCAAGAGATCTATGGAAAAGCCCTCCCCAGCACATTAGGTGGAATCTCAATGGATGATTTATGAGAAAATATGGATCAACAAGACAGAGGACTAGACATTTTCTCTAAGCCCCATGACCTCTCAAATCACGCCAAAACATAAATTATACACCAAAGATAAAGCAACATCAGCCACCTCCATGGTTTAAGACACCCAGAATCCCAAAGAATGTTTATCATACACACCATACCCCACACTCCCCCAACACACATGCGATCTACCTTGAGCTCACTCAGCATGCCCTCATCTACTCCATCAGTGGCAGTAAGGTTACACTACATGCCCTCATAACCCAACCAGGCTGAGGAAAGCCAGCCAATACTACAGAAGCACTCTAGGAAACTTTCTGAGTTGTAAAAGATTTCTGCAAAACAAAGGAAAATGATCCAGTATTTGATGCAACAGAAGATCTTGTGGGATTTAAAGAGAACATAGGACTACCACACTGTACCTGAGTAGTTTAAAAGAGAAACGAGAATGATGAGATTAGAATTATGGCTTGCATAAAAAAAAATGGCCATAAGAGAAAAAGTGAAATGTATAATGTCAAGTCCCATCAAAGAACCTAAAGAAAAAACAAGAGTTATAAAATGCAAATACACAGAAGTGAGGGACAATCTGGAAGAAGAGAATAAAAAAAGAAAAGGAAAAAAATGATGACCATGCAAGTGAAAAGTACTGATCTCAAAGAAATGATCCAAATATACAACCTAAGGATCATGGGTCTCCCAGAAGAACAGGACAGAATGAAAAAAATCTAAACGTGGCAAAAAAATATGAATACAATAATGCAAACAATAATAATAGAGAACTGGTCAGAACTTCTGAACACAGAAAATGAAATACCAGTTGAAAAATAAACCACCTCCAGTAAAACCAAAAACTGCAAATTCTGAGACATGCAGTAAATTCAACAAGTTCTGCAAAGTGATCAAAAGAAAAACTTTTTCAGAAACAAAGGAAAAGGGGGCAGCTGGGTAGCTCAGTGGATTGAGAGTCAGGCCTAGAGACAGGAGGTCCTAAGTTCAAATCCTGCCTCAGACACTTCCTAGCTGTGTGACCCTGGGCAAGCCATTGCCCACCCTTACCATTCTTCCACCTATGAGCCAATACACAGAAGTTAAGGGTTTAAAAAAAGGGAAAAAAAAAAAAACAAAGGAAAAGATACCCTAATAACACAAGAATATTCCACGCCTGCTAGAAAATAAAGAATGGGATGGAATAATGTGCTCCAAAAACAATGGAACTCAGGATTGAATAGTTTGGAAGGACCCATTAAAAAAACAAAAAGTGATAAACAAGGAAACTGCATTATGAGAAAAGTAACCTTAGATAATAAGCCAACATCAGTAATAAACATACATTCCAATGCCTTGGAATTCAAATTCATAAAGGAAATGTTAACTGAAGAAGATATAGACAATAACACAATAATGATAGGAGATTTCAGTATCTCATGGTTTGGGATGTGTCTAGCAAAAAACAATAAAAGGAAAATATGGAATTTAAATTGCTGGAGAAACCAGAGCTAAAAGATTTATGGCATCTTCTAAATGAGAATAGAAAATAATATACATATTTCACAGCAACAAGTGAAACTTTTACGATAAAAATTGTTCATATGTTAGGACAAAAAGATATTGCAAACAAATGTAAAAAGGCACAAATAATAGGCAATAATGCAATTAAACAGTGATTGTTTCAAGGACTATTAAGACAGAATCGATTGGAGACAATAACAAAATCTTGAGTCAGTTAATGAACATACGATAGAAATAATTATGTGAAAGAAAACTATAATTAAGAGGCAATATATAAAAATTTCTGGGATGTAGCTAGAGCTGTCCTTGTTGGAAAAACCATAACAGAAGGTGGGGGGTGGGGGTGGGAAATGATCGATGAACTGAATATGCATTTTTAAAAATCAGAAAGTCAACAAATAAATAAGCATAGAAGAGGAAATATTAAAAATTAGAGGATGATAAATTAGAAATAAAAACCCCACAAAATGGAAACTAAAACTAAAAGCAGGTTCTTATAAAAAGACTAATAAAAATGATAAACCTTTAGCTACTCTGCTTAAAAAGACAAAATCAGATCAACAAAATAGCAAATAAGTAAGGTGAAATAACAAGAAAATTATAGTAACTATGCTAAGACTGAAAACACAAGAGGAATAGAGGAATATCTTTAAAATATAAAATACTAGGGGCATCTGAGTGGCTCAGTGGATTGAGAGCCAGGCCTACAGACAAGAGGTACTGGGGTCAATTCCAACATTAGACACTTCCTAGCTAGGTGACCCTGGGCAAACCACTTAACCTCAATTGCCTAGCATTTATCACTCTTCTGCCTTGAAACCAAGACTTATTTTTGATTCTAAGAGAGAAGGTAAGGGTTATTAAAAATAAAAATAAAAACTTCAGGCCAATGTCATTAATAAATATTGACTCAAAATTTTTAAACAAAATCCTGTTGGACAATGATTTATCCAAGAAATATTTCACAATGATTATGTGAGATTTATACCTGGGATTCAAGGATGGTCAATCATTAAAATAAATATAATCATATTAAAACTCAAAATATCATGATCATCAATATATACAGAAAAGGCCTGTGAAAAGTACAGCACTCAGCCTAAAAACCCTATAAGAATACAGACAAAAACTTTTTTAAAATAACATAAAAAGCATCTATCTAAAACCAAAAACAATGCAATCCTCGGGAAAAGGAAGGATGTGCATGAACTTAAATGTCCTAAGCAGTTTGCTATTTTGTCATTTCTCCCTTACCTTCATAAACCTTAATAAGCAAACCAGGCTAGTTATCTGAATAAATGTTGAAGGTCTGTGACTTGTGGGGAAAGTATTTATGTTGGAATCAACCTGCCATAACTAAATCAACAGTATCAATACCAATGAAGAGAAGTTACACATAAGAGAAAGAAATCCTGAACATTCCAAGATTTATTCCCAGACAAGATGGGAATGCTAAATAACTCTTATCATAAGAAACAGCTTCATCAAGATTGATGCTCTTGTTTTACTTTGTCACTGAGGAAGTTTCTGGATCTTGAAGACACAAGTGAAATCTTGGTGAAGCTACCAAGACAACATCATGGAATTGTGGCTAGTCTATCTTGAAATCCACTGAGGCAAGAATTCTTTACTCTTAGGGGTCCAGATAAGATTTCAAAGGCTATGTGAACTTGGAAGGGGGGAAAATACATTGTTAATTTTATAAATTTCTAAATGAAATCTAGTCTTTCCTTCAATTATTTAAAAAATAGTATTTTGAGAAGGGATCCATAGACTTTCCTAGATTGCCCAAAAGGTCCATGACAGGAAAAACAAAAAACTAAGAACTCTTGCCTTAAGGCTTTTTTACATCATAGCACTGAAGAGGTCAGCATTCAGCTCTCCAAACTGGGCATGGGTGTTAAAGATAGAGAAGTCAATTCTTTCCATAGAGAAGTCAAACTCAATAATGAACTGAGTACTAGAAGAGAGTAGTGGAGTAGAGCACTCTGAATGTTCACAAACAGTGCAAAGGTGGCAGATAGCCCCCTTGTTATAACTAAAATAATATCCTTTTTGTGTTTGCATTTGAACTTAGCAACAAAATACTCAAAATCCACCCCATGAAAGTAGATATTCTCAGCTGTGGATTTGACTTCAAAGATACTATCTTTAATGGTGAGGACTGAGATATTTAAAGTGCTTCCTTTGAGTCAAAGATCAGCACAATTCCCTCATGTAAGACAAAACCAATAACAGCAGCAGTTTGAGACCAGTGATGGTTTCAGTATTCAAGGGGTCTAATATTAGTCATTGAAGCTGGAACTATGATTCCATTTTTTAACAGTCTTTCACAATCACAGTTTTACACGATCACAGTTTTAACAGTCTTTCCAAGGTAAGCATTAGCAATTATTCTCATCTTTGTCAGGACCATAGAAGACACTTGCTCTGATAATGGCTTGTGGTCAACTGTCTGACTTTACACCTTCATCATTAAATGTGACCAGTCAGGCACAAAGTATCAAAAACATTATATTACAATTAGATTCTTTGTAGCACTGCTGCTCAAACTGTCAGTGAAAGCAATAGAGCTGGGCGGGGGAGGGGTAGTCTTGCCAACTGCAGGTCCCTCAGCTGGAAATTTCCACTGTCTTAAGACATTGATCAATAGAACAGGAGAAAAACATAATATTGCTCTTTTATTAAATATAACAACTTTCTCTACAGTGAAAACTATAGTTAATAGAGCTACAAAGTTACATGGCTCTTGAATTACGTGTAAAATGACTTACATGCTCATCAAGTTGCAATAATTATGTTGTCAAATTATCCTTTTGAAGAATGCAAAATCTAAGTACACTAAACCTGTGATATCGCATGCTTAGGAAATGGTGTGTTTTGGTTAATAAAGTTATGTTAATCAAGTAATTATCACATACAATGATCTTATACTCCTTAATTAAAATTAAAAAAACTGAATACTTCCTCTATATGCCTGAAATGAATTTAATTCAAAGTTCTTGTAATTGTCAACTATTAATGTTCAAAGGATATAAAAAGGAGAATGCCAGATAACAAAGAAATGGCTGTAAATATCAACTGTGAAATTCACTGTCTTTCTGAAGTAGTTTATGACTCTTAAAGGGAACTAACAAATCAAAAAACAATCATCTATTAAGCACTTTTGATGTCCTGGGCACTAAGAGTTTTCGTGGTTCTATAACTTTGGATTTCAA
Source organism: Gracilinanus agilis (assembly GCF_016433145.1). NCBI lineage: Eukaryota > Metazoa > Chordata > Mammalia > Didelphimorphia > Didelphidae > Gracilinanus > Gracilinanus agilis. Next base: position 328,808,722 of record NC_058132.1, read on the forward strand.
CTGTTATCTCTTGCCCATAATACTCTCAAGTGCCAAGGGTACCAGATTTAAATGTAACTGGGAAATATTTAACAAAATATGTTAATAAGTGATCTTCAGGAATCCTTACGTATGGTTTAAAAGCCCCCTTTTCTGTTTGAGTTTGATACTACTGGCCTAGACATTTACAAAGTCAAATATTTAACTGAACATTGCCCAGAGGGAGGGAAAGAAAATGAATGATGTAAACATGAAAAAATATTCTAAAGAAACAAACCATCACCATTCACATAGTTTTCCATGTTAAAAACACTGCTATTATTTTCTGCTTTCTACTCTCCCTTATCCAGTCACCCTGTCCCATCAATTCTACTTCTACAATATCTATGTCATCCATCAACTTCAGTCTATTCCCACAGACACTATCAAAATAACTATCCTTATTCACACTTAACTAGATTACTGCAATAGCTTAATGGGTCTTCTTGTTACCCTTCTTTCCTCTGCCAGACCAATTCCTTGCTCAATGATCTAGTGATAACATTCCTATACTCAAAACATTTCAACTAACTGAAGTTCAAAGTTCTTTGACTGTCATTCAAAATGATCCATAATCTAGTAGTCTTACCTTTTCAGCCTTATTTCATATACTACGCCTATCCATATATTATATACCTAGCATAATAGGTTACTTGTTTTCCCGTCTGTATACCTCATACTTGACTGCTTTTGCTTATGTTGTTTCCAATGTCTGAAAGAGCCTTTCTCCTTGTTGAATTTCTATCTATCCTTTAAAGCTCAGCTGAAATGTCACCTCTTCTAGGTAGTCTTCCTTAAGGCTTCACATAGCCCTTGGCTTCTAATTCTTTAGTATGCATGTGCTATTTTGGCTATACTTATCTCTCTATCATAGTCCCCTCCTAAACTATAAAATCTATGAGATTTTATATAGATTTTATACAGGGGCAGTATCTTTTTTACTTCTAGTATCTAAAAATGTGTCCTCCACATAGTTGAACTTCATTGCTGAGATTATAACTTAAAATACTAATATATTCTAAAGAGCACAGCAGTCTTTAAATCATATAGGGTTAGAGAATGGGATGTTGTGAACGAGTTTTAGGATGATATACAATTAACCCTCTAAACAGCCATACTATGAAAACAGAATACAATGAACACAATTTAAGTGTTTCAAGCCTATTCAGACCATTATTATAGACATCAATTATTATACAGTGATGAATGATCTAGCTATAGATATAAATACAAATTCAGATGGCATATAACACCGGACTGAAAGGTCATCTTGAAGAAGATAATCTGAGGCTTATTTCCTTGAACAAATCTCTGTTGTCAGTTTCCTTTTGAATCATTTGTCTTTCTCATAAAAGTGCAATGAAGATTGTGTAGCTATCTGACCTCCAGGGAAGCATAAGAAAGTCTCCCTCCTAAAGACTTAATTACTACCAACAAGAAATAAAGCAGCCTTCTTCTTACATGTTTTATTGTCTTCCAGAAAATCTTCCAGATTGTTATGGCCAGTGCCACTGACTTGTAAGAAATATTAAAAATCTCATCTATTATTTCTAATATAATGTGAATGCCAATCTTCCATCAGCTTCAATCTCATCTTCAATTTCACTTAGAAACTTAATTTTTCTGATGGAATATAAAGGAAAGATATTCATCATTATTCCAGAAACCTGTACAAATATGCCATAGGAAGATCTTAGTAAACATGTTTCCAAACAAGACACAAGACCATAACTTTCTCTAAGTTCTCCAGGATGATAGGCATTTAACAATATACTATGCATAAGAAGTATAAAAATAGCATACCTAATGTTATAGTGAGACAAAGTTCTATAGCAGGGGTCAGCAACCTTTTTGGCCGTGAGAGCCATAAACACCACATTTTTTAAAATGTAATTTCATGAGAGCCATACAGTGCTCACAGTGTGCGCTCTTGTAACAGCGCCTGAAAAAAAAATTGACTTTATGGCTCCTGCAGAAAGAGCCATATGTTGCCGACCCCTGTTCTATTGGATACCTGTGAGGTGGGTAACTATTATAATATCTCTTCTGAAATAAAATTTCATATTCTGAATTTCTGTTTCACTCCTCAGTTGAATCCATCATGTAATATTAGCAAATAGGAATAAGGTTTTAAAATTTCACTAAATAGTGTATTACAACTGTCAAAAAAACATAACCTCACATAACTATCAAAATGTTCCTTCCTTTCCTGTAGATACAAAAATATAATGGAACCATCAAAAAAATTACCCATCCATTCATGTGGCTAATTATACCTCATAAGTTACTCACATGTCACATGCATGATGATGTTGAATAATGGAGAAATTAAAATTTTAAAGCTGTATGAGAGCCTGTTATACTAAAAAAAAAAGTCATCTTTCCTATATTCCACTTAAAGAAGACCAGTAACCACTGTCAAAGTAAAACAATTTAAAACACTTCTGTGAATGAACTTTTCAAAAATTAACTATCTGAAAAAGGTATTTTATGACCATGATTTACTAATTGATCTTCACCAGCTACTTCTCTTCTAATTATATATCTTAATTTAAGGTATGTTGTGAGGAGGATTACTTAGTTAATATTTAGGAGACCTAACAGGAAGGGCTGGAGAATTCCAAATGGAATGGGGGAGCAGGAAGTGTGGCTTGCTCTCTCTCTCTGAGATGGACTCCAAGGTGGTTGGGACAAGCTGTAACTGTCCCTGGGAGACCTCAGAGCTAGTGGAGTTGTACCCTGATTCCCTGGGATCTTGGAGAGTGGTGAAGGCTGAAAAGGCAGAAGACCTCAATCCTGCAAGTCAACTCTGTGTAGTGAAGTGGCCTGTGATCTAGTGGACAGCTTGCAGACATCACTCCCTACCTGGTTACTTTGGATCATCAGCTGTGGAGGAATTGGTTCCTGGCATCCTGAAAACATCTCTGGAATAGTTGTGAGACCCCCAAAATCAAGCCCTCTTCCTCAGGTCCTCAGCCAAGCTGTCAAAACCTGGCAGAAGCCAGGTTGGCTAGGGATCTTACCCCTTTTGACTCCAGTTCTGGGTAGTTAGTCATAGCTTTACCTAACCCCCTTTCCAATCCCCTCATATTATAATTAAACTGATTCCCTGTGTGTTTTAGTAATTTAAAATCCTCATTGTGTGTATGTAATAATCTGAAGCTATTCCAGGCTGGGTGGGGCAGAGTGACAGTTAGTCAGGCTTAACTGCCATTTCAGTCAATGGTCATTCCCCTTATAGTTAAACCTGGTTCCCTGACTTGTAAAGTCTCACCCATTGTCCCTTCCTGTCTCCTATCCACCCCCACTGAGCCCACATTCAATATTTAAGTCAACTTCCCTGGTTTTCCCCATAATAGGTACCAGAAACACCTATTAGGAAACATGCAGCTCAGTTATCAGCAATACTCTACTAAGAAACCTGTCTTTTCAATTAACTGACCAAGGAATAATGGCATTTTGATTCTTTTAGAGAGAAGCACTTGCAAAAGACATGATATGTGGTTTTAAAACTTCAGGGCAGGATAATGATCAGTAATTTTACTATATTCTCAGAACCTAGAAAAAAAGTTTTCCCAGTTGTCTTTCTAAGTGTGTAATAATGCAAAATAATTCATCAAAAAATCTGTGTCTCTCTCAAATCAGGGAAATTTTCTTTTTACCCTCTTCCTAGTACTCTTAATGAAAGCAAAAATCTGTATGGAAGTCCATTATGCCTAGCTCTGTTCTGCTTCTTGTACATACTTTTAGACAGGCTATGATACAATACTGAATTTTGGCTTAGCTTATAATTCATTGTATTAATGAATGGCTAGCTACCTCCTTATTCAAAATTATTCTGTCCACCAAAAAAAACACCATTTACTTACATACTCCAAACACTGCACTTTCAGAAAGTATTAATTCTTTCTATAAAACTGCAAAGGCAAGGAGTATTTCAGGTCTGTTATCTCATCTCCAAATATTCTACTAACAAATAGGTTACTATAAAAAAAAAAAAACCAAATTCACAATTTGAAAACTGAACCTAAGTAATCTTGATTCATACTAGGATCCTTCTAAGATTTATGAAATAATTACTTCCCCTGGATAGAAGTTTTTTATATTATTTAGGAACCTCTTAAGATTGAGTTCATAATACCAATCTAAGACCTAATGTGACCTATTCATTTAAAAATGCTCATAAAGTATGTTTGGAGTTAAATAATAAACTTGGATATTTTAGTTCCATAATAGTTTTTAATTAATGTGTGAAACTTCCAAAATTTTAAAATATTATTTCCTTTTAAATAAAAGTTTATTTAAATTACAAGGCATAACTACAATTTAAATTACTTTAAAAATTTTAAATACATAATAAATTTACATAAGAGGTAATAAGGTAATAAGATTACCCGTCTAAATCTACTTACAAACTTTTTTCTGCACTATTCTCTGTTTTTTAAATGTTTTGTTTTTTCATCACTTTTATCACTTTTCATCATCCATTCCCCCTACACATAACTCTACTCAAGCCCACAAATAAAAACCTTCCCTTTTAATAAATATAATCTTCTAATATAGTCAAGCCAAATAAATTCATACTCCAACCTTTTCTTGAAACAAGACTTTTTACTTATAGCTAGAATCAGTCACAAGATAATGCCTCATCATCAGTCTTTGTGGATCCAGCATCAGCCATTAATCCTTTCAAAGTTATTTTTCTGTACACTGTTGTATTCATTATAGTTCTAGTTCTAATCTCTTAGTTCTGCATCATTTCACACCAGTGTTTGTTCTCAGGTTTCTCTGAATACTTTCATCACTTTTTTAAAGGAACAATAATATTTCATTACATTCATGTAACATAATTTACTCAGCCATTCCCCAATTAATGACCACCCACTTTATTTCTAGTTCTTTGCTATAATAAGTATTGCTCTAAATGTTTTTATACACATGGATCATTCTCTCTGTTGTTTATATCCTTGAGTATATATCCAGTGTCACTATTGCTAGATGAAAGAGTAAACTCAGTTTAGCAACTTTTGGGACAGAGTTCCAAATTGCTTTCCAAAATGACTAGGCCAATTCACAATTCAACCAATTCCACCAACCCAATCTGTGTGAGTTAAGAGTTAGAAGCATTGTTGTTTTAATTTGCCTTTCTCCAGTAGTGGTTTGACATACTTTTCATACAGATATAGATAGCTTGGATTTCTTCCCTTGAGCCTGTCTATTCTTATCATTTGGACATTTATGAAACTGGAGAAGAATTCTTATTCTTATAAACTTAAAATGAGTGAATAACACATTTACTAAGAATTTCCAATTGAGCAAAGCACTATGCTAAGTGCTGGGAATACAAATAGAAAACAAACAATAAAGAAATCAGTTTCTCTCTCTCTGTCTCTCTGTCTCTCTGTCTCTGTCTCTCTCTCTCTCTCTCTCTCTCTCTCTCTCTCACACACACACACACACACACACACACACACACACACACGCATATATACATATAGGAAATAAGGCTTTTATCAGAAAAACTTGCTGTAAGAATTGTTTTCCAAATTAACTATTTCTCTTCTAATCATAGTTATATTATTTTGGGGGAATTTTTATACAAAAGCCTTTTAATTTTATTTAATCAAAACTGTCTGTTTTACTTTCCATAACACTCTGATCACGAACTCTTCCCCATCTATAGATCCAAAAGGGCATTTCTTCTTTGGCCCTCCATTTCTTGAGCAGCCATTTAAATCTGAGGCACTAAGATGGGACAGCAGATAGAACTAGACCTGGAGTCAAAAAGATCTGAGTCCAAAGCTAATCTCAGACATTATCTCTGCAACCTGGAGCAAGTCACTCATTGCTTTTTGCCTCAGTTTCTTCATCTGTAAAACAGCACCTACTTCCCAAAATTGTGAGGATCAAATGAGATATTTATAAAGCACTTGGCAAATTTGAAGGCACATTATCATCAATCATGAATCCATATGGAGCTAAGCTTGGTATATAGTGTGAAAAGTTAGGTTTAAACCTAATTTCTGATGGACTGTCTTCAAGTTTTTGGTGAAATAATGAGTGCTTGCTCCAGTACCTGGAGTCCTTGTGTTTGATGAACACTAGGCTACAAAATTCATTTGATCCTGTGTGTTATAGAAACTAATCTGCTTTATTGCCTGACTTTGCTTGTTCTTTTTTTTTTAAGACAATGTACCAAATAGCTTTGATGAGTATTGTTTCATAGTATTGCTTAAGGTTGTTACCGTTAGGCCCATTTTTTCCCATTGTTTTTCATTATTTCCCTTGAGATTCCTGACCTTGTGTTCCTCATTTGAATTTTATTATTTAGTCTAATTCTATAAAGCAACTTTTTGGTAGTTGGCATAAAACTAAATCCATGAATCAAATTAGGAAGTACCATCAATTTTATAGTGTTGGCATACCCCAACTATGAGCATTAATCTTTTCAATTACCTAAGTCTCCATTTACTTCTAAAGAATATTTTATAATTGAAAAACAGTTTGGAATAAATATCTAATATAACTAAGTAAATTAATTTAGGGTAATATTGTTTTCATCATATTAGTGGAGCCTACCTAAAACAAGTTGAATTAGAAGCAGTAAAATAACAGATACAATGACCAATCCAATGTAATTGATTGAAACTGAATGCTTCAAAATCATAATGGCTAAGGTTGACCCCAAAGAATAGATTTGAGAAAATATCTCTCCCTCCCTGTCTTTTCAAAGGTGGGGAACCATGAGATTGAAATATTGCAAATGACATCAGATTCTTTGATAATGTGGATTTTACAGAGCTTTTTAAAAAATTTCTTCCTCTTTTAAAAAATTTCTTTATGATAGTGACAGCTCTCTGGGAGCATACTGGGAGAAGAGTATAATAGAAAATGTAAGAGATGTGAAAAAGATAATAAAAATCTATATGCTTCAAAAAGTGTTTTGTAGTTGTATTCTTATAATTATTTTGAGCATATGGGTAAGTAAACTGCCAGATATTTTATACGTTCAGTAGTTATTTCGAATGGAATTTCTTTTTATATCTCTTCCTGCTGAGCTTTTATTGTTAATATGTAGAAAGGCTGACAATTTCTTTGGGTTTGTTTTATAGCCTGCTATTTAAGTGAAGTTACTGTTTCAAGTAATTTTTTGGTTGAATCTCTCATGTTCTCTGAGCAGATGACTTCATCATCTATAAAAAGCAATAATTTTGTTTATTCTTCGCCTATGCTCATTCCCTCAATGTCTTTATCTTACTGCAATAGCTAGTTTTTCTAGAACTATTATCAAATAACAGTAGTAACAATGTACATCCTTGTTTTATCACTTTTTAAATGTTTAAATAAAATTACTGATTTTCATATTATTTGCATTAATAGAAGTACTGAATTTATAATCTTGTCAATTAAATATAACTTTAGAATATGTTTGGAAATTTACTTTTGAATATGCCTATTAATATTTATGAATACAGCTCAAATAAGAAAATAAGGGCAAACTACAAATACATAATTGGGAAAGAATTGGGAAATATAGTCTTCCTCTTGCTTCTTCCTTCCTTCCTTCCTTCCTGTAGACCAAGTTATTCTGAGAAATAGCAGTTATTCTCTCTCCCAATACCAATACTTAAAGAGTTTACAAGGCGATTTTTTATGATTACCCAGAAGCAAGTAATGCCATTTTGCAGATTGGTAAACCAAGGCTCTAAGAAGTTCAGAGACTTAGTCAAACACTGCTACTAAGTGTCAGACCTAGGATGTAAACATTATTACCCAAGAAATATACAGAAGGAACTCTCCTAATGTGAGTGAAGTAACTCAGCTCAACCAAGACAGAGACCCAAATCTCACACAAAGAAAAGATTCTTAAAGTCTTTAGTGTAACAAGCTGGAGAGAGTTCCTCTCAAGTCACCTAAAGCATGGGATTTTAAGGAGGGCTTGAAAGAAGCCAGGGAAACTAGGAAGAGGAGATGAGGATAGAGAGCATTCCAGGTTCCAGAAGGGAACAAATACCCAGAGCAGAGAGAGAGTCTTTTTTTGTGAAATAGCCAAATTATCAATGGTGGGAAAGGAGAGGATGCAAGAAGACTAGATCCCAAAAGTGATGGAGAATTTATTGAGAATGGAGGTGACAAAATCAGACTAGAGCTTTAGGAAATACTTTGATGGCTTTTCTTAAAACTTTCTTGGGTAGATAAAGTTTCACTTTATCCAGACTGAGCCCTAGAACTTAGACCAAAAAAAAAGGGGGGGGGGGGAATATTAAATGTTAATAAAGTGAGTAGAGTTATGTCTCAATTAATTGGAATATTCTGAGAAAGAGTTTTGAGTAGGAATTTTAATAAGAAAATTGTTTTAGTTAAAATCTTTTTCACTGAAAATTTCCCTAAAATATGTTAAGGCCCTTCTTCCTTATTACTATATGATATACATGATACAATAAACATGACTCGATATTTTATAATAATTAAGGATTTCAGAGTTCCCCCCTGAATCATTATTATAAACATCAATGATCTTCAGTAATACCAGTAATTCCTATTTATATGGCACTTCACACTTTGCAATTCACTTTCCTACCAACTCTGAGAAACAAAGTATTACTACTACTACTTTACAGATAGTAAACCAAGGCTCAGAAAGGCTAGTGGTTTCTCCAAGATCTTTAAGTGGTAGTTTTCATTAACTGAGGATTCTGATGAACTGAGTTCTGATTAAGTGGTTTATCTATAGCTTAACAATAATATTTGTTGTTCAATTGTTTTTCAGCAGTGTCTGACTTTGTGACCTCATTTGAAGTTTTCTTGGCAAAGATATAGAAGTGATTTGCCATTTCCTTCTCCAATTTATTTTATAGATGAGGAAACTGAGGCAAAACAAGGTCAAGTGACTTGCTCAGGATGACACATCTAGTAAATGTCTGAGGCAAGATCTGGACTCAAGGAGAGGAATTCAATGACTTCTACTCTGGCACTCTATATTCACTGTATCACCTAACTGCCCTTAACACAGTAATAGATGCTACCAAAACTAGAAATCTTTTTTATGTAATGTTGCCAGGGTCTGGGTTTCTATATTCTGCCAAGGGCCAATTCTTCTATAATCCTTTTCATGAGTTTCCTTGACACAGAGATGAGGGCTGTTAATTACCTTCAACTCTGTTGGGAGGATTATACTAAATAGGCTTCTGACTGCTGGAAGCTAACTATTCTAATATTTAGCACAAGTAAAATTTATTTTTCATCTTAAATATTATTTTTTAAATGTTAAATTTGTTGGCATTCACAAAGCGGTTAATCTATTTCTAATTTGTGGTTCATTTTTTTGGTTACTTATACTTGTTCTTTTTTTAAATGTTACTTTATTTTTAAAAAACAAACCCTTCCTTTCCTTCTTAGAATCAATACTATGTATTAGTTCTAAGGTAGAAGAGAGAGGCTTGCCAAGGTCACGCAGCTACAAGTATTTAAGGCCAGATTTTATTCCACATGTAAAGGCCTCGCTTTCAATCCACTGAGCCACCTAGCTGCCCTCTGATACTTCTACTCTTAAAGTTTCACCCTTTTTACATTTTTTCCTTCACCTTTATAAATGTCTTTTCCTTTTTCTCCTAAACCAGCATACAAAAGATTCTGTAGTAGTTATAGTATGCCTCACAAAACAAAAAGGTGTTCTATTCATTACTTTTTTCAACATGCTATTCCAATTATTTTATTTTCCCCATTAATATTAACTTTATCTAATTATGAGGTAAATATGTTTTTATAGAAAATCAAAATTTGTTAATCCAAGTTGCCTTAAATTTATGAATTACTTGCATATTCTTATTCAGGATGAGGTTTTTGTTAAATGAACAAAGTCAATATTTAGTTGAATAGGCACAAGATTTAAAGTATTCTCCATTTTCTTTTGCTTTTACTGAATACAAATTCAGGCAGAAATGCTTTTAGGACCTAATGTAGAAGGATGATCAGCTGAGAACTTGTTTGGGTCAGTCTACTTGTTAGAAGCAGAGAAGACATTACAAAAGGAAAGCCAAAAAAGCATCTCTTTTTGTGTGCACATTACCTAGATATAAAACAAGATTAGTCTTTACAAACTTATAGCAGAGGAATTTAAAATATAGTCTTCTCCCCTACTTTTTTCCATTCCTTATTTGCATATGTTTTTTGACTCGAACTCTGAAAGTAATCAGTGACCTACAAGTGCCCAAACATGTCCAATATTGAAAGAAGCACAAAACTGAGACCTAGGCTTTCCAACAAAGGCACTGCAAGCTATAAAATGATCTTTCTCTTAAATTTCCCTTCCTAAATTCAGTAAATGTCGTTGGATATACTATCTACTACTAGCAGAATACCTTATAAGTTACTGGAAAGACAAAAATAACAATAAAACAGTCTCAGTCTTAAAAAGAAAAGATTTTATTTAAGGGTATGGATTAGACATTTGAACAGTAAGTATAGGATATAACATGTGAATAGTAAGCATGAGAGTAGAAGGTTTAATTTCATGAGAAGTATTAATTGTCGTAGTCAGGGATGCCTTACTTCATAGAAGGTAGAGCAACCGAGCTAAACCTTGAAAGAAAATAGGGGGGTGGAGTTAGGTGGCTCAGAGAATTGAGAGCTAGTTCTGAAGACAGAAAGTCCTGGGTTCAAATCTGATATCAGACACACTTCCTAGCTGTGTGACCCTAGGCAAGTCATTTAATCCCCATTGTTTAGCCCTTACTGCTCTTCTGCCTTGGAAGTGATACACAGTATTGATTCTAAGATGAAAGGTAAGGGTTTTAGAAAAAGACTGGCTATTGCATGCTTACATTAACAGGACACTAGAGGTCTTGTGCTTCCTAGCCTACAGAAGGGCCTGAAAGAAGTACCTGTGAGAGGACAGGTGGCGTGTCTGGAAGTCAAGCCTCACACCCATTCTAAGGTTAAGCCTGGCCAATCAGAGGGTCCAAGGAGGAGTTGCAAAAACTGTCTTTATAAGAGAAGGTACAGAGGAAGTTTGCGGTCAGTCTCAGTGTCTTTGTGTCTCTCTGTCTCTGTCTCTCTCTCACCTTTACTAATAAGTTAATATATAGTCTCCAGAGAATTTTATTGTAACATAACTATACTCAAAGGAAGATCTAAGCAAAAAACTAAATATAATAATAGCTAGCATTTACATAGCACTTTAATGTTTGTGAAGTGCTTTACATATATAATCTCATTTGCTCCTGAAAAACAACCCTGCAAGGTAGGTATTATTATTCCTTCTTTACAGATAAGAAAATTAAGGCAGACAGAGGTTAAATGACTTTATAGAGTTATACCACTAGTAACTGTCTGAAGCAAGAACTGAATGTAGGTTTTCCTGATTCTAGGTATGAGACTTTATGCACTGTCAACTAACTGTCACATGGAATGTTCATTTTCCAGACTATCATATGCAGTTAAATTGACAATCCACTGAGTTTTTCCATTAGTAAACATATCTAGGAAAAACACTGTAAATGGACAATGAGTTGAGTCTAAAACTGAACAAAAAGGATGAAATTAAAATCTATTAGGGAAACGGAACAGTTCTTTTACTGTCCCAATGTTTCTCAATGAAACAAAGGCCATATGTTTTTAACAATATTCTTCTTGTAAGGTTGAATGGATGAAAGACATGGAATAGTATATAGCTATCTCCAAAGAACTACAATTGAAGGTCTTGCAAAGGGGCAGTGGTGAAGTTCATGTAGGATATGGGCAGACTGCAACACAAAACAAATGAAAAATTACACAGTAGTAGTGATATTAAGGTTGTCGTCACAAAAATGTATGACTGTTAAAAAGATAGACCAGCCAAATAGCAATGGAGAATAATAACTAATGGCCAGCCTGGAAACTTTGTTGTATCCACACAATATTAAGAGAACACAAGATGGTCCCCAATATGTTGAGTTGACCTCATACAGCAAATTTATCATTACTACTACTAATAATAACAATAATAGCGAGCATTTTATAGGACACAGAAAAGAATAACACAGGATGGAGAAGCAAGAATGAGCTGCAGCCTGTAGTAGGTTGCAAGAGTAGTTTCATCAATGAGACCACTGAAAAATTAATATACTAGTATGAGCTCTCATCAATCAAACAAGGAAGTATTTAAAACGTGCTTGCTATGTACATGGCTCTGTGATAGTTAATGGGGATATAAATATAAAAGTGAAACAGACCCTGCCTTCAAGGAGCTTGTCTATGAGCGGAACATAAAATGTTCAGATAAGCAAATATAAGATATATACAAAATAAATATAATGATTTGGCTTAGGGGTTGGGGGAGGCACTAGCAATTGGGGAATCAGGAAAAGAATCAAAGATAACACTTGAACAGAATCTTGAAGGGAACTATGGGTCCAAAGAAGTGAACAGGAACAACATTTCAAATATGGGAGATAGTCTGTGCAATGGCAGGGAGTGGAAAAAGAAATGTCATGTTTGCCAAACAACAAGATGTCAGTTTTCTGGGCTGTAGAGTCTAAGAAAGAAAGTTATGTATAAGCACAGACCAAAAAGACAAACTGGAGCCAAACTATGAAGTCATAAAGGCAACCAAGAACCCCTTAAGATTCATGACCTAAGAGATAGACCCAGGCCTTAGGATCATTGATTGAATAGCCACATATAGATATATAGACATATAGACATATATAGAAGAAAGACTGGACACTAAGGGTGACCAATTGAGAGACTATGACAATAATCAAGCAAAAGCTTCAGTGTAAGTTTCTTGTCTATGCCAAGTTAATATCTATTCTTTAAAGCCCATATAAAATACAGCTTCTGTCATGAAGTCTTCCTTGACCTCCCCAGTTAATGACCTTTTCTCCTTATGTACTTTGATTTGTGATTCTCTAATGTAGTTTCCAAACTTTTTATATATCAGTTATTTGTATAGATATTAAGCTTCAGTAAGCCATAGACGATCTTATCTAACCTTTTCATCTCTCTATCCTCTATGTAGGTGCTTTGTATATAAGATTTATGCTAAAAATATTAGTTGAATTAAATGGGTACTGTCTTTTCCAAGGCAAGTAAAGTACTAACTGAAAAGGTGCCACTGATTTAACAATTCACTATGGAAACTAAATATCTCTCAACTTCTGTCATTTCTTATACCATCCTTAATTTGGAAGTATAGGATTCATGGGTCCATAATGTGCCAAAATCCAGTGAGATGTTTTAAATAATAAACCAGAGGTGTCTCCTGGACCCACAATCCTCAAGCTCCGAATCAAAAATTTGAAAGGAAAAGGAATTATATTATTTCTTTCTGTGTCTCCTTCATAAACACAATTATATTTTTTTCAAAACTGTCTTCTCCTTTAACCATCAAGTCATTGCTGAAAGAAAAAATATATTTCAAAAGTTTTAAAATAGGATTAGCCTTGCCACTGATAGCTATGTAAACAACTAGTCTTTAGAACACAGAATTGCTTAGTGACCAAAACTGAGGTTGAAGAAAAATAAGGATTCATATACACAAAATTCAGAGTAAAATATCAGGGGGAAAATATAGAAGGTTAGAGTCTCTTTTAATTTGATCAAAAGAATGTGTTAATTTCACCCTGGAGTACTAACCAGTTTTCTATTATAGTAGAAAAAATATTTTCACAAAGGAAGTACTTGTAAATATGAATAGCACTACACTTTCTATTCAGTTATTAAAAAAAGATAAGCCAAGTAAAATTAGAAGTATAAAACAAAAGATTCAAATATGGAAAACAAATGAAATTTAAAATAAGTTATTAAATAAATACTACTTACATAACACCTTGTAGAACTTTCTGGGGATCAGGGTCAAATAGCCTGTCAACATAGTGGCGACTGCTAGCTGTCACTTCCTAGAAAATGGAGGAAAAAATGATAGCTGAAGCCATACAAATGACAAGTTCATAAAATTATCCATAACACTTAACATCAGACAAGTATGAATGATTTCAATTAACATCCTAATGTATCTCCTTTATGTGAGAATGACCTCAGATTTTTAAAAGCTAGGTAATAAAAGCACAGTAGGCCCTACAAAATATAAAAGAGTTTTGAGTACAAGTATTTTGAGAGATTCATCACCAGACTGTTGGTCACCAACTGACAGTTTGGGGAAGTTCCAGCACTTCATCTATCTATCTAAGGTATTCAAAGTTAGCATTTCACATCAGTAGACAATATACTCATGATTAAATGAAGAATCATTTAAAAACTTTAAGTGTATAATACTTAACTGATGATCTCTCAACTATACAAAATGATGAAGTAAAAAATAATTTAGATAATGCTAATTATCTTTAAAATAATCTTTAAACCCATTTATTATTTCTGTTATAATTAATATACAGTGATCCCTCACTTATTGCAGCGAGTTATGTTCCAGAGGATATCCCCCCCGGTAAATATCCATGAAGTAGTGGCATTATATTTATTTTATTATTTATGTATATTTTAAGGCTTTATAAACCTTTCCCACACTCTTATAAAACACTGAGCCAATCAGTGCCCAGGATACAGAACACAACACCGTGGTTGAATGCCTTTCAGCTAATAGTATGCCATGTACAATCTCACGTTGCGCAAGTGGTAGTGGCATACTACATTTCCATTGTGTACAGTACGGTATTCATCCGCAAAATTCCGTGATATAGCAAAAACTCCGGGATACATAATTAGATTTTTTTTTAAACCCACCATACAATGAAGCAATAAGTGAACCACAATATAGTGAGGGATGACTATATTCTATCATAAACCTATTTTATTATTTTCTAAAATATTAATTATTTCACATTAATTTTTAAAATTAAATTATTTCAACAATAAGTTAGATGAAAATTACAACTCCTTGATAGCTGATTTCATAAAATACTTGGAGAAATGAAAATTCCAAATTAAGGATGGTATGATAACATTATAAAAAGAGACATTCTAATCACAGCATAAGATAAGAAAATTTTACCAATGCTTTTTGCCATGCCCCATATATGATAATCAGCAAATATTTATGTAAACATGATTTTCTCATTAATCATAGAAAGGGAAAATGGACTTAATAGTAAAGTCTGCTTTCTTTAAACTGTTTTAGAATATATTAGTTGTTACAGTATTTCATTTAAGTATGTATGAATTCTTAAAGATGACCATGAACAAGTCACTTAGCCTCTCTGAGGGATCAGTTTCTTCTTCTGTAAAAAAGAGAATAAGAATATATGTAGTACACATATCCACAGGACTGTTGTGAAATTCAAATGTCTTCTTTAAATAATGTGCATTTTAAACTCTAGAGGACAACATTAGCATCAGTTTTTTTTAATTATTATTCTAGTATAAACAGAAGAATAAAAAAATTAAGTTAGGGTATTAGTCTAACATCAGACAGATGAGATTTATTTATTTGTTTGTTTGTTTGCTTGTTTTTATTTATTTATGGGTATTCGTTCCAAGGTAGAAGAGTGGTAAGGGCTAGGCAATGGGGATTAAGTGACTTGCCCAGGGTCACACAGCTGAGAAGTGTCTGAGGCCAGATTTAAACCTAGGACCTCCCCTCTCTAAGCCTGGCTCTCAATCCATGGAGCTACCCAGCTGTCCCCCAGATGAGATTTAAGAAGAAAACTACAAAATTTTAATGGCAGAATTAATTCAAAAAGATATTTTGCTCTTCACTAGAAAGTAAATCCCATAAAATAGTCTAGAAATTTATAAATTTAAAATATTAGCAGCTAAGATTTAAGTAGAACATTTTGTGGAAAAATAAAATGACAGTAAAATGTATTTAGAAAAATTGAGTAAAAATACCAAAGGAAATAGCTGTTTTTTAAAAAATGGAAATTAATAGGGAAGAAATGTCCATATTTTGAAATATTTTAAATATTACTTTATATTTTAGAACATTAATTAAAATTTAATTTAGAAAATTAAACAATCACTACTTAATTTTAAAAAAATGGAGACCACTGTTAAGGGAGAAACCAGGGAAAGGTGCCATAAACAGTAAACAGATGAGTGTGTGGGAGACAGGAATGAAAGGAAGGGGCCCAAAAAAGTAGGGAGACTGGGTTATAACGGCTGTTTGGGTGTCTGTAACAGAAATGGCTGTTGGCCTCCAACTGCCACCCAGCATCAACAAGACAGAGCCTATGGAAGCTGTTAAGTAAAGGCAAGAGTTTAATAACACATTTTAATCAGAGACAAACTAAGGTAAAGGATGGGAATTGGGATTCTACAATTACAAGCTAAGGGCAGACCACAGGGACAGGGGAAGGACTTGACTACACTAAACTAAGACCTAAGCATAACAGGGCCCAGGGAAAAGCAGGACAGGAGTGAGTGTCCTCACAACAGTAGTGTTCAGCCTCACTCCAGAGATGTTTTCTGCTCCTCCCTGTTCACCAGCTGCACTCTTCCAGGTGGGTAGATTCTGGGAGCTGACCCAGCCCAAAGTTGACCTGCAACTCAGGGTGGGATTTAGCAGTCTCTACCAAAATCTCCCACAAGTAAGTGAAGGTCTTTCCACAGGATCACTGGTAACTCTGGTGTCTCCTAGTTGTCAGTTGCTGCTTGCCCCAACCACCATGGAGTCTCTCTCAGTGAGCAAGAAACACATTTCCTGCTTCTTCATTCCATCTTGGAATCCTCCAGCCCTTCCTGCTAGGTCCAACACTAATACTAAATTAATACCTAAATAATCCCCACAACACCACTGAAACATGTAATAGATTTTAGAAATTATTTAACCTGTATATTTTTGGATATATGATATAATCCTGATAAAATTACCTAACAAGGAAAGGAATCATTCAATAAATGTAACTGGGCAAAACAGATAACAGGGAGAAAAATAAACTTGGACCCATATCCCACTCAATAATTACAGGCAAACTGATGAATTAAATAGTTTTGGGGTTTTTTTTGCACTCATAAAACCAGAAAAAAATAGGCTAATTAATATAGTTGGCCTAAATTTTGAGTAAACTTATTTTAAACAGTACTTGGTAAATAACACAGAGCTTTCAATTATCCCATAGATGCATATAGGTCTATTCTGCATCACAAAATCCCATGTTGCTAATGCCATTATTCTGATGCTACCTGGCTACAAGTCATGGCATTAAAATTACAAAAGACTCAACAAAGCAAAGATTTGTTTCCATAATCATTAGGGCCTCAAGAGGTTAGAAACCTCAGCTTTGCCATTACTTCAGGCAAATCACTTCACCTGGCTTGGACTCATTTTCCTCATTTCTAACTTATTATGTCCAAACCAGAACTTTTCATCTTTCTCCCAAGCCTATCTCCTTTCTAACTTCCCAATTCTAGTCCTTAGCAACAATCTCCTTCCTATTGTCTTGCATTGCAACTTGGTTCCTTTTTTCCTGGATTCCTCCCTCTCATTTACTCTACATATGCAAACATTTTCAAATCTTGTCCACATCTCTCCAACATGTCCTCTTCTTTCCATTCATAGCCATTTCTTGGCTGGATTGCTACAACAGCTTCCTAATTTATCTTTCTGCTTCAAGCAGAAGCTCTGTCATAGAGATTTTCTCTCTGTAATTAAAAAAAAACTCACCTAATGTTGCAATCCATCAGGGAGAGTTCTTTATCTTATTTGTATCTCAACTGCAATTCTCTAGAACAGTGATAGTGAACCTTTTAGAGACCAAGTGCCCAAACTTTACCCTCAGGAGGCATGTGAGCCACCCCTTTACCCAAGATAATAATTAACTTCATTATCTTCTTCAAACTCCAATCCCTTAAATTCCAATGTATGCTGATTGTCTTATATTTGTTCTTTGTAAGATTAAGGCTGTCTCAATACATAGTACCAAGAAGTTACACTCTGAAATCAATGTTTATTTCTGGTTTTTGCTTTTAATAGAAGAGAAAAATTAGGAGGTGGGAAAAGGATCCAATTGTTTCTAATATAGATAAAAGATAACAGAATCAAAGCTTTAATAATGAAATTGAAAAGGAATCTCAAGTTATGAAGTGCAATCTCTCACCCCAAACCAAAATCCTCTATAACAGAGGCCTCAAAACTTACATAAAATTTTATATATGTATATATGTATTACTGTACTAATAATTATATACACTATAAAACTTACCCCAAAATGTAAATTTTAAAATGACAAGATAAAAATGAAATTTATTTCATTTATTTAGAGTCAAGATAGAGCCCCTGGAGTCTACAGACTAAGAGACTGACATGATCAGACCTACGCCTTGGGAAGATGGATTGGAGAAGAGTAAACTTAAGCAGAGAGGTCTAATAGGAAGTCACATCTTGCCATTTTGTGAAGAGAATCTAAAATAGAGTAGTGGCTGTGTGACAAAAGAGATAAAGACCAGTATGAGAGATGTGGATATAAAACCAACAAACTTGGCAATTGACCACATATGTGGGATGGGGGAAAGAAATTAAAGTTGATACTGAGATTATAGAAACCCAGATGACTGGAAAGTTGTTTATAAATAGTTTATAATTTCTAAATAAATTAAAAATGAGATAATTTTTTGAAAGACATTGGATTTGGAGAAGGAGGGAATAGTATAGCTCTGAACTAGTCAACAATCCATCCATCCCTTTTCATACTGTCTGACTCATTGTCCAATTCAAAATGAAAAAAAAAGGTAGGGCTCTCACTGCCCCCACGTAAAAACTATCCCAACAGGTTCCTGCCATTTTCCTTAGGTGACATAGGGGAAAGGATTGGGGAAGAGGCAGAATTTGCCCAAAAGTACTTGCACAAATGCTGTGGATAGCTGATTAGTAGTTAATTTAGGTTATGAGTGACCTAAAGAACTAATAACTGGTTCAGAAAGGTTTGAAAGGTAGCATGGTGGAAGGAAGGAATAGAATAGTGAGATATGGGGGATAAGGGTAGGGTTATATAGGAGACAAGTCCTGTGATTACTGAAGTGGGTTTTATATGTCTTCCTTTAAATTAGTAGTGATCACTCAATGGATTCAGTCGCAGGATCCCTGGGATAACCCTATGATTCCACTTTGGAGACCACTCAATAAAATACTCTAGGTGAGTTCTTCATTCAGCCTGAACTCCTTCAGTGACCAGGAAAAATTCAGTACTTTACTTAGTAGCTCATTTCATTTTTGGACAACTGACAATATTTAAAGGCAGCTATGTAGTACAAGGGATGGAGCACTGGAGTCAGGAACATCTCAATTCAAACCCAGCTTCAAATATTTACTAGTTGTGTGACCCTGGGCAAGACACTTAGCCTCTGTCTGCCTCAGTTTCCCCAATGGGAAAACTGTAAAATGGGGATAACAGAACCTACCTCAGAGAGTTGTTGTAAGGATCAAATGAGATAATAATTGTAAAGCACGGTACCTGGCATCTTATAGGCACTACATAAATACTTATTGCTCCCCCCCACCCAATTATAAGGCCAAAATTTCCACTTGCTGATTTTGTTTCTGCATTGTAGAGAAATAAATAAATACATCTTCCAGACAACTGTGCTTATAACATTTGAAGATAGCCAAAGAGCCATCCTGTTCCTCCTAGGTTCCCTCTTTCTCCCCAACCAGGAAGACACCATATTTAAGCTTATAAGAATAAACAGAGCCAGTACCCAAATGTTATGATAGAGGGGAGATGAGAGAGTCTACGAGGTGAGACTGTCTTCTAGCTCTCCCTTCCCACTGAATATACACTGCTGAGACTTTGAGGGGGTGTCTCCCCGAAACTGGGTGACCTGAATGCTCGCGCCATCCCACAAGAGTTGGGGGCAAGGCTTCCCTATGAGGTAAAGGGGATCCCAATCCAATTCTGAATGAGGACGGGGTTCACGCAAGCCTCCTCCAAGGTCAGCTTCATGCCTTCTTTCCCCCCAACTAAGTATATATCATATTCCAGTAAACTTTTAGCATTGCTAGTTAATATCTACACTTAATAAAACTCAATTAGTTATTTATTATATTATACTGCAAAACAGCAACTATGTCCTAATCATGCTATACACACACACACACACACACACATATATATATAACAATATTTTCAGGGAACTCAAAAACTCCCATTAGGTGCTTTTTTGAGTTGTGTATGAAATATGCATAATTGAGTAAAACAAATACACCTACTGGTTATGTCAGAAAATTCAACATTCCTCTCATTCTCCAACTCTCTATAAGAAAATAGGTAGCATGTTTCAGTAATAGTACTCAAAGAGTTATACTTGGTCATTGCAGTGGTCAGTCATAAAGTCTGTTGGCTTTCCTGTACAATGATGTCATTCCATAAATTGTTCTGATTCTACTCACTTCAATTTGTATCAGTTCATAAAAATCTCTCCAGATTTGTCTGAAATAATCTCTTCTATCATTTCTTATAAAGCAATAACTGTCATTACTTTTATATACCATCATTTGTATAGTCATTCTCCAATTGATTTGGCACTTCCTTTGTTTCTAGTTCTTTGCTACTACAAAAAGAGGGCAGCCATAATCTCTCAAAGAATAAATGTAGACAGTTTTACAAGCCAAAGGGACTTTCAGGCATTTCAAAGTTGTAAGTCACCGTTTCTCACATATAAAACCTTTAGAATTCCATTTAAAAATCTCTATTTCAAAATAACTCAAGTTTAAAAATATAAAGAACCAAGTTAGAGACATCTGATCACCCTTTCAAGCACCAATAGCAACTTTTTGATCCCCAAACCTACCTAAGAACAGAGAGCAATTTAAGCACACTCAGATATAGGAACTTTCTCTTCCTACCTGGGACCAGTTTGCCTCTCCTTAGGCAACAGATACCCTCTTCATCTCCCTTCCAAGTCTGAATACCTGATGGCATAACCCACTTCAGCTCAGAACATCTAACTTGAAGAGATCCACCAGCCTCAGTCTCTCCAGTAGCTAGGATTACAAGTGTCGTGTGTCAACATGCCAGTAGCAGGATCTATATGTTACTTAACTTTGTATTTCTCCCAGCCCCTTAGAATGGTACCCTGCAATTAAGTTCAATAAGCATGTTTAAGTATCTTCTAGATATAAGGCATTTGTTATGATAGAAGTAATAGAAATAGAAATAAATTTAAGCAAAGTTATTTCAGTTTTCTTAGGATAGGATACTCAGTTTTCAAGTTCTATATAGACAGTTTTTGTTTTCTGTAATAAAATTAGGGTTTTAGCATAAGGAAGAGTTTTGTTTTGAATTGTTCAAATAGGAATTTTTAAGATGAATTTTGTATAAGTTTTATATTTAGACAGATAGATTTTGTCTGATGTAAAAAAAAGTATAAGCTGCATTGAGTTTTTTTTTATAAATTTGGTTTTTCTGTATTAGCCTTAGTATGACAGTTTATTCTCTGTAACAACTGCGGAAAAGTTTTACATTTTGCATTTTGCATTTTCTATTATTGTTTTGTTTTTGCAAATGTTTGCACTTTGATTTTGACCTATGTAACTATTTATTGTAATTTCCTTTCCTTTTCTTTCCCTGGTTGATTTCTCTAATGTAAGGTAGTGAATAGTAGTAGGATAGATAGATAAGTGTAATATGTTTGTTATTTTGGATAGGTTTGAAATAAGGAGGGATTTATATATTTACTGGTGAGCATATGTGAAATCTTTTTTTCAAAAGTTGTGCTCAATGCTCAGAGGGCAGAAATGTTATGGTAGAAGTAATAGAAATAGAAATGGAATTTAAGTAAAGTTAAAGTTGGTTTGCAGAGGCTAGCATGACTGCATGCTAGGAACTCCAGAGAAAAGATTCTGGAATGTGGCAGGCGAGATTTTGAAGAAGCAACAACCAACTGGGCTCTTCCTACCTGAGAACTGAGAGAGGAAGGAGCTGATCTCTGCTAAGCTGTTTTATCAAGCCTGTTGGTGAGAGGGCTGAGGGGTCAACTTCAGGCCCAGCCCAGATGGGTTGAACTCAGACATTTAGAGTTCATCCTTATTCATCTTGGAAACCTGTCACATTTTGATAAACCAACAAGAGAGGATTTATAGTGTCAAGAAGAATAGAGAGGGCTTTGGGGATATTGGCAAGAAGCAGGGAGCAAAAGGGAGCATCAAGAAACAGAAGGCTTCACCTCATGGTGAACTTGGAGGGAAGTGAGAAACCTTAGTGATTAGGGCATCCTTGTTCCTACATCCTCCCTTCTCTACCTTTTGTTTTATCAATAAACCTGTCAGTTTTTACATCAACAACTGTTTGGAAGATTGAGTTGCACTCTGGCACAGTGTGGTAAGGCCCAACTGCCTTACAGCACTAAAAGGGGACTGAGGTATCCCTTGGTTGATTTCATTATCCACATACCTCAGTGTACCCTACTATTTCACATTGTACATATCAAATATTTAATGTTTGATAAATAAGTTTGGCATTCTACAGAGAAAGATGTGATCATTCATAACTGTGTAAGTAACTGGTAGTATAATAGTATAATCCCTAGTGCTTGCTGATATAGACACAAACATCACATGAGTTATGAATAAGCAGGTCTTTCCACACCTAGAGCCACCCCAAAACATTAACTCAGATGAGAACATGAAGGCTTTTTATTTATTTTATTTTTAACAGTTCACAATTATATTTCATTTGATTTTCAGAATAATTCCATTTATTATCCCCATTTTAGAGATAAACAGGTTTCACTGTGATGAAATGACTTTCCAATAGTCAAAGAGAATTTGGCAGATGTTAACCAAGAAAAATTGCCTTTCTGACCCCAAGTCCAGTGTTTTTTCCACTACAAGATGTTGCCTCTCATAAATAGCCCGAAATTCTTGAAGGCACAGTAACATGACACAAGCATAGAATGTGATCAAAAGTGCTCCTGGTTGAGATGAAAAGATAAATATGTAGGCATCCACAGTGCTCCAAGGTCAATGAATTATTTGACAAAATGACTTTTAACCATATCTTTTTTAGCTTTGGATTTCTTTGAGTGTCTACCACCGTACTCTGTGGATAGAGAGCCAACTCTGGAGTCAGGAAGACCTGAGTTCAAACTCCACCTTGGACTCTTACTAGCTACATGATCCTGGGCAAGTTACTTAATCCTGTTTGCCTTAGTTTCCTCATATGTAAAATGAGCTGGAGAAGGAAATATCAAACCCCTCAGTTATCTTCACCAAGAAAACCCCAAATAGATTCACCAAGAGTCAGATACAACCAACAGGACTGAAAAATTTACATATCATTTCATTTATTCAACATCCTGAAGTTCTGCAAAGTTATGAGGTAGGTACTCCAAGTATTATTCAACCAATCAACAAGTATTTGTTAAGAGTCAATTATGTGCCACGCACAAAAAATGAAAAAATTTCTACTTGTAATAAGGCAACTAACATTCTAATAAGAGAAGCAACTACATATTAATAATACACAGTAAAAATATCCACTTCATAAATACAAATATATACAAAATAGTTAAATATAAGGTAGCCTGGGGAAAGAGGTAAGAGAACAAACATTTTTTAAACACCTACTATATGCAAGGCACTATACTAACTGCTTTATATCATATTTGAGAGAACACTAGCAATTGAAAGGAATTAGGAAAAGAGTACATGTAGAAAATGGTGCTTGATGATGATGTCCTCCATTCCAGGCATGCTGAAACCAAGAAGAGAGATAAGGTGTTATGTATAAAGAACAGAATAGAAGCAGACTGCTGGATGAGAAGTAGAAGATGCATATGAGGCAGAGGGAGGGAGGTGATAGCCAAAAAGGCTAGAAAGGAAGGATGGGGCTAGGTTCTATTGTTTGTTTTTAAATAGAAACTTAAAGGCAATAGGAAGTCACTGACTTTATCTGAGCTGGGTAGTTACATGGAAAAATAGATACTTGAGGAAAATTACTCTTGACAGCAAAATGTAGGACAGAATGGGTTAGGGAAAGATAAGGCAAGTAGCTCAATTAGGAAGTTGTTGCAGTAATCTAGATGAGAAGTGATCAGGGACTGGATTCAAATTCAGATTTACAATTAGAAAGGAAGAGCTGTATGCAAGAAATCTTGTTAAAGCAGAAATAACAAGATTTGGGGTGAAGTAAAGAATTCAAGAATAATGCCAAGGGGGCAGGGGCAGCTGAGTAGCTCAGTGGATTAAGAGTCAGGTCTAGAGACAGGAGGTCCTAGGTTCAAATCTGGCCTCAGACACTTCCCAGCTGTGTGAGCCTAGGCAAGTCACTTCACCCCCATTGCCCACCCTTACCACTCTTCCACCTAGGAGCCAATACACAGAAGTTAAGGGTTTAAAAAATTTTAATTAAAAAAAAAAAGAATAATGCCAAGGTTAGATTGGAAAAATGGATGGTACCTTAAATAGTAAAAGAGAAGTGTGGAAAAGGAGGAGAGTTAAGGGGGAAAACGAGGTGGGTTACAGATAAATTAGATTGACATATCTCCAGGACATTCGGTTTTAAATATACAATATGCAAAATAGTAGCTAGTCAAAACCATAGGAGAATATGCCATGTAAAAAGTAAATACTAATTACATACAAAGTAATACTAAGTAATTCAAAAGGGAAAGTGATAAAAAAAATCCCATAATTTTTAAAACCCCATGAGCTTTATTCTCAACTTTTAACATAGCCACCTTTTTCACTCTAAGAGACACTGTATCTTCCAACTGTCAACAATCTTAATTTATTTTTCTTAACCTTCAAATTCTTACAATAAATATTTGGAATTCATTTCCCAATTTTAACTTAATTCAACACACATTTCACTCTTATTTCTAGTGTTTTTCCTCTAGTGAGGCTCAAGATAAAAATGTTATTCCTCTAGTAGTTCTAGAGAGAAAAAGAAATTTTACTTTTCTAATCTGATGGATCATTGACAAATTTCCTCCATGATCCAATTTCACCTTGTCTAGTATTGTGATATACTATTCCACAGCATGACTTCTTCCTTCCAGTTTAGGCCAGTCTTCTCACTATCTGTACAGCCATCTCATTTTCACTTTTAATATTTTATTTTTCTGAACTTAAATATCAACAAGCATGAACATTTCAATAAAACAAAGAATAAAAATGAGGAATGTGCGAATTGAACCAATTGAGACAATAGAATGGAATTCTATGGTATAGTATAATTGTATATTAAATTTAAAAGCATATTAATAAAACTGTCCAGCCTATCTGAGTTTCTATCCTTCTGTGTATTTCTTAATGTTCCATTGGTGTTTTTCTTTTCTTTTCTTTTTTTGTTATCTCTATTACTACCCACCAGTTTTCCTCTCCACCCCAAAGCAGGCTTCCCCCGTAACAAATATAGTCAAGCAAAATAAATTCATATATTGACCCTGTCTGAAAAAATGTGCTTCATGTTGTACCTCTAGTCCATACTTTCAAGGTGCGTAAAAGTAAAAATCGGTGTACAATCATACTGTTATTTCTTTTTAAAGAGTTAAAATGTTTAAGCAACTAAGTGGCATCATAGATAGAGCATCAGGCCTGGAGTTAGGAAGTCCTGGGTTTCAAACATAACCTCTGACACTTACTTACTAGCTGTGAGATTCTGGGCAAGTCATGAATTGCCTAGCCCTTGCTGCTCTTGGTTCTTAAAATTGATAATAAGACAGAATGTAAGGGTTTAAAAAAAGTTAAAATGTTGAACTTTGGCAATTTTTAAATCAAGTAAAGAAAATAAACTATTTTAAAGTGCAATCCCATATTATGGTTAAAGGAAAATGAACGAAAGCAGAAAGAAACCAGAAAAGGGAAAGGAGAAGCAGAAAAGAAATACATAAGAAAGAGATAAAAATAGAAAGGAAGAACAAAATACTAAGGGATGAAATATTTTAAAATTAAAGATGTTTTGAAAATAAGCCACTCTGTCAGAACAAAGCAAAACAAAGAAAATAAGTCACCCTGTCAAGAATATTTGGGGAATTTTTATTTTTTAATAAGAATGAAGAGGACCTTAAAATAGTCATCAAAACTACATGGTGCTGGTTAAAAAAATGAAAAAAGTTGATCAATGAAACAGATTAGGTACACAAAACCCACACACAATTGAACATTAATCAGCACAGTGTTTGATAAATCCAAAGACAGGAGAAAGGATTTGTCATTTTGACAAAACTGTTGAGAAAACTGTAAAGGAATCTGGCAGAAACTGGGTTTAGAGAAAAACATCTAATGAGACATACTACAATAAACTCCAAACTGATATAAACAATTTATATGCCAAAGGCTGTGTGTAGCAAATTAGAAGAGAAAGGAAATAACTTTGCTGTGAATGAGGAAGAAGTTCTTGACCAAACAAAAGGCAGAGATAAACATAAGAGAAAAAAATGAACAATTCTAATTCTATAAAATTGAAAAGTGGTTTTTTTTTGGGGGGGGGTAAAATGAAGTTAAAATTAAAAGAGAAATAGTAAATGAAGAAAAAAATTAAAGGAAATTACTCTGATATGAGTCTGATATACATAAGGAATTAATAAAAATATATAAGGAAAAAAAGCCTTTTTCCAAAAGATAACTGATCATATAACATTAAAAAACAGTTCTCAAAAAGCAAGCTATTAACTACCATAAGAAAAACACTCCAAATGACTAATATAAGAAATCCAAGTTAAACACCTAAAGCTCTGCCTCATATCCACCATAAAGGCAAAGATAAAAAAACTGAAGGATTAAAAATGTGTAAATCCCAAAGATGGAAAATTACTACTGTTGGAAGACCTACATGAGAGGAAAGGTACACTAAGGCATTTTTGTTGATGATGTGAGTTGGTCTGAACATTCTGAAAAACAATTTAAAACCTACAACTAAAAAGTCACTCTTTGAACCTGAAGATACTATTCCTGATCATAGACTCCAAAGAGATCAAAGGAAGGGGGGGAAAGCAACACTTTTTGTTTCAGGAAAGAACTGGAAACAAAGGTGGGAAATGGCTGAATTATATTACATGACTGAAACAGAATATTCTTATGCCATAAAAAATTATGAATATGATGGACCCAGAGAAAACTAGGAAGAATTCCATGAATTATTGCAGAGTAAAGCAAGCAGAACCAGGAAAATTCTAGAGGAAAACAACTTTTGAGACACTTAAGAAAATTCTAATCAATGTAATGTCTGCTCACAAATCTAGAAGCCTAATAATAATAATAGCAATATCAATGACACCTGTGTAATGCTTATTATGTAGGTATTTGAGAAGTCCATTTACCTTATCCCAAGATAGATGTATTCTGTGGATTTTTCAAGGCTATATTTTATTTTTACTTCTATTTTATTCTTCCCTTAGTTATTTAGTAAAGCTCCTTAAACACACACATACTCTCTATCTACCTTACCTTCTGTCTTAGAATCAATACTAAGTGTCAGTTCCAAGGCAGAAGATGCTGTCTGCGGCCACATTTGAATCTAGGGACCGCCTGCACATCCGTATGAACCACCTAACTGCTCCCCGGGCCTTATAATTTATAGAAAAAAATGAGGCTATTTCCCCATGAGCTTCTTCTCCCCTCTTCTTTATCTTCTATCACTCAGATGACTTCTGCCACTTCCACTCCTGTCTCACATGATGAAATAGCCTTGGTCTTTACTAAATCTTTTCTGTTTTTTTCAAACCATCACATTCCATCTCATTACCTCCAAAAGACTGTCCCCTCAGTAAGGACATTGTTTTCTTTCTTATTGGCTTTATATTTTATATGTAGTTGTTTTCTTCTACATTGGAATGTAAGCTTATCTCAAGTAAAGATGGTTCCTTCTTTGTATTTTTATCCCCATTACTTAGCATATGGCATAGCATGTGTAATAGATGCTTAATGTTACTTGTTAATTGATTGATTTTTATTTTAATGTTTGTTGGATGGACTGAAGAGCTGTTGTGGAAAGTAGGAGAATGAATTGATAAGGGATAAGTTCATCTGCTAGCAGCAGTAAGAGCCAGCTGAGGTTATATAACATAAATCTGTGGTATAGTCAGTCAGACTACTTATATGATTTTCTTTCCTACCTCTGCACTTTTGTTCAGATTATTCTATATGCCTGACTTCTTACTCCCATCTTCATCACCCATCTTTTAAGGCTCAAGTCAAATACTACCTCCTCCACAAAATCTTCCCCAATTGTCCCCCAACCTGGAAAATATTTCTCCTTTATATAATCTCAAAGTATTATATAGTCCTTTTATATACTTACTCTATCTTGATTTGTATAATATTTATCTATCCACATATTATCATCTTCCCCATCTAACCTCTACCAATATACAAGCTCTTTGAAAATATGTTTGTTGGATGAACTAAGTTAAGAATCCAATTTTTAAAAAAGGGTTCAAACCTTTCTCCCATCAGAATATTGCATATATACATTAATATGAAGTTGCTGGATTGACTGGTTTTGCTTAACTTTTTCTTGGTTACAAAGAAGTAGTCAATGGCAAATGAAGTATAAATAGAAAATGATTGTGGTGTAAAGAAAAGATATCAACTGGTGGGAGCATGATATCATTGAGAGTGTTGGACTCAAGTCAGGAAGACCTGGGTTCAAATACCACAAAAGAGCCTTACTAACTGTATAACTTTTTTCATTTTTGTTTTTTCATTTTCTTTATTTTATTCCAATAACAAATCTACACATAAGTTTTCCAAGATTACATGATTCATGTTGTCTCCCTCTTCTTTTCCCTCCTTTCTCCCATAGCTGATAAGCAATTCCACTGGGTTTTACATGTATTATCACTCAAAACCTATTTCCATATTGTTCATTTTTGTAATAGAATAATCTTTTAAAACCAAAACTCCAAATCATATACCCATATAATCAAATGATAAATCATGTTTTCTTCTGCATTTCTATTTCAACCGTTCTTTCTCTAGATGTGGATAGCATTCTTTTCATAAGTCCCACAGAATTGTCCTGGATCAATGTATTGCTTTTAGTAGCAAAGTCTATTACATTTGATCATCCCACAATGTTTCATTTACTGTGTATAATGTTCTCCTGGTTCTACTTATTTCGCTCCACATCAATTCATATAGTTCCTTCCAGTTCTTATAGAAATCAACTGTTTCATCATTTCTTATAGCACAATAGTATTCCATCACCATCATATGCCACCATTTGTTCTGTGTGACTTCTAAACAAGTCATTTAACCTCTCTCAGCCTCAATGTCCTCATCTGTAAAAAACAGGGAGACTAAACCTAATAACTTGTAAAGATGTTTCTATTTCTAAATCTTTGATCCTAGGAACTTTAAAAAAAATTAGTATTCATAGTTTATAAAATAATGGAAAACTAACATTCAACTAGTCCAAACAGAGAACATTCCTACATGTAAACCATACCTCTTGTGTTATATATCTTTGAGTGAAAATAAGTACATATTAAGATACATACACCCAGGAAAGCACTACATTAAGTATTCCTACATAACATATTTTGCCATGAAGTTTTTTTAGCATTACTTTCACTAAAGTAAAGATGTTCTGTCTACTTTTATCTTCATTTTCATTGTCCCTTTACTAAAAGTTTAATTAGAGTGGTCCCCTCAAATTTTATACAAACCAGACTCGGTGTAGAAGAAACAGCCACAAAGAGGTCCTAATTGCCTAACTGTAACCTTGAATTCTTATAGACTATGTAAGCAGAACACAAGTTCTGGCTGGTTTTTAGTCTTTCAACATTAGCCCAGAGATAGAGGGTACACCAATTGTTTTGAGAGGCTCACTTTCAGTTTGGCAAAAAGATGATCAATTTTCAACCACATAAACTCTAAGAAAATTTAAGTTTGAGGGCCAGAAGGGTAGGGGGTGGGAGAGTTGCCAGTGAAAAGAAGTATCCACACTATTGAAATTAAAGACACTTGAAATATTGATGCATATTTTTATAAACCCGATATAATATCATGAATCAGTTCTAAAAAGGTAAGGATTATAAATATATATATATATGGCAAGGATCTGATGATATTTTTATAAACATGAAAGATTTAGTATCTATCGAATTGCAAATATATTTAAATATAACAACTCCATACTAGGAAACAAATATTTTAAAATATTATGTCTTTTTAAAATTTGTCTTTTTTATTGTCATGCAAAACACAATTCCATATTGGTCACTGTCATAAGAGCACACACATAACAAAAACTCCAAAATAAAATCATAAATACACTGATGTGAAAGACGATTCCAACAGTTCTTTCTCTAGAGGCAGATAGCATCCCCCATTATAAATCTTCCAGGATTGTCCCAGATCATTGCATTGCTGAGAGTAGCCAAGTTTTCAGATAATTGCCTAATATAAAATGTTACATCTTAAAAATAATTTATTGCTAAAATTTGTTGATCTTTTCAATGTTTAAAAATTAAAACACTACTAACACTACTGAGCTAGCTAAAACAAAATTTGCAATACATTTTCATTTTCCAAATGAGAAAAAGATGTTAATTATGCATGTCTTATCAAGTCCTATGCTTTTTGTTTAATCACAAATGAAGGGTGAAAGAAGATGAAGGAGAGCAGACCACTGATTGGCATTACAACCAGAAAAACTTTTATTCTGATTGTCAGTAAGAACACACCAATTGTAAGGGTCGAATTTTTTTTCTGAATGTTCAGACTATACACATACATCTTTTTATCTGAAAAATATCTAATAACTATATAGACCAGAGGAGGATAATGAATAGCTAGTGTTCAGTAAAGGTAAGTGTTCTACAGTTTCCAGAAGAAAAGTAACTATTTTTTCAAATGTCATTATGTCTTTACCTGCAGTCATGGAGGCATGAGTTGCTAATATTACAGAAATTATGCCAAGTCAGATCTACTGGAAAATCAGAAGAAAGTTAGATAAGGAGTCCCTTACCCTCATTCAGCTCAGTCCTTTATATCCAAACATGAGGGGGTTGGCCAGCAAAGTCTACAGGCAAGTTGGGGAATCTTTTCAGTTCTTAATCCCACATCTTAAGGCAATCCCACATCTTAAGGTAATATTGCATTGAATTCAGGTAGTGCTGTAAGCCTAACAAAACAGCCCATCCAGGTACAGACATCATTACTGCACTTCCAACTTTCCTTAGATCAATAACAATAAGTCATAAATTCAGTAGAATTGATTTATTTTGGTATAACCTTTGATATATTTTGGTTAGTTGACCTTTTGTATAGTAAGTCAATGACAAACTACTTTAAATGTGTTAATTAAATTTTCAGAACACTCCATCCATAAGTTTTACCATTATTTTGTTATTGAGAAACAAAGATGAGTAAGTATTTATGCTTATAAGGAAAGTTCTAAATATCAAGTTACAAACCCATAACAGTTAAATGTGAAGCTGCAGCCAAATAGGATGACAAAATACCAAACATTATTAACAGTAGGATGTCCAGAATTTAAGAAGACCTAGAAGGACCATACTGCAAAGAGTTAGGATTTGAATTTAGGTCTCATGTTTCCAGGTTCATTGCAACCATTGGCATTACTTTTTTAAAAATCCATGAGACAAAGAAAATAGGATGAAAATGTATATTTTAAAATAAAATAATATTTTTTCCATAAATTGACACACTTGATCCTCCTAGTGTTAGTGAAAGGTATTCAAAATTACACAGAAAACATACTCTCTCATCGTTATTTTTTTTTTAAAAGAAGGCACTGGGAGGAGAAAAAATATTTGTCATGCTATCTAGAAAATACTTGTCATGCTATCTAGAAAAAAAAAATTAGATAGTATGAGTTTGTTAGCATGCTTCCAATACTGTTTTGGGAAAAGTGTTCTCATCAAAAGAAAAGTGAATTCTATAGTTAAATAGGTTAAACTTATCAGTGTTATACTAGATACTAAGAAGTAAAATACTAAGTAGTTAAAAAAAAAGGATCACAGAGGATTACAAAGGATCAAGGTGGGAAGACAACATATATTCATAAAATAAATAACAAGGCAGCAAAATGATGAGCATAAAATGAATGAATTAAATAAGAAAAGTGATCTGGGTTCAATATGCAAGAACACTGGGCCAAAAAGTTTCCCAGAAGTCAGGAAAGACTTCACAGATTAGGCTGGAAGTAAGATTAATCCCAAGAGATAAACCTAGTTTGTACAAACACAAAAAAAAGACATAGGACATTCTGTGTGAGCAAAAGCACTGAAGTAAGAAATTGCAATGTGTATTCAGGAAATAGAATAGACCAATTTAGTTGAAGTGGAGACTAGAAGGGTAAAGTCACTCAAACTTTAGGTACTTTAAGCAACTCTCTATGGCTCTTAATTTGCAGATAAGATGCTGACCTACCTTGGAGATACCAATGAAACAATTTCTACATAGAAGACATTTACAGTCTATTAATTTCATTTCCTATATAAATGAAATCACAGGCCAGGTCTCTATCCTTAAATTTATATAGCAGTCTCTAGATGTTTAATTTGAGGCTATAGCAAAACATCCAAGTAGATGTGTTCAGCATGAAGCTAGATATGAGACTGCTGCTCAGGAAAGACCTCAGAAGCCAGGGACAGAGAATTGTCAAGTATAGAAGAAGTGATAAAGCTAGTGGAACAAAAAAAAATTCTCTGAAAGAGAAAGTATAGAGGAGAGTCTTTAGGCTGAATGAAATATTTAACTTCTTTAAGCAAGGTGGGATAATGGATATAACACCAAGCTTGAAATAAGAAAATAAATTCAAATGTGACCTTGAACATTTACTTGTCTGGGCAAGGCTTTAACCTGCTTGCCTCAATGTCTACATCTCTCAAATGGAGATAACAATAGCACCTACCTCTCACTACCTCACAGTTGTTGGGACTATCAAATCAGATAGTACTTTTGAAGCATTTTGCAAACCATAAGGCATTAAATAAATGCTAGTTATGATGATAATGATGATTCAACTCTCATAAATAAGATCTTAAGTTTTAGGAAAGGGACTCAGAGTTTAATCCAATCTCCTTATTTTTCAGATGAGGAAACTGATGTCCAAAGAGTTAAGTAGCTTGTCCAAAATCAAACAGGTAAACAAGTAGCAGAGAGAAGACCCACACAGTGACCTTTAGTCCAAATCCAACATTCTCTCTGATTCGATGCTTATTGAACCTTCTGATTATCAATTTGGTTTTCTAGTACCAGAAAAGAGGTCACCAGAATAGTGTACATGAAGCTTTCAGTAACTTAAAAAATGTATTAGCAAATTTAATTAATTCTGGATCAAATCATTCTTCTGTTTTGATCAGTATAAGCCAGTTATCTCAGAAACCAATCAACTCTGGATGAGTTAAAGTTCTGAATCTACAGAACTAGGAAACCTTATCTTGGATTGTGGCACTCCACCAACAGGCTGCACCTCACAAGATGAGCTTAAGCATGCAGTATACCCTTTCCAACAATGATTATCACAACAAGAATTAGGAGGTAGCTCCTAAAGACTGAAAAAAAAAGGTGGTTTCTGGATAAAAGAGAAAAATACTACTCTTCCTTGCAGGTATGTATTTGTTAAGCAATAGAGAAGCTTACAGTAAAATTGGTAATGTTCACAGTACTCTATTGGACTGTAAACTTCATTAAGGCAAAGTTTATGTCCAATCTAGACTTTAACTTCCTAATTTCTAGCACCATACTATGCATACAGTAGTAGTTACTTAATAAATATTTACTGAACTGCTGAATGTTTAACTTTTAAAGGCTCATCACTAAAAGAAAATTACCATTATATTCTACAAAATATTTTTTGGTGTCACTGTCAGAGACAGAATAATGGCCTGATCTAATTGGGGTGAGAACACTTATGTTCTTATGTCTTTGTGTTAAATTTAATAAATGTATTTAATTTACTTAATAATGAGGTAACAGAATTTATTAAGATAAGACTTAAGTAAGATGGAGTCCTGGACAGTTCATAGTAAACTCTTATTTAAAACTGTAATTACTTGCATTGTCAAGTAACCTGGCTATTTCGGGAGTAGGTAAGAATGGGCATCTTTTCCCTAGCACGGAAAAGTTCGTTTTAAAATCCTCCCAAAATAGGGTGTGTGTGGAGAGAAAGGGGTGTAGTCAACCTAAAACCACAAAAGGGACATTAGAAGTCATCTGCTTGGATGTTATCTCAAAACCCCAAAACATTAAAAAGGGTGTGGTGAGATGGAAAGAAAAGCATTGGAATAAAGAAATGTGAGGATCTTTGGGGTCAGAAAAAAAAATGTCATCAGTTCTAACACCTCACCCCAAATAGGAATTCCTTTGAAAATACTTCACTGTTAAGTGGTCCTGCAATCTCAAAGCTTGAGTATTTCCAGCTACCTCAATAAGCTAGCTTCTTTCTCCAGGCGAGTCTTACATCTAACTACTTTTGGACAGCTCCAGTTATAAGGGTTGTAAAATTTCAACCACTGGTCCTAGTTCCTCCTCTCTACAGCAAAATCGATTGGTGTCCTCCCCTTTCTCCTTTCTAAGTGACAGCCTTTCAAAAGCTGGAAGACCAAACACGAACAGGTGTGCCCTTCCCTGGTGAACGTCTGATCACCCTCTTTTTATTCTTTTAATTGTCTCTAGGGAGTTGATCCCGTGTTACCTGCAAACAAGCACGTGTATCCAGACCGGCAAAAGCCAGAAAATGACCCCATGGACAGCTCCAGATAAGAGCGATCAGAAAACATACACAACCAACACTTCCCCCCCTCCCCCCCGTGCAAAAACACTTTTATAAGAGTTGCAGCATGAGCCCTCTCCACCCCAAATCTCAGTAGCAAGCAACTCTCGCACGTGCCCCCGCTCCCAGGTTTGACTGCTTTTAAAGTTGGGACCCCGAGGCCCAGCAGACTGCCTTAGCGTCGCCCCTCCCTTCCAGCCTCCCTGGGGCTCCGCAGGCAGCCTGGAGTGAGGATCGGGGGCGCTCGCCCCAAGTTCCTGGCGGGTAGATAAGCCACCAGCTCTGGGAGCAACCCCGCCTTGGGGAGGCGTTATTTTAGCTCGGACCGAACCTAAGGCAACCCCGGACAGGTGGCTCTCCTGGGGCCGGGGGTTCCAGATCCGCGTAAGGCCCCGCCTCCCGAGGCTGATCTACAGGCTCCCTAGTCCCGCGAGCGGGCGCTCCCCAGAGACACCTCCCCGGAGCCCGGCCAGCTGAGGAAAGAGGGCCGCCCCCCGGGGGGGATCGGACCAGGAACCACGGGAATCACTGGAGAACGTGGCCACGCGCGGAAGGCGGCGGAGCTGCACCCCCCCTCCACCCCCACTCTGGGCGGCCGCCGCGGGTCACTCACCGAAAGGACGCTCATGCGGATTGGGGTCTCCAGTAGACACGCCATCTTGATCCTTCCCACCGGATTGGGGATAGGGCCAGGGCTGGCGTCGGCACTTTCGACGGCGGCCTCCCTCCGCCGCTGCCAATCTCTATCACTAGTGGAAAGTCTGGCGAGGGAAAAGTGCACACCTATATAGGCGCTACCCTAGCTCCGGGAAGAATCTTCGATAAGGAAAAGAAAAAGAAATCGAAGCCTTCTAACGAATCGGCTTATGGGAAACAGACATTAATATTAGTGGAGGGTGTTACGGAGGGGAGGGGCGGTTTTCAGCAGTTAACGCATGCGCGTTGTGTGGAGTGCCCTCGTGCTCACCCTCCACCTGGGCGGGGCAAGGTCTTTGCACGCTGAGTGGGGGCCCTCTAGAGGATGAAAATTAGTAGAGTGTTTTTCTTTTTCTTTTAGGAGGAAACTTTTCATGGATTTGGAACCCTCAGAAACCTCTTCCAACCCCTTCATTTTACAAATGATGAAATCGAGGTTCAGAGAGATTGCAGCTTTTTCGAGGTCACTGAAAGCCCTCTCAATACTCTTTCCTGTATCCTGCGCTTGTGTCTCTCATGCATGTTGTTTGATTTATAGAGAGCTCAAAACGTTTTGCAGATAAGGGAACTGAGTCAGAGAAAAATGAAATGACTAAGCTAAGGTAACTTTAGTACTTTGGTTTCTAACTTAGAAGGCTGTGAACGCATATTTAAGGTGAAATTGACAATTGAGATAATTATCTAATTCGGAATGAATTATAAATTCAGAACACACACACACAAAGCAAATAAGGATTTAACCTTAGAATGCTATTTGAATAGGAGTTAAGGTGTGGGCCTACTAAGACATATGGAACATCCTTTAGAATGGAAAGTGTACTGGATTTGATCCATCAGATAGATACTTGGGGATAGTCTTGTCACCCTCCATGCTCACAATAAGTTTGGATGCTTTGATTTTCATTTGACAAGAAATAACAGACCAGGACCAAAAACAAATGAAAAAAGAATATAAAAGATCAAAAGTGGAGAACTTGCCAAATAATCAGTGGACACATGATCAGTTGTAGCATAAAAGGAGATCAAAGTGAATTCAATTCTTTTAAACATTTTCACTGGCGATTTTATTTTTTAAATTAAATTTTATTGGTGAATTTTGTCAGTAATTTTGGAGTAACTGACTACCATTCTTCCACATTGAAACTTTCCCTGTTTCGAAGAATTGCAATTTAAGCAAATTATCTTATGACATGATCACAATTCATTTTATAAGGTTTTAATGGGAAATGGAGAAAAGTTCTTGTTCCTAAGTTATCTTTTTAAATAGAAAAATTGGAGGAGAAACTAATCAAAAGAATGGTAAATGCATACAATCTAAACCAAATCTGCATATTAGAAGTGACTATATTCCGAGATTTGAGATCTGAAAGTTTTAGAATAATAGGTGAAATTGTGGAACTTTGGACCAAAATTATGATCTTTTTAGCTGTCATCAGATATTGCAAATAGCTAAGGGACTAACAATTCTGTCCATTCACAAATATGGCATTTTATAACTATGGTAGAAGTACAAATATATGTTATGACCATAGTTATGACAAATATTCATAAGAAGGGGTGGGACTGACTAATGAGGCTTCCTTTCCTATCCAAGCAAGTTGGTACAATCTATAGTGAAGAGCATAGTATTAACTGCAAATATATGTAAAGTACTACAGGAAAACTTCTTTAAGGGTAATTTCTTCAATACTTCCATGGATCTATGATCTCACTGCCATAGGTAATCTGCAGATCACAACACTTCCAAAATATTTGTTCTGTGTGAATCTTACCTATTTTGGGGGTTATTTTTAAAAAAATATATTTTATTTTAACCAGCCAAGTTCTGCCTTTTCACCCTTCCATCCTAAACCCTTCCTACCAGATTGTGAACATGAGAAAAACAAAAACTCTTATAAAAATGTGTAGTAACTCAAAACAAATTTCCACATTGACCCTTCCCTCCTCCCCACAATGTCTCATTCTTCATTTTGAGTCTTTCACATTTCCACCAGGAGGCAGAGACTGTGTTTCATCATTAGTTCTTTAGAATCCTAGTCAGTCATTATGCTGTTAAGAGTTCAGCACAATAGTATTGCATAAGCATTTATATACCATAATGTTCATCCATTCCCCAATTTATTCCTCAGGTTTTAATTTTTTTTTGTCATCTCAAAAAGAATTTTTATCCATTCTTAGAGTTTGTTTTGCTTAGGACTAATCCCTCCCTAAACCGACCCTCCCTCTAATTCTCCCTTTCCCCACTTTTCCTCTTTTCCTGTTGAGTAAAATGTATTTCCTGTCCCAGCTCTGTGTGTTTATTCTCTCTCCTTTCACCAGTTCAGATGAGTGAGAAAAAGTGTCACCTAGTCACTCCAACATCTCCTCATTTGTATAATGTGTTTGTATATCCCCCTACATATGAAATAAATTTCTCTAACCTTCCTTTCCCTTCCTCCCCATCTCCAAAAGTAAATTCCTCTTCCTTCTTTCCATTCTTTTTAAAAATCACTCCTGAGTTAAACCAATTCTATAAAAAATCAAGCCATTCTCCAATTGATAAGTGGGCAAGAGACATGAATAGGCAATTTTCAGATAAAGAAATCAAAAGTATCAATAAGCACATGAGAAAGTATTCTAAATCTCTAATAATTAGAGAAATGCAAATCAAAACAACTCCAACATATCACCTCACACCTAGCAGATTGGCTAAAATGAAAGAAGGGGAGAGTAATGAATGCTGGAGGGGATGTGGCAAAACTGGGACATTAATGCATTGCTGGTGGAGTTGTGAACTGATCCAACCATTCTGGCTGGCAATTTGGAACTATGCTCAAAGGGCTATAAAAGAATGCCTGCCCTTTGATCCAGCCATATCATTGTTGGGTTTGTACCCCAAAGAGATCATAAACAGACGTGTATGAAAATATTTATAGCTGGGCTTTTTGTGGTGGCAAAAAACTGGAAAATGAAGGTATGTCCTTCAATTGGGGAATGGCTGAACAAATTCTGGTATATGCTGGTGATGGAATACTATTGTGCTCAAAGGAATAATGAGGAATTCCATGTGAACTGGAAAGACCTCCAGGAATTGATGCAGAGCGAAAGGAGCAGAACCAGAAGAACATTGTACACAGAGACCAATACACTGTGGTAAAATAGAATGTAATGGAATTCTGTACTAGCAGCAATGCAATGACCCAAGACAATTCTGAGGGACTTATGGAAAAGAACACTACCCACATTCAGAGGAAGTACTACAGGAATGGAAACAGAAGAACAACTGCTTGAACACATGGGTTGAGGCGAACATGATTGGGGATGTAGACTTGAAACTACCACACCAATGCAACTATCAACAATTTGGAAATAGGTCTTGATCAATGACACATGTTAAAACTAGTGGAAATATGTATCAGCCATGGCGGGGGGGGGGAGCTCGGGGGGTGAAGGGGAAAGGAAGAGCATGAATTATGTATCCATAATTTTCTAAAAAATAAATATTAATAAATGTTTAAAAAAATAAAAAAATAAAAATCACTCCTGAGCCTTATTTAATTGGATTCCCTGTAACTGCTATCCCTCAATGATGTTAGGATTAGAGAGGATTTATATCATTGCCTCATATTTTAACATAAGCAGTTTATCTTTGTTAAGTTCTTTATCATTGTTCATTGATGTTTATCTTTTTTATGTTTCTCCTCACTTCTGTGTTTGAATTTCAAAGTTTTTCCCAGTAGCTCTGGTCTTTTTTATCAGGAATGCTTGGAAGTCTTCTTTTTCTTTAAAAATCTATTTATTCCCTGTAGCATTAAACAAGGCACCTTCTCTCATCCTAGAATTATAGGGCACCCTATTATTGATCCCAGGCACCCTCCTAAAATGGAGGATCTGGGAGTTCTCTATGTCCACCTTCCACCCTTTTCAGTGAGAGAAAGGAAGGAGTCTTAGGGTTAGGGTTACTGAAGTGTTAAGAAATGGCTATTAAATCATATGATCCTGACAATGGCTCCTCAGTACTTGAATTTTTTTTATTCAGACTGTTGAGGGATTTTTCCTTTGATTTGGAAGCTCTGGATTTTGACTATGACATCTGCATCTGCAAGAGTTTTCCTTTGCTTTTAAGAGATCTGAGCAGTTTTTTAAAAAAATATTTTTTTAAATCTGGTATCTAGGCTTTTTGATCAGCTTTATAATGATTCATAATCTTTTTGATCTTCAATCTGTTGTCAGAGCCCATTTTTTTTATATATCTTAACATTTTTTCTATTTTTTTCTTCAGTCTTTTGATTTGTTGTCTCATGGAATCATTTGCTTCTGATTGGTTCGTTTTAATTTTCAAGGAGTTTGTTCTTTGGGCAAGTTTTTGTACTTCATGTGGCATGTTGTTAATTCCCTTACTAATTCTTTCTTTCATAGCTCTCATTTCCCCTGCCTTCCCCATTTGCCCCTTCAAGTGTTCTCATTTTAGTAATAACATTTTAAACTATTTTTTAAATTCTTGTTCCAGGAATTCTAAGTTTATGTTTTTCCTTAAGGCATTGTTTGTAGATGTTTTAAAGTCATTCTCTTCTGTATTCCTGTCTTCAATATCTATGCCATAATAATCATAACTCATTATTGTGGTATTCTTTTCCTTCATTTTTTCTTTCCTTCTTCCTTTCTTCTTCCTTTTCTTTCTACCTACCTTGTTATCTTTCTGTTTTCTTTCTTTCCTTCCTTTTCTCTTCTTTCCTTTTCTCTTCTTCATTCTGCCAGCTTGTTCTCTCACCTTGGTCTTAGTGATAAGGCTAGGTTCTGCTGCAGTTCTGGAATAAAAGCCTCAGCCAGCCTGTTGCTGTTTTCTTAGGGTATTAAGAAAGGAAAAGTTCCTTCATTAAATACTGTTCTGCATTTCTGAAAATAGGCTCACCAAGCCTCCATTTTTATTTTCAATAGGAAGAGTCATGTTGCATGTGCTCAGAAACTTGGCCCCTAATTACCAGTCTCCTGTTAAAACTGTATATATTTTATATATGCATAATTTTTTGCATATTATCTCACCCATTAGAATGTGACTTCCTTTGAGTAGGAACCATATTTTTGCTTTTTTTTGGGGGGGTGGGGGTGGAGGTCAGTTGAGGGATATCCCTAGTTCTTAGCATAATGCTGGCACATAGCAAACACTTACAGAAAGGTTTATTGACTGACTAATGACTGAATAAGTCATATTATTCATCTACTTTGATTTTTCTGTAAGGTAATGAGTAATTCTTTTAAATGATGGATCTCCTTTAGGGAGATTTGCAAAGTTACATAAATTGGTATAATTAGAACTATATAATCTGTAAATATGAACAACTAATGATTTATATGGAAACACCTTCATTTAGATTCTGGCAGACATTCCATGACAGTGATAAATATTGTTAGAATGCCTCCCTATTTTATCCCACACTTGATATTAATAACCAGAGGATCAAAGTCATGTTTTTTTACATTAGTATTTGAATTAATGTGACAAAATACAATGGATTTATTTTATATAACAAACCTCATAACTTTTTACTTTATAAAGAAAAAATTAAATATACATTATGGCTTCTCTTTACTGAAATGTTTAGTACAACATTTTGATACATATTCTTTAATTCCTAATAATGAATACAATGGATATTAAGTATAATTTTGATGGGTAGTTCAACTTTCCAAGTCTAGTTTTGATTATAATCCATAGATTTTCTTTTTTTTTTAGAATTTTATTTTCAGTTCTAAAATTTTTCCTTCCTGCTATCCCTTCTTTATCCATTAAGAAGGCAATAAACACAATACCCATTACATTACATATATGAAGTCATGCAAAATACATTTCCATATATTTCCACACTAACTATGGTATGAGAAAAACAAAGAAAGAGAAAAAATATGCTTCAATCTATACTCTGAATCCATCAGTTTTCTATCTGGAGGTGGATAACATTTTTCATCATGAGTCCTTTG
Organism: Gracilinanus agilis; assembly: GCF_016433145.1. NCBI lineage: Eukaryota > Metazoa > Chordata > Mammalia > Didelphimorphia > Didelphidae > Gracilinanus > Gracilinanus agilis. The sequence goes on from NC_058132.1 coordinate 328,850,013, forward strand.
GAATTAACATGGACCATTGTATTGATCAGAATTACTAAGTCTTTCACAGTTTGTTATCTTTAAAATATTGTTGTTATTGTATACATTGTTGTCCTGGTTCTGCTCACTTCCCTTTGTATCAATTCATATAAGACTTCTCAGGCGTTTTTCAAACTATCCCCTTTGTGATTTCTTGTAACACAATAGTCCTCCATCACAGTTATATACTATAACTTGTTCAACTATTTCTCAGTTGATGTAGCCTATAGATTTTCAATGGGATATAAGAAAAGTAAGTTCTTAGGCTATTGAAGCATGTTTATCTTCATATCTTGTATGCCTTTCTTAAACTTTAGTGACATGTAACATGATACATAATTGTATCACATTGTCCCATCTCCATTTCTGAAATTATGGAATAATGAAAAAATTATTAAGCACTTACTATGTGTAATGCATTATGCGAAGTTCTGGGGACACAAATTGTAAAGAGAGTCCCTTCTCTCAAGGAACTCTTTTCTAAAGGGGATGATAATGAATATAGAAGGGTCTAGCTGCAAATTAGATGAAAAGGTTTCATCCTCCTTTGAATGCAACAGGAAAGCAGAGGGTAATGCCTTTTAAATGTTATTTCCCAATGATAAAAATTATATCAGTTTAAGTTGTTCAACCACTGGTCAGTGCCAAGGATTTTGCTGACAAGAACTTTCTTTTCTGAGTCTTCAGTAGCAATGGTTGTAGCACCTGCAGAAGCGGTTCCCAGCCTGTATCCCCATCATATTCAAGAGGGGATAATGGTAAAGGTGATGATTTGATTTACCACATACATGCTGCCTTCTATCTCTCCCTCAGAGTGACTTACTGTTTTAACTACAATATCTCAGTATGTCAACATATTTATCAGATTTCACCATCCACTTGATAATGAAAAAGCTTCCAAACTCACTAGAAATAAAAAAAATTCTCCTATATTTTTAATTGTTTGATGAAAATGCCTAAATCTTTTAAGTTCAGGTTTGTATATAAACTTGAATGAAGCAAGTTTTATCAGTAAAAGTGATTTCCTTTTAATCTTCAGTAAGAATTTTTAAAATTCTCTTGCCTATGACAAGTGTTTTGTTTTGTTTTGTTTTGTTTTGTTTTGTTTTGTTTTGCTCATAGCAACAGTTAGCAGATGAATTTTTTTTTTTTGCTGGCCGCCTTATGATCTTCCAACTTTCAGAAACTTATGCCATACATTATAGCAATCAATTATAGCTCTTCCATCTGCTGTAGTACCCTAACCTTATCTTTGTTTGCTAGGGGTTTGTGAGACTATTCTGCAGCAGTGATTTGTCAGTTCTTGAAAATATTTTTTTTATTTTTTTTTTAGCTGCATTTTCCATTGCACTTTGGTACAATTGATCTTGTTTCAAATGATCTTTCAATGACCTTTGAACCATTTAACTTCCCCACACCAATAGCTGATGCAATGTCTCTAACAGTTATTAAGCATTTTTTTTAGAGCCACATCTTTTCCATGTTTTCTTCATGTATAATGGACATCAATATATATGTGGAGCACCTCTGATGCCACTCAAAACATAGAAGAAATTAGGAAGCTTACATTTGGGAGAGTATGCTGCTAAATATTTAGTGGGAAATATCCTGTTCTTGGTATCTCCTAAGTATTTATTACCTTAATAATCAATAGTAATGTTAATGACATATGATAGAAAGAAATATTATTAATAAAATTAATTTACTAATAAAAATTATTCCTTTATAAAGGATAATTGATGTTACCAGATTAAACAAAAGCAGGGTGCTACCCATTAGCCTTTAACAATGGGGAAAGCATAGTCAAATGAGAGACTGAGCTGATAATATTAAAGAAAAAATACTTCCAAATCCCTCAGGCTACCCCTGGACATGGTATATGTAGTTATCTTTACTTTGGGAGAGGAAGGAACTTGATACATTTGAAATAATATCCATTCTTAAAAATCCCAGAATTAAAAATAACAAAATAGAGCAATGAAATATTTGTGTGCCATGAAATTCAGCTTTCAGCTGATAGAGAACCATTTAAAGGTGAAGAAAACAGCTTGGTCTTATATGGTCATGGTCAGACAAATTAGCCTAGTGTCAATAACAGTATACATGTAACCTTTGCTGTCACAAATTTATCTCAAATAATTTACATATTAAAGTAGTTTTGCTTACACTAATATAATGCTAGTTCATTATCACAGACTTTTTCCTATTCCTATTTATACACCTATTCCAAGTTCCTTGAACTTAATAAAATTGTGAATTGGTCTTGTCAAAGAACATGCAGGCAAAGGGGTGCATTTGTATACCAGGGTGATGGAATAGCAGATATGTTTAGATGTAAAAGGGATTTCATGACTAAGAAAAAAGTGCTAGAAAACTAGTTGCAATTCACCTATTGAAGGGACTCAACAGGGGCCCCTACTTTGTCCAAATTAATGATTTAGAATCTTAGAATTCCTCATGTTCTCAAAAAATAAGAGAACAATGATATGCACACAAAAAACTACTAGAGAATTTGAAAATATCAATGGATTTACCCAAAAACGAGATTAATAAATTGAAAAGCAGAATGAATGACAGAAATTCAGTTAGAAAAAAGATTCCAGAGCAGTATATATAAAAGTGACTATTTGAAAAGCATGATCAAGAAGAGGAAATCTCAGAATACCTAGAATTTCAAAAAACATCAAGAAAGAAAAAAAATCTATATTTCAGTAAAGTGAATTATAGTTTCACAGAATTTTCAAAAGCAAACAACCTTCTGTAAATAAAAAGTAATCCACAGTACTCCCACGTGATGAAACTTAGAATTTAACTCATGCAGATGTAGCAAGTATACTTTGACCCATTATCCCAGAGCCAGGTAGATAAAACATTCGCCATCCACCCAGAGGTTCTTTGAAAGTTTTGGAGCTGTCTTTAATCTTAAAAGTACAATCATCCATTGCTCATATTCTCTACTGTGAGGAGCCTAAGAAAAGCACTCAACATCCATTAGATTTTACAGGGGGATATTATAGCTTTGAAGATATAGCACTTCTATCACATATCCTCAGAGGCTTACTCTTCTCTACATCAATTTCTGGACATAATAGCTTTAGATTTAGCATACTTTCTATGTAACATTGGTCCCATCAAGTTCCTGTCTAGATATGGCATGACAGCTAGATAAGTCCTTGTCTCTGCTGCTGTTGAACTGGTTCCCAATTGTCACTTCTGAAGGTCACTCCTTTTCCCTTGGGGAATAGATGCTATGATTGTTGCAAACTCAATACTATGATGCTGGGACTCCAAGATGTTTAGAGGTTCATTCTTCTTGCCTTTAAGAACTTAGAATGTAAGAAACAAACTGCAAAGACAAAAAGAGATGGTTTGTTTTCATGGGGCCACGTGGCCTCAGGGGGAGAAGGTCCAGGCTTCTTCACCTACAGCACTGTCTCTCACCAGACTTTTATCAGGGAAGAGATCCAGCAAGAGAAAGCAGCTATAGATAATAACCTAGACCAGTGTTGGTGAAGATTTTCAAGTTTGAGTGCCCAAACTGCAACTTCAAGCTGCCTGTGAGCTACCCCACCCCCACCTTCCCTGCCACATTATCCCAGAAAGCAAAGGGAAGTGCTCACTTTAGGCACTGAGAAGAGGGGGAATGGAGCAGCTTCCCCAGCGCCAGCTCGGCAACTGTGCCAATACTTCTCCAAGGCTGACCTAGACTAAGGCTTTTTGAAGCCAATTCCCCTCAATTTTAGCTATTGCAGTCAATCAAGAGATTCCTTTTCATCATGTGGTTAACAGATTCAAAATAGTTAAAAAATATCTAAGCATACTTCACTGTCTCTCCATTGTGTCATTGCAACTCTGTAGTAAATAGACTCCCCACACCCTATGCACAAGTGTTGGTACCTTGTGCCAACCATTATGGGGGGGTATTTATAAGATCAATATCTCAATAGATTTTTTTATAGAAAATAAAAAAATTACCAAAGCTGGATCTATCTATCTATCTATCTATCTATCTATCTATCTATCTATCTATCTATCTATCTATCTATCTATCTATCTATCTATCTATCTCTATCTCTATCTCTTTTAGAACTTAATCCCAGAATAAGTTTCCTAACAAACCTAAATGTAATGTTTGAAAGTAAAAGGCAAAGTAGTTAAGAAATTAAAATATAGGTAACTATAAAGTCCTAAAAGAATTCATATATTAAGATATACACTTTAAAAACTCTTTAGAATTAAACTGTAGGGGGATCATAGACCATTAAGAATAATACATATTTTTTCATTTTTGATTAACTAGATTTTAATTTAAAATATTCTGTAGGGTAATAAAAATAGTATTTTTGGTTAAATTTCTGAATTACACAGTCATGCTTTGAAGGGGAAAAAAGCAAGATGTCAAAAAGAAATATGAGTTCATAATAAAAAGGGTATTACATACAAACAAAGAAAAAAACAGAAAAAGATTTAAGAATAAACAGAGATAACAAATCCAATATAGAGTTCCTAATACTTTAAAAAAATGATGGGACTTCTGGACAACCTGGCCACTAAAAAGAGACAAATAGTTGAGCTTCCTTAATACTTACTCCCACAAAAATCTGAATTATGAAAATGTTACTTCTTCCACTTCCAAATTGCACAAAAAAGTCAGCCAGTAGACCACAAGTTATAAAAACAGGGAAGATCAACCAAAACAAGGCTTATATAGCCAAATAAGCTGGTAGTTTCTCAACTCAACAAGATGGGCCACAGAAATTTATAAATTTATAAATTTCAAGGCTCTATATCTAGAAGCAGGAAGGAAGAGTGAAGGGCTCCCTGAAAAAGACCTAGCATATTCCTGAGGTTTTCAGAATCTCACTATGGGAACCTTGCAAGTCACCTGGAATGTCAATAACCAGTGTGGCATGGTAGAGCTCATTCTAGAATAATCAAGCTACTCAGAAGTTTTAATGTGTCTTGAATTCCATCTTAAGATGCCATAACAGGCCCTGAAGTTCCAGCACTCTGAGCCTCAAAGATACATGAGTGCCTAATTTTTGGAGTTAGAAGTTAGAGCATGGACACAGGTGACTCAGGGTGAGATCAAGAAGGGCTGACCATTCCACTCAAAAGTGCAGCAAAAGGTGAAGGCTAGTTCTGCCAAAATTCAGTATCTAAATCCTAGAACAAAAGCTAGAGAGAAGTAAATGAAATATGTCAACCAATATAAACTATCTTTTAGTTCTAAAATCTATGACCAAAACTCCAATGTAGGAGAGAGTTTATTCTATAACAACTACAAGCAAATAAAAGACGACTACATGAATTCTTAGAAGAAATTAAGAGATTAAAAATGAAATAAACTTTAAGAAATCATGGATGAAAATTATTGGAACCAGAAAGCAAGAGGAAGATAAAAAGAATGTTTCAATTAACACCTGAAAAGGAACTTCGGAAGGAAAAGAATCAGAAATGTCATAGTCAAATTCACAGCTTCTACAGCACAGAAAAGCACTGCAAGTATGCAAAAAGGAGTTTAGATACCAGGTCAAGTTTAGTCAGTGTCACATGAGACTTGGCACCTTCAACAATAAATAGCAGGAAAATTTGGAAAATACCCAAAAGGCAGGTAAAAGAAATCAGCTTACAACCAAGAGTAACCTAACTCTGAAAAGCTTAATATAATTCCATGGAGGGGGTGGAGTGGGGAAAGGATCTTAATGGACTGGAAGACTTTTAAGTACTTTTGATAAGAAGACCAGAGATGAGTAGGATCTTTGAAATTTAAACACGTCAAGAAAATCTAGGAAACTAAATTTACTTGAGCAATGAGAAATGCTAAGATTCTAATGGGCAAAAAGAAACAATTGTCCCTTCACAACCTTAATGTCTTCAAAGGTATTTAAGGAGTTTGAAGTTGTTTTTAAAAAATGACATTCTAAAATTCTTTCTCAGTTTTCAATTCTGTAATAAGGTAGCAAAATAGTCCCATTCTCATTCAGGTAGCCAGGTGACTAAGTGGATAGATCACTAGACAGAGAATCAGGAAAACCTGAATTCAAATCTGGTTTCAGAAGTTTACTAGTTGCTTTTGGAAAAAGAACTGACCATTCAACAGAAACTGCTTGGAAACCTGGAGAACAGTATAGCACAAATTAGGCACAGACCATCACCTCATGCCATATACTAAGTCAAAATGGATATATGATTTAGAAATATAGGGTGATGTCAAAAACAAATCAGGGGAGCTAACATAATCGCCCTGTCCTTTTACTCCAAACTCCAAGAAGCAAAAGTCCTTTATATAGTATAGTGAACATGAACTCAATATAAAAGATGTTGGCAATATTTTTCTTTGTGACTACACTAAAGTCTACTTTGCAGGAGGGTAAATATCAAGTTATACTAAAACATCACATATAACAAGAACACATTCATTTTTGTAGCATTTAGTCTCTTGAATAAAACTTGTACAACAATAAATAGAATATTTCAGTGTCAGATACCCTCAGAAAACAGAGAAGCAGCACTAGAGTGGTTGCAAAAACTCTGGATTTTAAGTTAGAAAATCTGGGGCTTGAATCCTGGTCTTTGATGCTTCCTATTAGTGTTACTTTGGGTGGGACATTTCATCTTACTGGACTTCCATTAAATAATGCATCCTGTAGCATCTATGTCACAGGCTTGTTGTAAGGGCTGAGTGAATTTCTATTTTCTTTCCAAGGTCACTTCAAATACTACCTCTTGATTAAGGGCATTTGTAATTCTCCTTGCTGCTTGTACCACCCCCTTGAAGCCACATATTTATATACACACATGCATAACTACATTGTGTGTCTGTGTATAACATTTATATATGTAATAGGCCTTTGGAACATGACCACATCACCTAACATGGAGCATTATGCTTCTCTATGAATAGTCTTCTTCAATTGGCTATATAGCCAGAACAGTCTGAGCCTTTAAAACTATACTCCCCTGGGAGATCTGACCAACAAGGTGAATTGGGAACATAGTCCACAAAGGACACCACACCAGATTCAAAGTATAATAATAATAATATCTAGCATTTATATAGAAGGTTTACAAAGTGCTTTACAAATATTTTCTCATTTTAGCTTCACAGCAATCTTAGAAGGTAAGAACACAAATCTGTTCTCCTAAAACTATACTCACAATTTCATACCAGTGTGTTTATATTTACTCAAGATAGCAGGAGGATATTATTATGGAATTATAAAAGTAGTCATATAATTTTTTCCCTCATAAGTCTGGGCAAAGCCTCCCAGAAACACAAACAACATGGGTAGAAAGAGTGGATGACTTGAGTCCATGAGTTGAAAAACACACACACAGGAAACGCATATGACTAAGGCACATGCATGGGGGAGGAGGGAACAATTCATGACAAGTTGCAAGGTCTCTAATGTCTTTACACTGCTCTTTGAAAACTTTGGTTTCATAATATCCATTGGATGATAATTAATGCTAAGCCATAGGCATCAGTACTTCCAAAATCTATCTCAGTTGACATCCTGTCCAAGGGTACTGCTATACAAGGGGAAGGGAATAAGTGTTTTTATATAGTCCCTTCTATGTGTCAGGTTTGTCAGGTACTGTGCTACAAATATTATCTCAATTGATCCTTACAACAACACTAAGAGGTAGGTACTATTATTTCTCATTTTATAGAAGAGGAAACTGAGACAAACAGAGATTAAGTGACTTGCCCAGAGTTACACAGCTAGTAAGTGTCTGAGACTATATTTGAATTTAGGTCTTCTTGACTCTAGGCTTAGTATTCTATATATCCACTGTACTACCTATTTGTCTATACAAAGAACTGCAATCATATCTTAGAACCAGTGTGTTGCCTGCTATCTCCCATTTCCAGGCAATGGAATTCCAACATTCCTTATGCCTATACTACATGCATTTCTATAGCTGAATATTACTTAGTGCTTCTACGGAAAGATGCCATTAGATAAAGTCCCTCTCCTGGAATTAGGAAGCTATTGCCATAATTCAGGTGATCAGAGAAAAAGGCCTGGTTGGTGTAGGGGAGTTAAAGGGACAGATGCAATAGTAGTTGTAGAGGAAGAATTGATGAGAGAGTGGATTGGTTATTGGAGATGAGAGAGAGCCAAGAGAGGCCTATGGCTTCAAGTTTGCAAGCCTATGTAACTAAAAGATGGTGGTACTCCTCAAAGCAAACAGGAAAGTTAAGAGTAGTGAGTTTAGGAGGAAAAATGATGATTTGAGTTTGAGATGCCTCTAGGCCCTAGGGCAGGGGTTGGCAACCTTTTTGGCTGTGAGATGCATAAACGCCACATTTTTTAAAATGTAATTTCGTGAGAGCCGTACAGTGCTCACAGTGCGTGCTCCTGTAACAGCGCCTGAAAAAAAATTGACTCTATGGCTCCTGCAGAAAGAGCCATATCTGGCCCTCAAAAGAGCCAGATATGGCTCAAGAGCCATATGTTGCTGACCCCTGCACTAGGGCATTCAGATGAATCTATCTAGTGGACATTTAGTTGATGATGAAGGTCTGGAATTCATGAGACAGACCAAGATTTGTATATACAGATATGGAAGTCTTTTTGATAGATATAATGAAATCGTGGAAGTTTGTATTACCAAGAGAAAGTACAAAGAAATAGAAAAGGGCTCAATCGGATCACCAGGGAGTAAGAAATAGATGAAAATCTAGTGAAGAAGACTTTGGAGAAGAGCAGTAGATTCCAGAGATAATGCTGCAGAGAGATCAAGACCAAAAAGAGACCATCAGCTTTAGAAATTAAGAGATTCTTGGTAACTTTAGAGAGAGCAGTTCCAGTTGAGTGGAGGGTTTGAGATCTATAAAAGGGTTGTGAAGTTAATGTGAGATAAGGAAATAGAAGATAAATGTAGGTTTTCCTTAGGAGTGTCACTTTGAAAGGGATATTTATTAAGCAATTACTAGGTGCTAAGCATGGTGCTAAGCTCTAGGGATACACATACAAGCCAGCAAGATAGCTCTGGTCCTCAAAGAGCTTCTAGTGGGAGAAGACAATACATAAAGGGGAGATGGAATGCATTTGGGAGTGGGCCTGGAACTGTTAAAGTTCCTTTGTCAGAGATAAACTAACTGGAGCTGTCATTTGAATCTACCCCAGGGAAGAGGTGGAGATGGAGAAGTCCTATCGTTTGGAGCTGGTGGTTAAGAAGAGAGGAGAAATGTAGGAAGATAGGAAGCACCAAGAGAAAATTGATGCTTTCAAGGGTTTAAGGGGAGATGGTGCCTCTTAACCTCTCATTGACTTGTTGCTCTCATGGGTTTCCCCAAATAAGCATTACTTTTCCCCTCTAGAGAGTTATATTAAAAGTTATGTGTTTTTCTTTATCTTTTTGTTTGACTAGTTTTGTTATATTTTTTCCTTCCTTCTCAATGGTAGGGGTCGGAGATAAATACGTTTGTTAACTTTTAAATAAATTAGGATGGTTGGGGGTGCGTTTGGCGTGCTATAGATGTGAGATGCCACATGAGCTTTCAGAGGTCACTGTTATTGTTTTACTTGCCATAAGAAACCTCTCATGAAGTGGGGGCAATCTGTGTCAGATAAAAGCAAAAACCCATTAATAAAACTTTAAAAAATTATCAATGCTTTTTTTTTTTTTTTTTTTTGGCCCCATTTCCCTCAGAATCCTCACTAAAAGGCAGACTTGAAACAAGACTCTGAAAGTTTCCCTACGTCAGACGCGGCCTGTTCGGTGCCCAGACGCTTGCCAACTCTCGTGCGCAAAGTCCTGTCCTCTTCGCGAGACTTGTCGAGCCGGAAGTGTCCGAGGATTTGTAGCGAGGCAGTGCGCCACTTCCGCTCGAGTTTGACTGGAATTGGAGGAAGGCGGGATTCTCTCTGCTGCTGTCGGATCCCTGGGGGCCGAGGTGAACATCTGGCTGCCGCTTCTCCTCTGGTTGAGGTGGTGGAGGGGGTCGCTGACGGTTGCTTTGGTTTCGGGAAAGGACGGCGGAAAGCGGAGGTCGCAGTTTCGGGTCAGCAGGATGCGGGTGGCCGTGACCGGCTGCTGTCATGGAGAGCTGGACAAGATATATGAGACACTAGCGCTGGCAGAGCGGCGGGGTCGGGGACCTGCTGACCTGCTGCTGTGCTGCGGCGACTTCCAGGCCGTGCGTAACGAAGCCGACCTGCGTTGTATGGCCGTTCCCCCCAAGTACCGCCACATGCAGACTTTCTACAGGTTAAGTCCGTCCCTTTCGTGATGCTAATTCCCAGGGACATTCCTCCACCCCACTCCTTCCCTCCCACTCTCCCTCCCTTTCTCCCCATCTTCCCCCACCCCCTTTACTTCCTTCTTTCCTTCTTTCCTTCTTCAGTTCCTCTCTTGGTCTTCTCCCTTCCCTCCCTCTTCACTTCTTTCTTTATTTCCGCTATCTCTCCCCCTTCCTTTTCTTCCTCTCTTCCTCTTCCCCTCCTTCCCTCTTCTTTCTCCTTTAACCCTCCCTTTCCTCCCTCTTCCATTCCCTTTTCCTCTCCCTCCTCCCTTTTCTCCTTTAGAAATTCCCAAGTTTCCCTTTCTTCCTCTAACCCCAAGATGCAGATCAAATTATTTATGCTCCCCTCCTCCATTTTCCTTTCTGGCCAGCAGAAAGGGAATGAGTAGATGTAATGACTTATGTTTTGAACACCTAGGTAGTTTGTGGGCCTCAAAATTTTACTTTGGATTGAGATACAATGTCCCCAGTGCTTAGCACATGGCCTGGCACATAGTAGGTGCTTAATAAATATTTGTATTGAATTGTTGGAGGACCCTGGGCAAAATCACTTAACCTCACTCAGTTTCAGAGTCTCATTTTCTGTTATCTGTAAAATGTGTAAAATGTAAAAATGTAAAAAAAAAATCTACCTCAGGTTATTTTGAGGATCAAATAAGATGATGGCTTTACAAACTTATTGTAAATGCGATCTCTTATGTAAGGCACTGGTATTATAAAGTGCCACATAAATGTATCCTTTTTAACAAACATTTTTTAAGTGACTTGGAGTTGTCAGATAGTAAGATTATAAAGCCAAATGGGAAGGGGCAAAAAGTCTCTGACTTCATAGAGCTTTCCCTAATCTCCTATCCCTAAATCCAGGTTAAAAATACCTGTCTCCCACAGTTCCTGTACTTTCCTCTCATACACACTACAGAATGACCTGTTCATCATATGTAGTTGCTTAATGAATGTTTGAATTGAATTGTCTTCATGGTAAAATTTTCAGCATATTGGATCCATTTACAAGCAGCCTGATAATGTAGAGTTGTATAGCTTAATTGACAAATTTATACCTGTGTTCTAGGTATTATTCTGGAGAGAAGAAAGCTCCTGTTCTCACAATCTTCATTGGAGGAAATCATGAAGCTTCTAATCACTTGCAAGAGCTACCTTATGGTGGCTGGGTGGCACCAAACATATATTATCTAGGTATTTCCTCATTATTTTTTGTTACATGGAGTGATGAAAGGCTATCTTTTTATATGTCCCTTTAGGTATAAAGTATATGGTATTCTATGAAATTCAAAGTATTCCTATTCAGTCAGTGATAGTCACCAGTCCTCAAAGATGAAAAGTTTAAATTTTTTATGGGAAAAGATGTACATGCTCTAGCCAATGGCCTGTTTACATTGATCCATATGGAAGACAATTGGAAATATAGCTGTTGCTATTTTTTTTTTGTAAGTGGAGCCATAATATTTTCTAAATGAATGGAGTATTAAGTAAGGATCATAGATGTCAGTCCACTCATTTTATTGGTGAAGAAATTAAAGTTCAGTTTACATAGTTCTTAGCAGAATCAAGACTAGAACTCAGTTTTACTATCACCTCATTTAACCCTCTCTACCAAGACTAAATTTAGTTTGATTTAGTTTATCATTTATTCTCTTGAGCATCTGAAGGTTTTGTACAAGTTAATTAGTAATGAATTGCCAAGTTATTAAATTATATTTTTATCAATATCATCTTTATTTCAGATCTGCCAACAGTTGTTAATTATAGTAGCTTGTAACAACTAAACCTGGTTTAAACTTTTAAAAACTTTTTCAGCTAGTAACAAGTTATTTAGGGATTTACAAACTAATTTGCTTAAAAACTACATTTTGGAGGGTAGTTTTTAATGAATTCAAGAATTCTAGTGTAGTGGGATTAATTATATTCTGTTATTCATTTCATAGTTTTGCTGTCCATTTTATAAGTTTGAATTTTTAGCATTGGGTAAGGAGAGAAAACAAAGACTAAAAGAGATTACTGGTAGAAAGTGTTAGAAATGCCATTTCGTGGCTGAAATGTCAGCGAGTTAGGATTTTGAGTAGAGGTCTAGAAATCCTAGACTGTATTTTCTATAGTATAATTAATCTAGAGTTTGTAGAACCAGTCAGTTTATTTCATAAGGCCAATTCAGTTTTCCAGGTGATTTCTTTGAAAACATTTGAAGACTATGGAATAGCATTATGAATTCTTAAGTGATATAGGATTGTTTGTTTCTAATCTGATCAGCTTTGACCTTTTCCTTTCCAAAAGGGAAAAGAAATTTCTGAGTAAGATCCAACACTTGTCTGATCTTATGCTTATTTTTTCTTAGTTTTAATGCTGCTTTCTGGTTTTAGTCATTTGTTGATATTACCTCTCCCTTCCTTTCTCACCTCTTAAAACTTGTCTTATTATCCTGGTTTTGGACCCAGTCAGTTTCTCCATTCTATGTCTTCAAAGTTTATTTTTAAGTGGGTGACTAAAAATTATTATTTCTAGTCTTAACCCATACCCTTAGTTTTAGTCCCTATTCCACATATCCCTGTTACTTCCAGTTTGGCCATGGACAAGTAACCAATTGGAATGTTTCTTTCTTTATCTGTACAATGAAGAGATTGTTTTAGATAATGTATGGTCTCTCTTGAATCAAAATCTGTGATTCAGGAGCTATCTGCTGTCTAAATATGTCTTGCTGTCAAACCACAATATAGCTAAAACGTAACTTATCTCAAATAAATAGCTTTCCCCACTGACTTTTTCTTTAAGGGTACCATCATTCTTTGGTGGTTAGAGTACTGGGTCTAGAGTCAATAAGACTCATCTTCCTGAGTTCAAATCTGACCTTGGACACTTAGTAGCTATGTGCCCTGTGCAAGTCACTGAACTCTCTCATTTCCCTCATCTGTAAAATGAAATGAAGAAGGAAATGGCAAACCACTCCAGTGTCTTTGCCAAGAAAACTCCAAATGGGGTCATAAAGAGTTGGACCTGACTAATGCAACTTAATAACAACAAACCATCATTCTTCCAGCCATGCTGGCTTGTAACCCAAGCCATTTTTAGTTCTTCACTCACTATTATTCATTCTTTCACCAAGTCCTATCAAATTGAATGTCTCTTCCATCTGGCCTTTTCCAAATTCTTATTATCATACCAGGCCCTTGTTCCCTCCTTCCTATACTATTGCAGCATCCTACTAACTGGTTTCTTTGCTTTCCCTTCTCCAGTCTGTTTTGTGTGTTATAAAATTTATTCTTAATAAAAATTGTTTTTATCATGCCATTTCCTTATTACAGATTAATAGAATTTTCAAACTTTAAGGAACCTTCTAGATCAGAATTTTCTACCACTGGCTTCACAGTATTTTTTGTCTGTAAAACTAGTTCTACCAAAAATAGTTATTTCTTATAACCATATAAACCTTAAGTTGATTTCTCTTTCCTTGCCTCTCATGCACTACATATAGAGACTTCTAGTATAGAACATTCCAAAATACCACTTGAGTTGAAAGAATGTTGTTGATAATCTAATCTAAACTTTTCATTTTACAGAATGATAATACTGTAATGGTAATCCCTTACCGTTTGGACAGTGCCACTAGATTAACATTTAAAGGCTTACACATTTTGGTCCTAGCCTCTCATTTCAGCTTTATGATCTACTATTCCACTCCATCCAGACTGTTCTTTGCTAAATATGTCTTGTATATTCCCATTTGTTTATTCAGCTATCCTTTATAGTTACATAACCCTCCGTAATACAACCCTTTATAATTGTATATTTATAAAATACTACAACAATAACTGAAGTGTGGCCTTTGCTCCACTTGGTGGAATGCCCTCTTTTCTATCTCAGTCTTATTTATCAGAACCTACCTTCTTGAAGGCTTACTTGATTTCTCCTTTCTGATCCAAGGAAGAGAATTGTAGCTCTCCTGCATTGGAAACTTAGATAGATATGACTTATTAATGATAAAATAGAGGATGACAGCTAATATAGTGCTTTTAATGTTCATTACTCCATTAGATTCTTAAAACAACTTGTTGAGTTGGGTAATGTTATTAACTCTATTTGAAGATGAGGGAACTGAGGCCTAGAGAAATTAAATGACTTACTCAGGGTCATACAACTGATAAGTGTCAAGAGGCAGATTTAGACCCTAGTACATCTGACTCCACATATAGCACTCTACCATGTCAAAAACAGGTGCCGGCCTGTGTCAAAGCCACCAGGTTCCATTTTTTTTTAACCTGATTATGTAATAGCCCACTTGAAGCTGCCTGTCACTGTCATTTGTATCAGGACTTTCAACTAAATTGAATGGCTCCTGAACATTGGAGCTTGTCATTCTTTTTATTTTTGGAAGGAAGAAGGAAATTTTAGCTCCTTAAAAATAATCTAGTCTAGGGAAATTAAACATACACCGTTCAGTAACCGATCATGAGTAAATTAGATAAGGATACACTTGAGCTTGGTAGAACCCCTTTATGCTCTGTAATTCCATTTATGGACAGACATCAATTATTCTGGCTCTTTCTGATCTTGTGATTCCTCTCAGCTCCCTTTGAGAGAAAGGACTAATCCTGAATAGTTTACCTCAAAATATCCTAACCCATCCGATCTTTCCTTTTTTTGAACAATACTTTACTACTTAGCATTTCCTATTATTTGTTTGTTTTCTTTTATGTGGATATATCTTCTTCCCCCAAGGAAACACTATTTGGTGGAAAGGGCACTAGGCATAGAGTTAGAAGACCAGTATTTAAATACCAGCCTTATTAATTATAAATTATGTGACTGCAGGCAAGTAATTTAACCTTTCAGTGTCTGCTGTACAAATGTTGTTATTATTAGAGATGCATCATGATATAGGGGAAAGATTGATAATTTGTGGTTTCCGAGGACTGATGGTGATGTATACCTTCAATTATAATCAGAGAGATGGTGGACTGTATGTAGAGAAAGAAGCACTTGTTTACAAATGAGATGAAATTGTTGATTAGTTTTGCTTTGACTATTCTTATTTGTTATAGGACAGGCTTCCATCAAGGAAGCAGTGGGTGACACAGTCAGTAGGAATTGACAATGGTGTCAGAGGAAAAGATAATAATGACACTTTAAATTTTGGACTAGGAATTAGGAGGCTTCAATTTTTCTATGTCTAGATTTGGTTCTGCTACTTAATAATTACATCAATGTCTCAAATTCTTAATTTCCTCATGCATGAAATGGGAATGTTTATACTTGGGTTTTTTCCCTTATGGAGTTGTTTTGAAAGTCAAATTGCCTTATCTTAAAATAAGTTATTGTTGCTGATTGCTTTTCATTTTAATGTTTGTTTGACGTAATTTTCTGAGAATGAATTAATTGGCATTGTAAATTTAGATTCATTATAAACATGATTGGCTCATTTATTTAGCTCTGAGGTCATATTTATGATGTATAGTATTGCAACTTGAAACATGGGGATTTTACTTTTATATGTAATTTTTTCAGGATATGCTGGAGTAGTTAAATTCCGTGGTGTAAGAATTGCTGGAATCTCTGGTATCTTCAAATCTCATGACTACCGGAAAGGTAATATGACTTACCTTTTGCTACATAGAAACTTAAAGATAAAATAGCATTTTTTGCATAGACAAATTTTTTGGGAACTCTTATAATTTTAAAACAAGTGGCAATAACATAATCCACAAATTAAAAGTCTTCTTACCCCATAAATAATTCAAATTTACTTTTTATAATAATTTCATGACAAAAATAAATCTGTTCTGACAATTGAAAAAGTGCCAGATTCCCAAAATATAGAAGCAACTATAATGTAACAAACCACTTCTAACATGTTTTAGAATTTGGGAATTATTTTGATGGCTAAGAAAATATAATATTCTGTGATTTTAATGTAACTTATTTCACTTTATTAATTTCAGGACATTATGAGTGCCCCCCTTATGATCAAAACTCAGTAAGAAGTGTATATCATGTGAGAAATATTGAAGTCTTCAAATTAAAACAGGTATGGAAAAAAGTATACTAAATCAGTCTTGGAAATCATTTTTGTAAAAGTTAAATTCTCTACAAATTTTAAAAAATTATCAGATTGGTGCAATATTTCTTGATGTAGTATTAGCTGAACATACCTATTGATGCTTGTTAGTATTCTTTTATGTTTTGTCTCTTCAGTACTACTGCTAATAATGCCCTCCTTTTTTCTGTTTATTCAAATCCAATCTTAATCTTCATTTTTTTTATTACTCCTAAGTGATTTTTCTCTTTTCTGATGTACTGTAGTAATTACTATCTGTAGTATTATGTTGGCAACTAATTAATCATACACGATTGAAATGTTATAATTTTAGTTTAACTCTTAAAATATTGTTTACATTTGTATACAATTTGTCTCATATGCAGTTAGAATGTAACTGTAGTTAGAATGATGATAGGGACTTATACTTCTTAATGTTTCCTGACAGTTGCTATCATGTTGCAGGTTTTATAGTAGGTGCTCAGTAAATGTGTGACTATGATAAATTCCCAAAATAAATACCACAAACTGCATTAGAAGTTATTTAAAGGGCTTACTGATTCAGGCTTTTCAGAACAAGGATTTCTTTTTGCCTTGAATAGCTGGATAACATTTAAAACTGTCTTAATGTTGTAGTGGGAGATGGGGGAGGTCTTAATTTAAGCGTCAGTAGATAGAATGGCTAAATGTCTGTATGGCCAGGGGAGGGATTATGGAGGAAGGAAATGAGAGTCCCAATTTCTAGGTCAGGCAACCCTTAAATATTGTATTGTTTTGTTTTACAGCTGAAGCAACCTATTGACATATTCCTGTCTCATGACTGGCCAAGAAGTATATACCATTATGGCAATAAAAAGCAACTTCTTCAAACAAAATCCTTCTTTCGACAAGAAGTAGAAAACAACACGTTAGGAAGCCCTGCTGCTTCAGAGCTTTTACATCATCTGCAACCTACTTACTGGTTCTCTGCACACCTTCATGTGAAGTTTGCAGCTTTAATGAAACATCAGGTAAAATATGTAGTTAGATTTTCATGGAAACATGCAATTCTCAGGCCTTTCTTTAATATCTCACTCCTAAATGGGCTTTTCCCTATTAAGACCACAACCTTTTTAAATGGAGACTTCATATCTCACTTGGACTCATTGGGGAAAAATATATTGATCTACTATGTCATTTCCTGGTACCACTTTTGTCATGTTAAAAGTGTTTTGTAATTATGTTCATTCTGGTACCACTTTCTAGTCTGATTAATTATATACACATCCCCTTGACGCAAAACTGATTTACTTATTTTTCTCTGTACACCTATTGTATTTCTTTTCTCCGTTCCTTTACATAGGCTGTCAACCATGCTTAGAATGTTCTCTCTCCTCCCTTCTTTCTCTTGGAACTCATAGCTTGGCTCAAATGGTACCTCCTTCAATAGACCTTTTATGATTTTTCCCCTGTTGTCATTCTTTCCTTCTAGTCCTAAATTACTTTGATTATATTTGGTATATATTTTGTACTTTACTAATCTGTAAACTTGTTCTATTCCCTAAGTGAAATGTAAGTTTCTTAAGGTCAGAGAGTGTCTTAGTTTTGTATTTGTATTTCCAAAACCAGCACAGTGCCGGGCACATGGTAGGCACTTAATGAATAATGATTCCCTGTATAAGTAGATAATTATTATATGAAACAAACCAGTGTTATCTGAGGAGATTTTTTTTTAAAACCCTTACCTTCTTTCTTAGAATCAGTACTATGTATTGGCTCCAAGGCAGATGAGTGTTAAGGGCTAGGCAATTAGGCTTAAGTGACTTGCTCAGGATCACACAGCTAGGAAGTATCTGAGGCCCAATTTAAACCCAGGACCTCCTATCTCAAGGTCTGGCTTTCTATTCAGTGAATTGCCTACCTGCTCTTGAGGAGAGATTTTTAAAGAGAGTTTTTTCATATTGTGTGACAGAGAAGTCAAAGTGGATAATGCCTCAGAAAAGACTGCTGTATATGGTGATTAAGTGATCATTGGTGTTCCTTGGTAGAGCAGTTTTAGTATTGCAACCTGGTTTGTCTCCATTAAAAGGGGTAAAAGAAGTGAATAGTGAACAAGAATAGCCACTGGATATAGAGTACTCCTTCAATAATCCTAGTAGTAGAATAGAGAAAAGAGATGAGGTGGTAGGTTGAGGATGTACAAGGACTGAGGGAAAGTTAAAAGATGAGAAATATCTAAAATTTGTCTTCCTAGTATCGAGGCACAGTATTCTACTGAGTAGGCTCTCAGTAAATTTTTGGTTTTTTATACAGTTAATCGCATAGAATCTTTTTAGTTGCAAGGGCCCAAATTGAAGCCTTTTGTCCTGTCCTTGATGTGCATTCCCAGAGACTTCAAATGTTCATGCTTTTTTCCTGTAGTCCATAATTCATAGTCTTTCTAAAAGGATGGTTGACACTGAGATTACAGAGCTAGGGGCAGAAGCCATGTACTATAAGAAAAGGATAAATTTCAGGGGATCAAGGAAGCTTGGTTACAAGTACTATTTTTTTTATTTAAAAGAAAAATTTTTTTAGACCCTTAACTTCTGTGTATTGGCTCCTAGGTGGAAGAGTGGTAAGGGTGGGCAATGGGGGTCAAGTGACTTGCCCAGGGTCACACAGCTGGGAAGTGTCTGAGGCCAGATTTGAACCTAGGACCTCCCGTCTCTAGGCCTGACTCTCAATCCACTAAGCTACCCATCTGCCCTACAAGTACTATTGGTGTGGGAGGGGAAACTAAAGTCCTGAAATACACCTTTGTAAAGTAGCCAACCTTTCAACTTGGGGAATTGTAGAATTTTTAAGGCAATAAAAGATCTACTTTATTATTCTAGAAGGCAGGAAACTGAGGCTCATATTTTTACTGCAATATCATTTCAGAATGTATCCTTTCCCCCTTTCCTAGTTAGCAAATCACCACTTGTGACAAAGAATTTTAAAAGAGAGGACATTCAGGGAAATTGACAACTAACAGATCAGTAATGTCTGACATCACATTGCAGTGCTTCTACCCATAATCCTCCAGATCTGGAAAGAAGGGAAAGGAATGCATTTTCTCAACTCTTGTCCAGGAATAAAATATATAATATTGAGTTTCAGGATTTTTTGTTGTTTCTATTTATAATGTTGAGGGCATTGTATATTTCTCATTCTGCATGCTTCACTCTGCATTAATTGATATAAATATTAATGAAGCATATCTGAATTTTTTATAGTTGTCATTCATTATGACAGAAATATTGTATTACATCCATGTGTTATTGTTTTATTTAGCTATTCCCTAATTAATGGATGTCTACCTTTTAACAGTTAAACTATAATTTATGTTTTCTAGGCCAATGATGGACAGGTACCAAAAGAAACCAAATTCTTAGCCTTAGACAAATGTCTGCCCCACAGAGACTTCCTACAGGTAAATATGAAATAAGGTAATTGTCTTCTGTAGTGTTTATGTACTTGGAATATAAAAAGTAGTTTTATTTATCCAGTTAGTGAAGATCCATGTTTTTCCTGTCGAAGATCCATGTTTTTCCTGTCAGAGTACATTTATGTCAGCCATAGAGTCAGGAGATTGTATGATCTTTGGCAAATCAAAATTAATTTCTTTGTGCTTCAGTTTTCTTATTTGCAAAATACTTGTGCTACCTGCTTCGTAGTGTTATTGAAAAAGAACTTCCTAAAAACTTTAAAGTGCTAGTGTGTAATAGTAATACATGCACTTGTGTGTTTGTGTATTTTGGCTCATCTTTATTTTTCAGGTCACTTATTTTCACATCACAATTATTTCTGTATATATTTTCTTTCCACCATATTGAGTCTTCCCTTTACAATTAACATTGACTGCATCTGGATAGTTTAATGGCTTTTCTTACATAATTCCAAATGGTTTTCTAGAATGATTGAACTGATTCACATTTCTAGGAATGGTGTCCTCGTGTGTCTAAAAGATGAAGCACAAAATTTAAACCTGTGGCAGAAAATGACATCATAAATAATAAATTCTAAAAAAATACCCTATTTGGGAATCCAGGCTTTGATACTTTGTAATTACTATTATTTTAAAATACCACTTACTATCATCATTATCCTTTTCTGTAAGGAAGAAAAGCATAGGTGTTTGAGAAACTGTAATTGAATTGGAAATTATAGTTATTAGAAAATTTCAGAAATAAGAATTGCTGTTTTAGATAATTCTAAAACAAGCCAGAACATACATATTTTTAAAATGTTATATAACTTTGAAATTATATTTCAGAGTAAACAACTATTCTGTAGTATATCTTAGCACCTTATATTTTTTCTTTTTGATAATGAATCCTGAGGTCAGACCATTGATTTCTTCCTTGAAAGCAAAAGTAGGATTTACTAAGTAGTAAAAATAGAGATCATACTATATTTAGTTTTAATGGCAAAAATGTTAAAATGAATAGATCTTTTCTAAATGTATTCCTTATTTTTACATAGATAATAGAAGTAGACCATGATGTAAAAGCACCAGACCATTTGGAATATGACCTTGAATGGCTCACTATTCTAAAGGCTACTAATAGTCTTGTAAATGTGTCACGAAGTTTATGGAATATGCCTGAAAATAATGGCCTCCATGCAAAGTAAGTTAAACCAGGTGCTACATTATTTTGTATTTTCTCTTTGCATATATTTGTATATGCTTATCTCTGTATATGATATTCCCCTCTTCTCTCCCCTCCCATTCCTTCTGTAGATTGTGAACTCCTTGAAGACTGGGCCTGTTTTTGTCTTTGTTCCCGGTGCCCAGCACATCTTAGCAACCCAGATGCTTGCTAAATAGCTATGGTTTTATTGAAAAGAGTTTTTCTCTTTCTGATATGTGCATGACTTAAAGTAAGCCCTTTATTGAGGGAAATTATTCTTAAATAATCATCAAAATAAATTGAGTTTTCCCACTGACCAGTGTAAAAGAAAGATAATGCCATGTATATAGAGTAGTCTAGACACCTAAGGACTTATCACCTAAAGGGAAAGAAAGGTGATGGCCACTATGTACCATCACACATATATTTTAAAAAGTGCTTCGTAAATACAGCATTCTGTAGGAAAGACCTTGTGTGTGGAAAAACATAGATTTTTATCAATTAGAAATAGCTTTTTAAAATAAATAGCTTTTTAGAATAGAATTAATTTTTACAAAATTGAATGTATTATTTTTTAATTGTGAGCCTAAAATTAATTTCTAATTTCCCATTCTTTATTGTTTAACTTTATCAAGATAAAAATAAATAATGCTTTCCCCCTCCCCCCAACATTTGTAGGTGGGATTATAGTGCAACAGAAGAATCTATGAAAGAGGTATTGGAAGAAATGAACCATGACCTCAAAGTTCCATATAACTTCAGTGTGACAGCTATATGTTATGATCCCAGCAAGCCCCAGAAACACATGGAGTTAGTTCATAGGATCAGTCCTCAAACCACGGAATTTTGTGCCCAGCTTGGCCTCACTGATATTAATAATCGAATTCAACAAGTGATAGAAGAAAGTTCATTGCGTGGAGACTATGAGGAGGACTTGGACAGTAATGGATCAGAAGAACCAAGTGAATACAACACAGATAATTCTGTCTTATCTTCCTCAATTAACCCAGATGAAATAATGCTTGATGAGGATGATGAGGGTGAAGATAGTATTACAGGTATACATGGTGACATTAGTACTCCCTCAGTGGAGCCCTCGCCTGATCATCACCCTCCTGATTTTTCAACAAGCTTTTCTGATATTAGGATCTTACCAGATTCCATGGTAGTATCTTCTGATGATACCATGAATTCTACAAATGAACTGGAGAAATCTAGTGAAAATCAGGATTCAGAGGAAGGGGGGAACTTAAATGAGAAGCCCTTGAAAAGACTAAGTGATGAAACTGGAAATGTAAACCACTTACAAAAGAAAATTAAGAGAAGGAATCAAGCTATCTATTCTACAGAGGATGACAATAATATAGAATGAAGAAAGAAGAAAGACTTTACATGAACTTTGTGTTATACAGAATAAATTGTCGTATATACAAGCAATTTAATTCCTTTTTTAGTCGGATGACATTTAATTTGGATATTTGTACCTGGACCTAAACTAACATTTGTCAATGGAATCAACACAAGAAATTTCAACATTTACTTCCTGGGGAGTGTCTGTGTTTAACTTCTTATATATTCTGGATTAAATACATTTTTTTCTGAAAGCAAAAATATATGAATAATTTTTCATCATACTCAGTTTACTTTAAAAAACTCGAGTTATGCAGAAATAAGCTTTTTGGAGAAATTAGATGGTTTTTAGGGCAATCTCATGAATCTTAGAACCATATACATTAGACATATTATTAAGAGTGTAGTAGAAAGAGCATAGAATTTGCATTCAATGCACCTGAGACCTGAGTTTGAATCCTAACTGAATGCTACTTGTTTGTGACTGAACAACTTGTAACATCTCAGCTTTGTTCCTTCATTTGTAAAGTGATTATATTTGTACTAACTAGCTCAAGGTTATTTTAGAGGGAAGCATTTCTTAAATCTCTATCTCTGGCCAAGCGAATGGCCAAGCATCCCTGCCTGCTACTCAGGGTCAACTATTCTTCCCTTGTGTTGGGGGAACTGAGTGCTCAGATACCACTGCTAGAGCCTTAGCTTTGCTGCTTAATGCTGGGCCAAGCATTGTCCCCTTATTATTGAGTCAGTCAGTAAACATTAAACACCTATTATGTTCCAGACATTGTGTTAAACACTGGGTCTAACTGCCTCATGCTGAGTCGGGAATGTTGCAGTAGACCTAGTGTCTGAGGCCCTTCCATTGCAGAGGCCCAACTACTCTACTTTGCCATATCTAACTCCTCCCTGTCCCCAGCTCCTTTCTGCCATGGGGAGAGACTGTATCCCTTTACTGCCACTGCTTTCCCTGTTGCTGGCGGGAGCTTTGTAGTAGCTGCTTCTGCTTAGGTCTGACCCAGGCCTCTTCCTATACTTGTTATTGCAGAGCAGAGTATTACCACTCTCACTAATTTCTTTTACTTGATTATACCAGGAACTGCTACATGGGATGACTTGGGCAACTCCAAGGGACTCTTCCCAATCATGCTAGGGCATAAGTTCCTCTTCCTGTCAGTGGTGATTCTTTTCAGTCCTGGAGATTCTTCCTGCCAGTTGGCCCCCACTGAAGGATTCAGGAGCTCCTGACATCTCAGTGGACAAAGACTGCCCCAAGATTATGAATATCCTATTCAGGATTGTAATCCCTCCTTATTTTACCTTGCTCAGAGAAAGACGGAGCCAGAGCTGCCTTTAGGCCAGTACATGTGCTCTATTTGCCAAATGCAAGCATTTTTGTTGGAATTGAAGAGGTTGTCTGGAGTGCCTCAATGAAAGTTCCTGGGAGAAAGTTTACAGTTTGAAAAAGGGTAGAAACGTTTAAATAAATTGCCTGCTCTCAGCAAATTAACTAGGTTCCATTTTATAACATCTGTCCCTGTCCTGACTCCCAAATTTAGTTGCCCCAAAAAGCCAAACCAAATTGTTCTTTCCTCATTCACACAAATATGACTCCCTTTTAAATGGGAGGGGCTTCCTTTGAGTGCACTTCTGTTGAGGCAATTAGAGGATGGTGACCACTGGCAGTCCAAAGGCATTTGGTTCCCAGTAAGGGAAGAGCACTCTATTTGTATAGTGCAGAGAAATCTCAAGCCCTCTGAACTGTTTTGAAGGTAAACCGAAGACCAAGGAAATCCCTTATTAGAAATAGAGGGTGAATTAAAAAATGACTGAGTATAATCTAGATAGATTACTTACTATCTCAGAGAAGGGAAAGGAAAGGGAAGGAGGACAATAATTTGGATCTGATTATTAAGGAAACTGTTGAAAATTGTAATTACATACATGTACTAGGGGAAAATAAAATACCTTTGAACAGCAACAAAAAGTTAACTGAAATAACCTTCACAGTTGTAGAGTGTAAGATAAGTACAGGTTATATAAATGATCTATTTTATAATTGAAGAAGCTAAGGGTTTAAGTCCAGTGGCTAGTTGGGGCTCATACAACTAGAAAGTGTCTGAGCCAAGTTTCTTATTTAGTCTCTTGACTGGAGTCCAGCTTTCTGTGCTGTGCCATATGGCTTCTTAGCATTCCAGTACTGAGTGAAATTAAATGAAGTGGATGAATGTCACAGTTTAGATTTTAATCCAAATCATCAGTTTCTAAGTGCAATATTCTGTCTAGTACATTATGCTTCCTCTAATTCCACCTCTTCCTATTGACTGGGGGCACTTGGTACTTGAAATACCTATGAGAGAGGTGAATAAGGCTTTGGTTTTCCATCCATTGCAGTTTGTTGGGACTTGGAGGTTTTTACTGACTTTAAAATGTAGAGCAAGGTGATTGTTGTTCATCATGAACTTATCTCCATCTTAGCATAGTGAGATGCAAGAAAACTCATTATAGCTTAGGTACATTTATTGCAAGGTACAGAAAAATAATAGAATACAGCATGACTCAGAGAGAGACAAAGCACAAGACTTGGAATCAGGAAGGTCCGAGTTTGAATCCTATCTTAGACATTGTCCAGGTAACCCTGGGCAAGTCAGTCATTAAAATTAAGTCACTTAATCATTCTGTGCCTCAGTTTCCTCATCCGTATATTAGGGATAATAGCACCTAGCTCACAGGATTGTTGGGCAGCTAGGAGGCAATAGAGATAAAGTGCTAGGCCTAAAATTAGGAAGACTCCTGAATTTTTATAGAGCTAGAATCAGGCTAACATGAATATCAAAAATTTTAAAGGGTCAAAGAAATAACAAAAAGGTAGGCTAAAAAGTATAAGAAGGGAGAATTTGGAAGTCCTTATTGCTTTGCCTTAGTGAATGAAAGCATTTATGTAGTGCTAATTGTGTGAAAATCCTATAAGTGTTTGGGGATTATAGATAAAGCAAAACAGAGCATGATCACAAAGAGCTTACATTATAATGGAGGAGACAACACATATAAGAAGTTTTAATTGCAAGTCAGATGGGAAAGGTCCCATGGTCCTTAGGGTTTTGGGGGCAGAGTCAAGATGGTGGCTTAGAAGCGGCAGAAACCAAAAACCTCTGTGACTGTCCTTCCATACCAATCTTTAAAAAGCACTTCAAAAAAGACAAATCCAAACCTAACAAGATGGAGCCACAGTATCCTCATACTGAAAACAACTTGAATGGTAGGCAGAGAAAAGTGAGTTCCAGGGTTTAAGGGAAAGACCTGACACCCCTCCCCCGCCTACTGTGCTGAGGCCTATGATAGGACTTGGAATGACTAGGGGTTTCCAGGGTAAAGGCTGCAACTGCAACAGAGTACTTTGGTACCAACTCGTGAAGCTCAGGACTCTGAAGGTGGCTGGCAGGGAGGAACAGGGACGGCCAATTAGTTGAGAACCTTTGGCCTCTGCTAGGGCTAGTGAAGATTTGGTCTCAGAGTAGATTAGCTCAGCAGGTCAGCTCAACCCATCTAATACAGTATACCAGCAGAGCAGAGAAGAAGACCTAAGATTCCCTTCAGGGCAGAAGAGCTAAAACACAGAACCAGTAAACAAATAGAGGAGCAAATGTACTATCCACAGGGGAAGGAAGACATGAGTAAGCAATAGAAGAAAAAAGGGAAATTACCATTGAAAGCTTCTGTGGTGATAAAGAACAAAGAACAGAACCAACAGAAGAGAACCAAGGAACATGAAGCAAAACCTCTAAAAATCCAGAGAATTGATCTCAGGCTCTCGAAGAACTCAAAAAGGAATTAAAAAAACAAATAAGACAGGTTGAAGAAAATTGGGAAAAGAAGAACAGCTGGAAAGGCAAAATAGGTCATCTGGAAAGAGAGGCACATGAACTAAGACAGTAAAATAGTGTCTACAAAGCCAAATTTGACCAGCTACAAAATGAGGCAAAAAAGTTAAAAGATGAAAAGAATGACTTGAAAAGAAGACTAGATCAAAAGGAAAAGGAGGATCAAAAGGTCTTGGATGAAATTCAGCCTTTAAAAATTAGAATTGGACAATTAGAAACTAATGACTTCACAAGAAATCAAGAAACAATGAAACAAAATGAAAAAATGAAAAAAAAAAATAGAAGAAAGTATCAAACACCTAATTGAAAAAAGAACTCATCTGGAAAATAGATAGGAGAAACAATATAAGAATTATTGGACCACCTGAAAGTCATGACCAAAAAAACCAAAAAAAACCTAAATGTATTACAGGAAATTATCCAAGAAAACTTCCCTGATGTCCTTGAACAAGAGGGTAAAATAGAGATTGACAGAATCCACAGATTACCTCCTGCATTAAATCCTCAAATGACAACTCCCAGGAACATTATAGCCAAATTCAAGAGATCCCAGACCAAGGAGAAAATACTATGAGTAGCTAGAAAGAAACAATTCAGATATCATGGAGTCCTAGTCAGGTTCACATGGACCCAGTGGTCTCCACATTGAAGGACCTGAAGGCTTGTAATATGATATTCCAGAAAGCAAGGGAACTGGGTCTACAACCAAGAATCAACTCCCCAGCAAAACTGACTATACTCTTTCAGGGGAAAGTATGGTCATTTAATAAAATAGAAGACTTCCAAACATTCTTGAGGAAAAGACCAAACTTAAACAGAAAATTTGAGCCCAAATACAAAATCTATGAGAAACATAAAAAGGTAAATAAGAAAAAGAAAAAAAATTAAGGACTTCAGTAAGGTCAAATAGCTTATATTCCTATATGGAAAGATGATATCTGTAACTCTTAAAAATTGTTATCATTGCCAGAATAGTCAGAAGTATATATAGAGGGGGTGGTAATAAGCTGATTAGGATAATATGTTAAAAAAATAAAAATAAAACTTCGGGGGAGGTTCTTAGGGTGTGGCAGTGTGTGGAGTAGAATTTTAGGGGAGCTTGCACCCCCAGAAATCACTCTCATGAGCAGAGAGGAGGCTTAGATGCCTGCAGAGAAAATGAGGCCTTTATTAGGAAGGGGAGAGTGGGGAGCATTGTTCAGAGTGGTCAACCCAAAATAAGTATCTCAAGATATTCACATGAATTCAGAATTTATAGGAATTTAGCACAATGTTCCTCTTCTTGTTGCCCACCACATGTATATAATATGTATATTTTTATTATATTTTCTTTATCTTATCCTACCCTCCTTAAGTTTTCCAGCCCTCTCAAACCCATGGGAGCATTCCTTAAGTTTGCAGTTTCTAAGTTGAGACAGAATTCAGGCATGTCCAAGGCCTTTTAGGCTGAAACATTTAGGACAGGTAGTTAAGATTATAACTGAAATTTTTAAGACCTTTCTCATGGAATAAAAAGGAGAAAAGAGGTGTTTTGTTTTTTGGCCACATTAGAAAAGAATGAATTAAAGGTGTGTGTATATATATATGCTTGGGGAGGGGATTTCTCTATCCATAAGGAGAGATTGGTATCTCCCTTCTGAAGGGCACCTAACTTTCACTGATTTTCTATAGGGAGTTACGAATCTATGATTACTAATACTAATTAATATATGCTAGGGAATAATAGATGATTTAGTAGCAAAGCAGATGGCAAAGTGCCTTATTCAACTTTGAACCACTAAAACCATATCCATTATTGTTGATTTGACAATGTCAAGGGTTTTGCCAGTAAAAACATTCTTTTTTGGATCTTCATTAGCTATGGTTGCCAAAAAGCAATTCCATCTTTACAAGGATTGATTCCCTGGATGATGCCTGTGAGGGGTGGGCTGGAAGCAAGGATATTGGTATAAGGGATGCTGCTACTCCTTAGGCTCTTGGGTTCATGATTCTGGGCTATCTCCATCCTGGTCTGAGTGGAGGTAATGGTCAGCATAGTGGTGGATGTTTGATTTACCTGACACATGTTGTGCCCCCTCCTATCTCTCCCTCAGGGTAGTTTGTTGCTTTAGCAGCTTGTCTGCAGTTGGGGATGGCTGGCCCCTGTTCAATAAGTTGCTTCTTTGAATAATTACTATAGGGGCTGGGCTCAAAGCAGGGTCAGTGCTCAGAGGTCATGAGGAATGCTGCTATTCTTTAGGTTCTTAGGCTTACCTGCCCATCAATGGTAGTTGGCAATAGCCATTGAACAGCAGATGATGGTGGTGGCGAGTGGTGGATCCATTTTCCATAGTGGCTGCTCCCCTTGATGATGGCTACAAGGGCCAAGTTGAAAGCAGGGCTGGTGGGTGGGGGGTACTGATTTTACTAGGGCTCTTAGGTCCAGGGTCCTGGGCTGTCCCTATCAGGATCTGATGAGAGATGGTCAAGATGGTGGTGGTGGTTGGACTTGTTTGGCACATGCTACCACTTGTCTCTTCCTTAGGAGCCCTGCTTCCTTTAGACAGGGTTGCTTGCTAGGGTATTATGGAATTTGGTTCTTTTCTAGCAGCAGTGCATAGGAATCACTTTATTCTACTTGCCCAATACCTCTGTGAGTCACTAACCATTCCCAACCAGTACCAGGTCCCCCTAACATATAAGACCTATGACTATCATTCTGATTTGTTGTATCCTAGGGACAATTCTAATGTTATCCTTGGCTAAGGTCATGTAAAGATAATTGACTTGTAGCCGATATATTTGAAGTTCCCTGGCATTAATTTCTTAACCAAAGGAACAGATAGGAGAATCAGAATTTATGCAGTTTCTTTTAAGCTCATTACTAGTTTATTCTTTTTTCAAACCCTTACCATTAATAACTTTAGGACAGAAAGGAAAGAGTTAGACAAACAGAGTTAAGTGCTTGTTCTAGAGTCACACGGGTAGGAAGTGTCTAAGGCTAGATTTGAATCCAGGTCACTGTGCCTGGATCTCTATTCATTGTGCCTCCCTGCTGCACCTTCTAGTTTATTTTATTTCTGTTTGATTTCCTTTTATATCTAAGTTTGCAGATATTTATGACAATCTAGACTTCTGAAACCAGAAGGTGTTCTATGTCTCATTTGCCCTGGAAAAAATGAATCAAGAACTTGCAAAGTTCCCACTAGGAAGGAAAAACAAAACATTCTTTAGTTTTTAGAAGACTAATAGCAAAGTTCTTAAACTCCCCCTCACTACCCCCTAATCTTTCCCCTGTAATTCCCCTGATTGCACAAAGAATTTTCATGGTATTTCCTGGAAGATCTATAAGGGCTTATGCATAATCATATTTACTTATGTGTTCTCCCTATCATGTGTTCCTCTTTCATCTTTTGAGGAGGAAATATATTCAACATACCTCTTCAAACCTTGTTAAGCTTTTTGAGGGTGAGCCAAGGGCTAGATTAAGCTTCTGAATGTAGCGATTCAGTCCTATGAATAGTCTTTTGGGGCCACTTCCCTCCCTCTTATCCCTACTCCTAGTTTATCAGCACCTAGTTTATCAGCACAAGGTCTTCTTAAAAAGTAGAATCATATGTGAACAAATATGGTTTTCTCATGAGCAAACACCAACTACATTAGGGATTTTGTAAATAAGGTCATAATAGGCTGGTGCTATAATTGAGAAGAGAAAATGGTGGGATGCTAGAGAATTATCAAAGCTATTAACAAAAGAATGGAATCATTTTGTCCCAGTGACAGAAGTTTGCATGATCTAGGAAGGGACTTCAAAATATATCCAATTCAATAGTTTACTATGCAATTTTTGTGTACAAGAATTAGGCAGACCAAATTCTAATTCTGTCACTGGCTGTATTTTATCAATCCATTTTTGTAGTGCTTCAGGAAAGAGAATCAAATTTTCATAGATTTAGAGTTGGAAGGGACCTCAGATGTCATTTAATCTACAAAATATGTGAAACGTGGAAATGGTGAACAATGGATACTATGAAAAGTGCTGAAAGTGAAAAGGTTCCAAACTTGCCAAGCATTGTTACATGGCTGTTTTCATTTAAAAATGTTACATCATATAGTTTTCATTAATGTAAACTAAACACACCACTCTTTGTCCCAGCATCTGACTTGTGGTTAAGTGAATAGGTGGTATAGATAAGATATCAGGTTGGATATTTATTTTGCCTTGTTAATAACTGAATCCTGGAACAAGTGTATCAGTGCTTCTTACCTAAGGAACATATTAAAAACCGGAACCATATGCTAAAAGCTTTGAAAGTAAATAGAACAGTGTTGAGTCTTTCAACTCTTTAAGCTGTCTGAATTTAACAAAGCCAATTGTTAAAAATTTTCAATGTATTTACACCTCAGAAATTGGCAAATACTATAAATTAGGGCTTGATTTTGTTCTGTTGATTGTCTAGAATTGAGAGCGGTGATGGAGAAAATATTAATAATGCAGATTAACCTTAAAAGTGTGTCCTATGTATGTAGCGATTTTTTTCTTTCTCTGACAGGTGGTTGTTAAATATTTACTAGAATATTTCTGAATGCCTCATACTTCTGTTCATGTACTCACAAGCTCACTTTAAGTTTTTTGGCAGTCACATCACACTGTTGAATCATATTGAGATTTATTTAGTGATTTGATGGATCCATGATCTCTTTAGTATTTTCCCAGTCCTTTCCAATTATAATTAATCTATACCTTCTCTTACTCTACAGTTGTTGTTGTTGTTGAGTTGTTCAGCCATGTTGATGTTCATGGCATGTGGACCATAACACACTAATGCTGTCCATAGGATTTTCTTGCCAAATATACTAGAGTGGTTTGTCATGCCCGTTTGCAGTGAATTAAGGCAAAACAAAGGATAAATGATTTGCTCAGAGTCATACAGCTAATAAGTGTCTGAGGTCAGACTTGAACCTAGGACCTCCTGTCTCTAGGCCTGGCTCTCAATCCACTGAGTTACCTAGCTGCTCCCTGGATATATATGTCTTTGATAATAACCTTAATAACATTTCCTGCACCCAAGTCACCACTTGTGATAGACCTCCTATAACTTACTTATATCCACCATATATCTCTCCATTTTACTTATCCATTTAACTTACTTTTACAATTTTGCTTCTTGAGATTATGGCATAATGACATCTTGGATGCTCACCTTTCTGAGCTTTTGAAATCCACATGATTGGAGACTCTTTCACTCAGAATAGAAAAAAAAAACAAATGCAGAGCCAAGCTCCAAGACCATTTTGGGGGTCACATGGCTTCAGCAAAGAGGAGGTCTCAAGGCCACCCCTCCTTAAGCATTGGTTTTTACTGGATACTATCAGTGAATTCAGATCATTAAAGGGCAGCTGTAGTGGATGGGCAAGGAGACTAGACTAAGGGCCTTTTTAAAGATCCATACCTGCCCACTTTTGGCTACTCAATCAGTTTAAAATGGCTTCTTAATTACATAGTTAACAGAGCAGAACCATTTACAGGATGTTGACATATGCCTCACCATTTCTAAAGCACATCCATCCCACATCATTACAACTCTCCCAGAAGTGGCTCTTCAGTCTTTCCATGTGAGGAGATGCTGGTAGAAGATGCTATGCATATGCTCTCAATGCCTTCATCACTGGTATTTCATACTTATATCAGTGAAAGAATATTAGCATTGAAAAGATGGACTTTTGTTTTAGCAAACATCTTGGAATCATTGAAAGCACTGTTTTTCTTTTTTAAAAAAGTCATATCTTTTGTTTTTACATTGTATACTGTGTCTGTGGATTTTTCTCTGGAGTATGTACCTAAAATTTCACAACAACAATAAAAAAATTGTGTGCTATGAAATTCTTAGTGAACTTATACTGTTTCCTTTTGATCACCACTTCCTTTCCTACGTATTTCCAAATCATACATTTAGTAATATTACAGAATTTGGGGGTGGAAAACATCAAATTTATAAGACTTCAATTTCTTTCTCTTTTAGACTATACTTTTCAACTTTTGAGAATTAGGAGGGTATTCGTCCAATTCTCATGTTTTATTACCTCAGCCATTGTAAAACATAATCTAATTAAGCAACTTCAGGTTATATTCACTATTTTATACTTCTGTATAACTGTATATTCTCCGCATGTAATCATAATAAACAATCGGTATTTTAAGTGATGAGATATAAGAAAATAATTTATTAAATAATTGTGTATGAGAATTAATAATTATATTGTGAGTAAAATAAAAAGAAATCCTTTGAAGTGCCTTGCAAAGATATTCTTGCCAAGGGGAGCTGTGTGCATGCCTCCAGTGTCCTAGAATGTGTCTATACATGATATCACATTTGGCTTTGAAACCACAAGAATGACCTTGACTTTTTCCATATATGCAATGGATGATTATTTCATAGAATAGAGACAAGAAAAAGTCCAGACCTTCTTGAGAAAGAGACCTTCTCTGGTTGCCCCTTCTGAGATAAAATATTCAGAACAGCCCCCTTTTAGAAGAGGTCTGTGTATTCTGATTCTACATACGCCATTTGACACATGAGTTCTGGATCTTTGGCCAAGTTAGATTGTGGCATTTTGTAATTTACAACTTTTTATAATAAAATGTTGGTATAGCTCAAATAATTGCTTCCTAGTATTTATTTTTTGTCTTAACACATCCTTCATAGTCCTCTGTGGATAATGGTTCTCTAAATATATTTGCAAATTATTTCAGTATCTTGGGAGACCTCTCTATTAAAGATATTTAGACATATCTTTCAGAGACATAGTTTCATAACATTCCTCTTCCTAATCTTTAGGAGAATGACTCATATAATCCAATATGGTGGTGGAGATGGCTCTGGATAGTATATCTAACCCATGTAAGAAATAGTGGAGCCTCTGCTTTGGGCACTTGCACCTTGGTAATAACAACTACCAACTAACCAGTATGGGTCCTACTTAAGGTTGGTGGTCTCTCTGTCCCTCCATTCACCATCCCAGCTGTATTCTGGAGACAGTTCCTGTTCTTTAGATCTTTAGTGTAACATAGATATGTCAAATACACAGCTCATAATTTTATATCTTCCCTAGCATCTAGCACATTGTTTTGCACACAATAGGTACTTGAAAATGTTACTTGTAGTTTATTTTAATCAGATGCCCTCACTTTAAAGATGAAATTGTATGACTTCCCCAAAGTTGCCCTGCCGCAGGGAGAAAGTAGCAGAGTGGGAATTTGAGTCCATACCTTCTCACTCTAACAGCAGTGCTCTTACCATGGCTGCCACTGAAAGTTCAACCCTCTTGCCTGTGCATGTAAGTTTCTATGTTTCTGTGTATTTGCTCTCCCTCAAGAACAAAATTAGCAGAATTATGGGAGTGTGCCTGTGCCCATGCTATAATGGCCTGGGAAACCCTATGGGAAACACTGCAATGAAATCCCAGGATCAATCATGGATATAGAGCTAGAAGAGACCTCAGAAACCATTTAGTCTAACCCCTTCATTTTACGGATCCAGAGAGATTGAGTAATTTCCCCTTCTCTTCCCCTACCCCCAATCCCCTACACAATGTCACACAAGTAATATGCATCTCACAGGATTTGAAATCAGGTCCTTCTATTCTGGAGACAATGATTTTTCTACTGAACCATGCTGCTCCATATATCTAATCTGTATAAAAGTCAATTGATACACACAATGTATGTGTGATAAAGATCTTTCCTTATAAAATATGGTCTCTAGAAGTTCACTGAGTTTAAAATCAGAGATTGATTAAGCCAGCTGGAGTCAGGAGCAGAAATAGGAGCTTTGCTTCCTCTTCCGGCTTAGGGATCACATGTAGAGGAATTGAAAGGCAATTCTTAAACCACATTAATAAGAATCTGGTTAAAATATAAGCTTCATCTAGGATAGAGGGAAGAAGGTTATATATGAAGTAGCAGCAATTGTCACTGCTGGTACTAGGTAGTTTGACTGTCCACCCAGTACCTAAAGTGAATAAAATGGTAAAGGTTAAAATTCTTTATCAGGGTCTTCATAACTAGGGTGCATGTAGCCCTTGGAGAAGTAATACCTATCTTTATGACTATTTATACAAGTTTCTGAGCTCTTTAAGGGCCAGTATTATGTTATCTTTATGCCTTAGCTAATGCCTTACACAGTGCCTTTGCTATGGGATAGTGAGAGTATAGTCAAGAGTGAACAAACATTTATTAAGTACCTATACCTACTATGTGTCAGGCACTGTATTAAGGGTTGAAAATGCAAATACAAAAAAGATAGTCTCTGTCCTTATAGAGTTTACAATTTAATGGAAAAAGACAACCCAGAAAAGAAAGCTGAAAGCCTCTGTGTGTTTGTGTAACTCTGGGTAGATTGGTGAATGGTATTGGTACCTGGCACAGGGCATGGTGGAGAAGCCAAAGAAGTCCAAGAATGAATTGAGGCAGATGGGAAATAAAGATGTCTAAGGAGTTGTCAGTCTTGATCCCCTTAAATGAAGGTGCTTAAAGTTTCATTCCCCAGTCCGAGAGGAAGAAGGTATTAATGAGGTATAAGCAACAAAACTGATTAGATCTTGCAAGATAAGACAGGGATGAGATGATGGGATAGGGACTATACCTATGATTTCATTGATATAGTGTTAAAGTTAAAATGATCTTGAAGGACTAATTTTGGGGTAAGAATATAAGTTTATTGATTATATCAGGTTTATTGGTTAAGCTAGCATCATAATTGATAAAGTAATATAGGTCTCCATGATTTTCTCTCATAACCAGGGATAACTCCAGCTGGGTAAGGCAGTTGGATAAATAGATTTTTAGGAGCTCATTATTTGGCCCCTCCCTTGACCATCCCAATACAACTTTAATTGGTGGTTAAGATAGCTAATTAAGAGGTGGTCCATCAACCTATTCACCCTTCCTCATCCCTCACTGGAGGAAAGGAGAAGAACCCTTGTCTCTTTCATTTATTAAGCAAACTCTATTAAAAAGGAAGATATTCTTTGGGATCCAAAGGACAAAAGAAATACAAAAGGCAGCAGACTGGATGGTACCTCTAACCCAGCTCCCAGATGCAAGAATGCACAGTAATTCTCCCTAACACAGGAATTAATACAGTATATGAAAAATAAATTCTCATAATAGAGAACTCTCAGATGAGGAAAATCTCCCAATGAAGGTACACCTCTTTTCTGAAACTTCTAGTCTCAGAGAATTGCTTAGAATACTTCTCTCTAAATTTGTACCAGAGGGAGAGAATACTTATGCCTTGGGCATAGTAGACACAATACATATTGAATTTTTTGAATGTTGGAAAAATGCTAGAGATAGATTTCAACCGCTCATCTACATCCAGTCTATTGTTTGACTAATACTAGTATCCTACCCATTTGGGTAGGATTGTTCATCATTGAAAGTGGTACTTCTTTTTCCTGTTTCTTTGCACTTCAAGTGCTTAGCATAATACCTGGCACACAGTAAATACTTTGTAAATGTTTGTTGAGCCGCTGGCCTCTATGCATGAAGGAGACTGTTGATATCTGGTTCCTGCTCCCTCCTCTTCACTCCAAATAGACATATAGTTTGTTGCTAGGCCTAAATTCAACAAAATTCTGTGACTTGAGGAACAGGAGGTAATAGCAAAAAAAAAAAAAAAAATTTTTTTTTTAAACCCGCACCTTCTTTTTTAGAATCAATACTGTGCATTGGTTCCAAGGCAGAAGAGGGGTGAGGGCTAGGCAATGGGGGTTAAATGACTTGCCCAGGGTCACACAGCTGGGAAGTGTCTGAGGCCAGATTTGAACCTAGCATCTCCTGTCTCTGGGCCTGGCTCTCAATCCCTTGAGCCACCCAGCTCCCCCATAACAGCAAATTCTTGAAAGTAACTCCTTGGGAGACTTTTGGGGTCTCAAGGAGATAGGCTGATAACAGTTTTCTAATCTGGAAATCTCTGGAGCCCCTCTTAGAGAGATAATGACCATCTTAACAGGAAAAGTTCCTAGGATTGTTCTCAGTCCAGGCTCTGTTGGGGCAGTTAGGTCAGGATCAGGGTTTACTTAGTAGATCACCGTTTCTCAAGTTTAGCTTATAGTCCTAAAGGATTATTGTTATGTATCAGAAACCTCTGAAAAAATGGAGGCTTGGGCAAATTTAAGTAGTTACAGTCAGTATTCCTTTCACTTTCTCACAGACTAACTAACTGTGGGGCAGTTTATCCCCAGAAGGTTGAACATAAGGTAATGAATATTTTTGGCCTCAGTATCTAATTCTGTAGGGGAATGATTTTCTTAGCTAAGAGGAACTTGACATACCCTGAAAAGCAATTATGCACCATATTACTGCTAAGTGTTCTCCAAACTAAATAATCTCAACTCCTCTAACTATTTCTGGCAGGTCCCAAGAGTTAACTTGATGTTTTAATCTTCATTTTCTAAAGTTATAGAATGTTAGAAGAGACTTTCTCATCTGTTTCAGCGATCTCCTTTTATAGATGAATAAGAGACCTAAGAAAGGGAAATGATAGGCTGGAAATCACATAGCTAATATAACCCAAAACTAGAACAGAAGTCAAGCCTAACTCCAAATGAAATAATCTGTTTCAGCAGCCTGCAACCAGCCACCTCAGGAAAGGGAGGAGCTTGCATTTAGTTAGAGCTTGCTATCCTGAATTTATTTCCCTAGCTTTATTACTTTGGAATTTTGGCTTATCAGAAAAGGGAAAAGGAATAAAACCTTTTCATTTACAGCAAGAATCCAAATTCAGACAGATTACACATTCCTGCTTTTGAGGGTAAGTGCTTATTTTCTCTGATCTTGTTCCTTTCTGGGTCTAATGAAATATAATAGAGTCCAGGAGGAATAATCCCTCTGCTCTCCCTGAAGTTAGCTAATTTCAATTTCTGTAACCTTTTTTGACAGGACATAGCCTTTTTCTAATTTAGATAGGTAGTATTTGAGTATTTGATTCACCTAGATTGAAGTGATTATAATTCCATAGAACCACAGAATCATAGAATGTTAGAAATGGAAGTAGCTATTCCCCTGCTCAACTTCATCCCCATTTTACAAATAAAGCAGTTCGGGGATTTGCCGATGATTGATAGATTTCATTAAGCCATAGTTTGACTTCATAGACATCTTGTTCTTCACTATGCCCTTTCTTCAGATGTGATAAATTCAATTTCATTTATATAGGCACATCTCTAAGAAGTCAACATTTCTCTAGAGTTAATGGATAGATTATAAAACTGATTTAAAAAAATTTCTAGTCTTCTCCAGACACTATTGTGCTGATTAGTAAAATCTCAAGATGGGAGGAAAGAGGATCGTTAGGCAGCTCAGTGAATAGAGATTGGAGCCTTAAAACAGAAGTGCTGGGTTCAGATGTGACCTCAGATGCTTTCCACTTGTGTGACTGTGGACAAGTTGCTTAACCCAGTTGCTGGCCCTTAGTGTTCTTCTGTCTGTCTTGGAACCAATACTTGGTATTGGTTCCAAGATAGAAGAAGGTTAGGCTTTAAAAATAGTGAGAGGAAAGAGAACCTGTAAAATTAAGATATCTAAATAAGGGAGAAAATATATTTTCAGATTATCATAATTATAGTTCACAATCCTATACTGCATTGATACTCTTTCTTTTCAAAAACTTCTTGAAGAAGCTAACTTTATGAATAAGTGAACTGAGGTTCTTTGTTATATATTTGATGACAAAATTGGAGAGCTCATGAAATGTCCCCAGTGTTTAATGTTCTGGGGATGATTGCACAAAGGGATAAAAATGACTGCTTTTGGTAATTAAATGAGTGCTGGAACTTAAATTCATTTTCTTTAGAATCATTGAAAATATCCTTAGGACAAATCTAATAGCAGTCAGGGATTTACATGTTATCATATATCTACCTGGTTTTAATTTCTTCCACTAAATTTCTATATTTTGAAAGCTTTTCTTTCCATGTAATTTGGACATCATGAATATTTGATGAAATCTGTTAAAATATTGATCTTAGATTTTAATGGATCCATGTCATATTCAAGCAGTAATGGCCAGCAGCTTTGTCTAAAATGATTCCAGAATTTGTTGAATTCTTAGGGATATTTTGGGGCTTATAGTAGTGGTAAAGGGACTTTTTTTCAGTTTATAAGGGATAGTAAGCTTCTGTTATATAATTCCAGTTAGTCCCAGAATCAGCTTTGGTATTTTACCTGACTGGATATTTCTGCTTGTCAAAGTGATTTCATTTCTTTCTAACTCCTCCAATATATTGCTCCCTCTGCCATCCCCACACTCTTACTCGTTTTTAATCTCTGTCTACTGATCTATTTCCTATTTCCTGTAAACAAACATGCTTATGTTTTTCTGTCCTGTAAAAACTCCCACTTGATCCTTCCATTCCCTCTATTGCCCTGTATCTCTTTTGCTCTTTGTAATTAATTCCTCAAAAAGGCCATCTACAATAGAGCTCTCCACTTTCTCTCTTCCCACTCTTTTCTTAACTCTTTACAACCCAGTTTCTAAATGGAAAATGTTCTCCAATTTTACTTTGGATTTCTTAGTTGCCAAATTCAATGGCCTTTTCTCAGTCCTCATTCTCCTTGACCTCTTTGCAACCTTTGATACTGTTTTTATTCTCTTTTCCTTGATATTTTCTTCTCTGGGTTTTTGACATTTCTTGCTTTTCCTCCTACCAATATGACTACTCTTCTGTTTCTTTTTCTGAACCTTATTGCAGATCATACCCTCTAACTGTAGGTATCCCTCATGATTCTGTTTTTCAGCCCTCTTATCTTTTCATGATATACTACTTCACTTGGTAGTCTCGTCAGCAACTATGAATTTATTTATCACACCAACTATGCTATTGATTCTCAAGTGCACCTTTCTTCTCTCAAATTCTCTACTGACCTTCTGTCTCATATCTCCAACTGCCTTTCAAGTATCTCTGACATTGGCCCCCTTCTCTCCCCTGACAATGCCATTACTCTAGTGTAGGACCTTATTACCTCATGCCTGGATTAGTGCAAGAGCCTGCTGATGGGTCTGCTTGTCTCAACTGTCTCTCTATTCCAATCACTCCAGACAATATAAAATATTTGGGAAACTCTTTGCCAAGACAAACTCAGGAATTATGTGAACCCAACTACAAAACATTTCACACAAATAAAACTAGATCTAAACAACTGAAAACACATTAATTGCTCATGGGTAGGATAAGCTAATATAATAAAAATAACAATCCTACTTAAATTAATTTACTTATTCAATGCCATACCTATCAAACTACCAAAAATATTCTTTTACAGAATTAGAAAAAATTATAACAAAGTTCGTCTGGAAGAACAAAAGATCAAGAATATCAAGGGAACTAATGGAAAAAAAATGTGAAGGGCAGTAGCCTAGCAGTACCAGATCTTAAACTGTACAATAAAGCAGTGATCATCAAAACAATATAGTACTGGCTAAGAGATAGAAGGGTAGATAAATGGAATAGGCTTGGAGTAAATGACCTCAGCAAGCTAGTATTTGATAAACCCAAAGATCCCAGCTTTTGGAACAAGAACCCACTATTTGACAAAAACTTCTGGGGAAAATTGGAAAACAGTTTGGGAAAAATTAGTTTTAGATCAATATCTCACACCCTATACCAAGAAAATTCAAAATGGATAAACAACTTAAGTATAAAGAGGGAAATCATAAGTAAATTAGGTGAACATAAATAAATATGAAGAGGGAAATAAGAAATAAATTAGGTGAACATAGAATAGTATACCTGTCAGACCTATGGGGAAAGTAAAGAATTTAAGATGAATCAAGAGATAGAGAACATTACAAGCTATAAAATGAATGATTTTGATTACATTAAATTAAAAAGAGTTTTGTGCAAACAAAACCAGTGTAACCAAAATTAGAAGGGAAGCAACAAACTGGGAAAACATTTTTATAACAAAATTCTCTGACAAACGTCTAATTTCTCAAATATACAAAGAACTAAGTCAAATTTATAAGAAATCAAATCATTCCCCAATTGACAAATGGCCAAGGGACATGAATAGGCAGTTTTCAGATGAAGAAATCAAAACTATCAATAATCATAGGAAAAGATGTCCTAAATCCCTCCTGATTAGAGAAATGCAGATCATTTTTCTGAGGTACCACCTTACATATAGCAGAGTGACTAATATGACAGGAAAGGGAAATAATTAATGTTGGAGGGGATGTGGCAAAGTTGGGACACTAATGTATGTAGCAAGGAACTTCTGGACAAGATAGAGAACAGCTTGAGTGACAGGATTGTTTGTTACAGAATTTGGAATTCATCCAGGGGGCATGAACCAAGGGCAAAAGACAGTTGGGACTACCTCTATAAAAGCCCATGGACTGAGCCACCCAGGACGTCCCTTTTGAGGCAGGGGACCTTGGGAGAGGGTGGCAAAAGGGTGGGTAGGCCATAGAACTGGTAATCCAGCATCCATATCTCAATATTGCAAGAGGCTTGATTCACCTTGCTACTAAATTAAGCTGAGAGACAAGAACAGCACAGCTGCTAAGAAGAACATCACTATTCCTCCCTTTCTTTGGTTCAGGCCACGGCTAGGCTGGACCAGGGACTGTGAGAGGGAAATAGTCTCCAGCCAGTATCAACCTGCTACTCTTAGATACAAACTGCCTTAGTTCCATAGACTCAGTATAGCATTTTCCCAACACCTCTTTCCTTGACCTGTTTTACCCTTTTAAGTTAAAGCAATAAACCCTGTTACAACTTAATCCAAGTGGATATTGGCATTCCTTCCTAGACTAGTAAATATCTATAGCCACAGGGAAGGGATTCATCAAATCGCAGTCAGAATAGCGTTGTCCATTTAGCACACCAACAACCAGCCCATAACCAACCTTATCATCAAACTCAACCCCAAGCCAGGGAGCTAGAGGAGCTGTTGAACATACATACAGCCCCTCAGCAGATTCTTGGCTTGGGCACTGTTAAGAGGCAAAGGCTTAGCTAAGCTGAACACCCATAAGCCCTGGTGGTTACCAGCACATCTTGGTGATCACTCAGGCAATCCTATCCATCACTCAGCCTTAGATTCCCCTACTATCTGAGGATCTAGGGCCAGCTAATTAGGCCCGGCTCATTGAACTAGTAGCCCCAGCATAGTGCCTTTTAACATGTATTGCTGGTGGAGTTGTGAATTGATCAGACCATTCTGGAGGGCTATTTCGATTCATGGCCTAAGGGTGTTGAAAGAATGCATGTCCTTTGACCCAACAATACCACTCCTGGGTTTATATCCCAAAGAGATAAAAAAAAAAAAAACTGGGCAAGGACCTGTTTGTACAAAAATATTTATAGCCACACTCTTTGTAATAGCAAAAAATTAGAAAACAAGTGAATGTCCCTTGATTGGGAAATGGCTAAACAAATTGTGATATATTATGGCAATGAAATACTATTGTGCTATAAGGAATGATGAATTGATGGATTTCAATAAGAACTGGAAAGACCTACATGAACTGATGCACAGTGAAATAAGCAGAACCAAGAGAACATTATACATAGAGACTACAACATTGTGGGATAATCAAATGTAATTGACTTTGCTACTCATAGCAATGCAATGATCCCAGACAATTCTGTGGGACTTATGAGAAAGAATGCTATCCACATCTAGAGAAAGAACTGTGGAAGCAAAAATCCAGAAGAGAACACATGGGTATGTGATTTGGGATTTTGCTTTTAAAGGATTGATCTTTTAAAAAAATGGATAATATGGAAATGGGTTTGAATGATGATGATGATGATGATGATGACGTGTGTGTGTGTGTGTGTGTGTGTGTGTGTGTAA
This sequence comes from Gracilinanus agilis, assembly GCF_016433145.1. Lineage (NCBI taxonomy): Eukaryota > Metazoa > Chordata > Mammalia > Didelphimorphia > Didelphidae > Gracilinanus > Gracilinanus agilis. Next base: position 328,892,041 of record NC_058132.1, read on the forward strand.
CCCAGTGGAATTGCTTGTCAACTTTGGGAGGGGGGAAGAAAAAGGGTAGGGAGAAAACAAAAATTATGTAACCATGGAAAAAATTTTAAAAATAAAAAAATAATTCTACTGCCTTCCATCTTTCAGTTCTTTCTTATTTATCTGTCTAAAGCTTGCTTTGTATATATTTGTTTGCTTGTTATCTCTCTCATTAGATTGTAAGCTGCTTGAAGGCATGAATTGTATTTTTCCTTTTTTGCATGTGTTTCCAGCACTTAGTGCCATGCCTGGCACATAGTAGGAACTTAATAAAGGTTTATTGGTTGATTAATTTATTTCAATAGATGCTAAATATTTGCAATCTGAAGTGATATGTTGCATAGTCTGTCATTTCGTTTCATATTTGTAAATTGTCTTTCTGCAATTTTAGTAGCAATGATCTGATTTCAATCATAAAGTCTTTCATTTCTATAAATAAGCTTACTTGATCCAGCTGCTTATTTAACACTTTTTTATAGGCATATTTGTGGCACCTTTGATTCTGCTTTTGAATTTTAGCCAGATCATGATCTCCATCTGGAGATAAACCACCTCTCATTATATTTGGCAAATCCAGTGGTGTATACTTGTTGGCAGCCTTCACTACTGCTTTGGGAAATGAGATCTGTTTGTTCCAAATATTTGGAGACTGAAAATTTCAAGTACCAGTGGTATTAGAGGTGGTCTTGACACTCAAACTCCTATAATTCATGTTTGACTTTGGGAAGAAAAGAGACACCAAGGTGTGAAAAATTATTTGACCCCTACCCTATTTTAGTAGATCCTTGCCTATCCTGGGATCAAAGATTTCATCAGTATTCCTCAGTTTAATGTGATTTTAGAGTGGTAGTGATTAATTCTGACATTTCTTTTAGGGATAATCAATTAATCTTAAGGCATAATTTAATTAGGAGTAATTAGATATAGGTTATAGTTGAATGGGTGCTTTCTTTTTATATTAAACTGACTTTAACTTGTCAATATAACTTGCAAGATTATAGAAAAAAGTCTCTACTATAGGTCTGGATGTTTAAGTACTACATGATAGAGATGCCACAAACTTCAGTGGAAAGCTCCTGAGATATATTAAGACCCCCTCCACCCTGTGCCACTTTCTTCTCATGATCTATTCTAGGAATCTTTTGGAATGTACTAGGATGTGACTTTGATAAGGGGAAGGCAGAGATGCTACTCAGGGCAACATTGACCTTTTTGGACCTGAACAATGTGAAATTACTCAAGTTATATATCAGCATTTCATAATCTGATGTTCCAAAACAATAACAAATATCACAAAACCATTAGACACCATTAAACCTTGACATTTCTCCCAATTTGACAGAGAAGCAATTTGCCCCTGATGGCCAAAGAGGAAAAACTAGATGGGGCATAATTTTTAGTCACGATCCATTGTGATCATCTTGACGTAATAACCATAAGAACATAAAAATAGAAAAAGAACTTAATATACAAATACAGTGAAACAAAAGGCCAAAGCAATACAATAATGAATATCAACAATAATTAACATAAAGTCTTTTTGCATTTTGTAGTCCATCCACAATGTCCACAAATGTCATTTCAGATCTAAGATGTCCTGTGGGATTGGACATTCTCTTGGACATCCTGGGATAGCTCTCCTCTCTAGTAGATTTGCTTCTTTGGTTCCAAGTTACTTGCAGACATTCCTTAGATGTTCCTGCTAAAATCTTGTATAAAACAGATCTTAATATGAATTAGTACAACTTTAAATTTTTTACATTTCCAAAACTAGTCAAGATGATAAAAATCATCCAAAATCTTGTGGTTCTGATCTTATTAGGAATAGAAGAACTCAGTTAAAATACAGAGATTTTAGGTTTTTACATGCCCATTACAATAATTTACATTTGACTTTCAGGAATATGTAACCTGTTGCTTTCTCAAAACTTTCCATTACAGTTCCTTTAGGAGGATCAGATGCTATTAGGGACCTAATTCTACAGATAAAAACATGAGCAACAATACTTTTTTTTTAAACCCTTACCTTCCATCTTGGAGTCAATATTGTGTATTGGCTCCAAGGCAGAAGAGTGGTAAGGGCTAGGCAATGGGGGTTAAGTGACTTGCCCAGGGTCACACAGCTGGGAAGTGCCTGAGTTCAGATTTGAACCTAGCACTTCCCGTCTCTAGGCCTGGCTCTCAATCCACTGAACTACCCAGCTGCCCCCAACAACACTTTTTTTACAATTTCTCTACCTTCAGGTTCAATGATTACCCAAATGAATTAATTACAAGAGATTAATTATAATCCAATTGAAACAAAAACTTGGGGTAGGGTGCAGATACACTTGGGCAAGTAATCCCCAATTGCATACAGAGAACAGTATGTACTGAATAGAATGCCTGTAGTAAGTTAAGCACATTCAGATGGATTTAATCTTATGTATGTTAATACTATGTAAGTATTAACAAACAGATGACAAGTTGAAATACTAACTTACTTTAGTTCCTTGGGATACAGAATGACTACACATTCAGACTGAAAACATCTTACATATATGCATTGTGTGCATATCTTTTATTAACCACAGGCTCTGATCATTGAAATTTACTGTAAAAGGGATAAGAAAGGACATGATTATAGCAGTATTACAACATGCCTTAAAGGCATGGAGCAGTTTAAAACATGCATAACTCTATTTGACTTCAGGTAAGAGTCATAGTTGACAGTGATGCAGTAACAATTTCACCTCACAGCCAGATTCTGGAATAATCCCATGGGAAACATTCCTGTTCAGAAGGAAGTAGTCCAAAGGGATCCTACTTTTTCCCTCAGCTTTTTCCTAGAGAAAGACCTCTCTCTACTTGTTCAGGATCATACTTCTGAGTATCTTGTGGTTTTTTTCTGACATAATGATCCATCAGACAACTATACCTAAATTTAAAACTCAAAATAATATCAGTTACAGACCCAAGAACTTTTACCTCAAATGGCAAGTTTCATTAAGTACAATTTAGAACTGAATATAATTAATCTTACTCTCATGTAGTTGTAATTGTAAATGTTTATCAGGGCCTTATTCATGTAAGAGCTTTCACTTATTTCTCTTCTCTCCTTTTTAAACTGTAAACTTTTCCTGGCATAAAGATCAATCATCAAAAATTATTTCTATATTATAAATAGACACGTATATTCTCAGTAATAAAATTTCATTGTTTAGAAATTCCATAACCCAGGCAATCTCTTTTCACAGGGCTGATGGCCTTGCCTACACAGATAGCTTCAAGAAGCCTTACAAGTCTACAGATAAACAGAATTCAGCTAGATTTTTTCTTTTAGCTTTTCCATATCATAATTACCAATTAAAAAATAATAAACAACTTTGTTTTCTTTCTTTTTTTTTGCTGAGAATTATTTTTTTTAATTTTTTTTAACATTTATTAATATACATTTTTAACATGGTTACCTGATTCATACTCCTCTTATCCCCTTCACCCCCCCCCACCCCACACTCCCCCCCACCCATGGCCGATGCTGTTTTCTTTTTTGTAGCAGGAAAACAAGACAGTTCTAAAAACTCAATTGAACAAATTACTAAATGGATAAGAGTTTACAAAATAACATTAAACTATCAAAGTATCAGCACTTATAAAACATTCAAACATGTTATCCTAGTTCCCACTACTCACATTGTTAATACAAACAGATTACCACTTTCTTTCACAATTCACTCCTCACATTCCTACTTAGAACTTACATATTACTTGTCCCACAGTGGACTTTAATTAAAAGCCCCTTAACTTTTGACTGGAATTTGATTAAAGTTCCTTAACAACTTGTTCCTCCATATTTTAATCCACCACTTCTCTCACCTTCTTCTACTTGGTTTTATCAATCATATAAATAATTTTCACTTCACTAAGTATTATTTTTACTTTTAAAATATAACCAATTAGACATCAGAACAGAGACCTCTAAAAGCTCAAGTAAAAATGAAGTTTCAAACAATTTACATTATCCCTTGAGCAGTTAAAACTATAATGGTGTAATTAATAACCCCAAAAGAATCCAAATTTTAAAAGGAATTTATCATTTAAACACTAGATTCAATAGGTAACCCTATAAATTTACATCAGATATTAATTTAATCTATAGTACAAATTGGTAATATGAAATAACTTCTCATAAGATCACTTAATTAACAAAATTCCTGATATATGTTTCTTGTACCAATTCCTTTGAAAACTTCAAATAGAATTATCTAGTATGAGAATTTTACATCCAATCAATGAAATAACAAGGCAAATGTACATATCCTAGGTCCTGTATTAAACAATTCAGCCACCAAAGTGGCAGTCAAATATCAAGTTTTAATCTATTCCAATTAGCACACTTTTTAAGAGCACATAATTGGGGGCAGCTGGGTGGCTCAGTGGATTGAGAGCCAGGACTAGCGATGGGAGGTCCTAGGTTCAAATCTGGCCTCAGACACTTCCCAGCTGTGTGACCCTGGGCAAGTTATTTAACCCCCATTGCCTAGCCCTTAAAACTCTTCTGCCTTGGAACCAATACACAGTATTGATTCTAAGACGGAAGGTAAGGGCTTAAAAAACAAACAAATAAATTAAGAACACATAATTCAATTTAGTTAAAATTTGATTTTCATAACAAAGTTTAAAAATGACACAAAGTCATTGCTTTCAAGGTAGTTCTGACTCTATAATTTCTTTCTTTTTTATCCTCAAATCAAACTGTAATTTTTAGTGCTATAGTTCCCAATAAAAATAAACACATGAAGAATTACAAATAACAGAATTGGCAGTTATTAAAAATCTAATAGTTAATATTGTACCTGAATATTATAAGTAAAGAAATGAAAAAACAGTTCTCAAGAATTCAAATACAAAATAGCTATATAATTTTTAGCTACATAATTTTCTGGTTAATAAAAGAGTCATTTCTACTTCACTTCAAAGTTTGCAAAACACCCAATTAAGTGTCCTAATAATTTATTTACCTTTAATTTTAGTCCTGGATTTAAAGAAACTGTTATTGAAAATTTACGACCTTGTTTTTTTGGCTATTGAAATAATAAATCTAAAATCCTGAGGGGTACCCTTTATTTCTCCTGTAAAATTAAGTTCTCTTTATTTGAAGTTTAGGGAATATCAGTTCGAAATTCACTAAATAGTACTTCCAATTTTTATAAGACTCATTTCAAACTACAATATAGGGGTCATAGTTTTATAGCTTTTTTTTATGATACCAGAAATTCTTTTTAACTCCTTATCTTGCTCTCTCTGTCTCTGTCTCTGTCTCTGTCTGTCTCTGTCTCTATCTCTGTCTTTTTATCTGACTTTTTGTCTGTCTGTCTGTCTGTCTATCTCCCTCCTTCCAAACATTCTCAGCATTTGGGAATGCGAGGAAAAAGAGACAGTAAAAGCTCTGAAACATAAGGTTTTCTTTCTAAAATCCTAGTTTGTGCTCATAGTTCTACAGACCAAAACATGATGTCTCAACATGAAACAGTATACAACCTTCCAACTCCTACTTGCCCAATTTACAGTGTCTTAGAAAAAATTTCACTGGCTGTTTCCACTGGGTGAAATAAACTCATACACAGATATAGACGCAAACAGAGAACAGACAACCAACAGTTAACACTCTCCCATAGCTCACACATAGAGATGCAGACAAGCAGTAAATAAACTGTAGCGTTAAAAAATTTGGAGCCAATTTTAAAAAGCATTCTATCAAGGGAACTTAATTTAGATCAGGCTTTGCTTTTAAACAATTTTGTCTTTATCAAAGATCCCCCTTATTGTTGTCACCAATAGTTATGGGGGTTGTTTTTTATTACCCATTATTCAAACTAAAAGACCTTTAAACAGAAATAACAGTTTTCTTACCTAGTGACATCTCCTAGTGAAGGTCTCCCAAAGGTCCATAAACCAAATGCATATGCCCTGCTACCCATGTTCTTTTGGTGGCTCCTAATTGCTGACCAAATTTCCCATAACCTAAGGAAAGGACCAAAGCAACAACTCTTCAGTTTCAACACCAAACTTTATTCTCTTAAAGGAAAAACAGCTCTACTAAAAAATAGGAGCTTTAGGAACTGAAAGTGTAGAAGGGACAGATCACTCATTGCTGTCTGCAAGGGCCTATATTGAGTTGAGTTAAGAGCCTCAGGAGGTATGATACCTCAGCTGGATACTGGAGAGCAGGAGCAACTTTGGTTGCTCTTTATCCTTAAATACTGAAGAGGACAGTTATCCTGAACACCTAAAAAACAAAAGAACCAGTGTGCTCAGCCAAATTATTTACTTCCTTTAAAAGAGAGAGAGAATTCAGAGAAGCACATGTGGGGGACTTGGATAGACCTAAGGTTCCAGGAGGAGAAGATTACAGCTTTTATAATGTTTTAAGAAAAAGGGGAGGGAGTCTAAGGAATGAACAGTGTAGGAAAACTTCTGCCCAGAAACAGAAGATACTTGTCAGCTTCTTGGGATGTAAATTTGATAACACACTTGATTTAGATGGGTAAGGAGTCTAGTTAGATCAGGACAACATGGTATCACTATCTATTGTCTGTATTGGCGGTGAAGCTATTCTCCAACCTCTACTCTCCTGCTTTAGCATATCTCTTTGATGGATCTTTACATGCCTCACGAAACAACTGTGTGCAGTGAAAGGCATTGGGTAAGGTTCTTCCCTTGATCTTGACATCAAAGGGGAGAGCCTTGGATTGTCCGGACCTGTATTCTGACCCATAGCTACCACCCAGGAATCAGTGTAGATTAAAATATTTTTTGCAGTGCTCCCTTACATACTAGTCCTGTAGTAAGGGCTGGAACTTAGCCCTCTGGGAGGACTTGCTAGGATCCCTAATCCCTAGCATCTCCCCTGATATTTGGGTTGTGACTGCTGAAGTCATATGACTCTTTCAAAGTGGACAGAGACATCACTAATCTGGCAAGATGACATTTGTCAGGAGCTAAGTTCTTCGAGATGGAGGCTTACTGGTTTAGAGGAAGAGAACCAGGAATGGATGCTTCACTCTCTGGTAAAGTCATCGCTTCTTTGTGAAGGACATGACTCAGAGAACTTTGGTAAGCATAATTTTGAATGTACCATTTTCATTCAGCCCTATCTATCTTGTTAGAGGGACTACCTTTCATCATCTGGACAGCTAGGTGGCACAGTGGAGAGAATGCTGGACCTGAAATCAGGAAGACCTGAGTCCAAACCTAGCTTCAGAAATTTGCTATCTGTGTGACCCTGGACAAATCACTTAACCTTTGTTTTCCCTCAGTTTCCTAAACTGTAACATGTGAATAATAATGTACTATTAGTTCAGGTTTGAAGTTGGGACAAAATGAAGTACTTATAGATCATTGAATGATTAAAAGGAGATTTATTTAGACCTAATAAAGGACAGGAGTTCAATAAGAATATAGTAGATCTTGGTCTTAGTAGACAAAGAAACATTTTTCTCCACATAGAAACTTCTGATCAGTAGACCAGGTACAATGAGTGCATGTTATCTCCGACTTATGGTAATAGTCTCCCAGGACACTGTGGAAAATATGGATATATGGAGGGCACCAGGGATGTTACAATATAATCTAAATGGTTGTGGGTACACACACTGGGTTGTAGGAGAGACAGGACCAGGATGGAGAGATCAGAGTAAACAACTAAGCTGCTGATAACTGACAAGAATGTCACCAACTGTCACCAGCTCACTCTAGGCCAGAGTCTTTGGAACCAGCAGGCAAGGTAAAAGGTTTTAACAGGTTTAATTATGTTTAACTAAAATAAAGGTGGGATAGGGAATTCTACACTAAAACCTAAATGGCAAAACCACAGGGCAAGGGGAGGACTTCTCTACTCTAATCTTAGTGATCTAAGCAGACAGGGCCAAAGGAGCAGTGCAGGAGTCACTGGGAGGGCTGCTTCAAACCTGGTTCCAGCCAGGCTTGACCAGCACAGCTATGGGCTGAGGATGGCTTTTGGGTTCTCATGGTAATCCACCGATGATCTCAGGATGTCAAAAGCCAAGGTGGTCCAAGGTATCCAAGTAGAGAGGGTGTGCTTGAGATGCTGTCCACCAGGTCCCAAACTCCTCCTCCTCCCCTTGGTGCTGCTCTGTAGGTCTTGTCCTCTTGCTGAAAAGCCACCACCACTCAGGATCCCAGGAAAATCAGGATGCAGGGTGTCCTTTACTCTGAGATCTCCCAGGGCTAACAACAAGTTTGTGCCAACCACTAATGGAGTCTCTCTCAGAGCACAAGCACCTACTTCCTGCTCCTTCATTCCATCTTGGAATCCTCCAGCCTTCCTGCTAGGTCAGCCTTAATACTTAATTACTAACTAATCTTCCTCACAACAAAACCCAACCCACTAGGGTGAATTAGGGATAATTATGATTATAATTATAAGTTATTTTCTTATCTGATTCTAATGTTTTACTCTTTAAACATTTATCTGTTTTTTTTCAATGAACAGAAATGGCTTTTCTTACCTTTTCAGCTCCCACCTTGCCCAAGATAAAAAAGAAAAAAGGAAAGTAAAATCTTTGTAGTAAACATCAACTAAAATCAACTAAAACAAACTCCCACAATGATCAGTTAAATATATATATATATATGTATATACATATCTGTACATATATCTTAACATACACTCTAAATCCATCACTTCTCTGTTGTGAGACAGACCTCTGTAATCATGGTTGGTCATTGTATTCTTAACTGTTTCAAAGCTGTTTGTCTTTACAGTATTTTTATTGTACATACTGTACTTCTGATTCTGCTCACTTCACTCTAAATCGATTCATACGAATCTTCCCAGATTTTTTGAAACCTTTTGGCATTTCTTAGAGTACTATATTATTTCTTTACATTCAAATGCCATGATTCATTCAGCCAATCCACAAATGATGGTCCCCAACTTAGTTTCCAGATCTTTGTCATCACAAAAAGAGTGTCTGTAAATATTTTTTCATATATATAGGCCATTTTCTTCTTTCTTTGATTTCTTTGGGGTACAAATAGTGGTATTGCTGAGTTAAAGGGCACAGGCATTTTAATATCTTTTGGGATTAGTTCCAAATGGCTTTTCAGAATGAACCATTTCACAGCTCCAGAAATAGTGCATTGGTATTTGCTGAAGTGCCTCTGATACTTCTTTTTTTCCTTTATGTCAGTTTTGTGAACCTGTTAAGTATGAGGATCTCTATGGATCTGAAAGGTTCTTATTTCCTTGTTTCTCTAATTTGTTCATGATGTCACCTTTTAAGACCAGGTCACATGTCCATTTAGTTATGTCTTGATATATAGTGTGAGTTATTGGTTTATGTATAGTTACTGCCAAACTTTTTCCCAGTTTTCCCAGTAGTATTTTTTTTTAATAGTGAGTTCTTACTATAGGAACTGGGATTTAGTTGGGTTGTCAAACATGAGATTACTGTGCTATCTTGATTCTCTGTGTTGTATACCCAATCTGTTCTAATGATCTACCTTTCTACTTAGCCAGTACCAAAATTTTTTCATGATTATTGCTTTGTAGTCTAGTTTGAGATTTGGTACAACTAGGTCCTCTTAGTTTTTTCTGACTTCATTTTTTCATTATTTCCCTTGATATTCTTGATCCTCCAGATGAATTTTTTGTTACTATTTTTTCTAGGTCTATAAATAATCTATAAATATACATAATAGATTATATAATTAATTATATTTATATTATATTTATTATAATATATTACTATTATATATAGATTATATGAACATATAATCTATAAATAATCCTTTCATAATCTATTATGACACTAAAAATAAATTAACTTAGTCAATATTGATATTTTTATTATTGACTTTTATTATCCACTAACATTTAGCATTTGTCCAATCATTTAGGTCTATTTGTATTTCTGTAAAGAGCATTTTATAGTTAAATTCATATAGTTCCTATGTATATCTTGGTAGGTAGACCTCCAAGTATTGTATACATTCTATAGGCATTTAAGACAGAATTTTTCTTTCTAAATTTAGTTATCAACTTTTTAAATGGGTTTCAGAAAAAAATTGATTTAGGAAAAGTCAACTGTCCTATACTTTTTTATTTTGAATTATTCTATAAGCTATTAGTATATTGCACAGATAGATAAAATAAATGCCTTCTGTGCTCAAAAGATACTAATATTTAAATTCAATTTATTATTGCCATTGTTAACTCATTCTTATCTTTTTTGTTCAGATAGAAATAGACCTGGGACAAGTCATTTTGCTACTGTTATTCCTGTATGTTCAGTTTTCCATGGACTATTGCATTGGTGGATAAAATAACTGCTTTTTGTAGCTGAATAAAAGATGAAGATGTAAGGTCATCTTCTGCAGGGTCACTGAAGGGATCATCAGTAACTCCAGTAGTAGAGAGGGCAGTCAAAAGAGATGATAGATACCTTATCCTGCTCCCTCATAATATTGGTTTTCTAAGCCAAGAAAGCTTTTTGTTCCCTATCTTGGAGATAATGAGTGTTTGAGATGTCATCAAACTATTAAAAATGTTATCCTTACATTTTCACTAATCACTATTACATTTTAGTAAGTGTGAGCAATTCAGTTTGTGGTTCAGTTCCTGTATAGTTTATTGGTTGAGTTCTTTAGGATATTTTGAGTTTGTATTTTCCTTTATTTATTTTATATATATTTTAAAACTCTTACTTTGTGCCTTAGAATCAATACTAACTATATAGGTTCCAAGGCAGAAAAGCGGTAAAAGCTAGGCAATTGAGGTTAAATGACTTGTCCTGGGTCATAGAACTGGTCACAGAACCAGAACCTCTTATCTCCAGGCCTGGCTCTCAATTCACTGAATTACCTAGTTGCTGTTTGAATTCCATGTTTTAAGTATGGAGGTTTGCCATATGTCGGTCTGAAAAACAGCAAGTTTCTAGTGTTTAATTTTAGCTACCATGTTATGACCTGCTAGATATTTAGGAAGTGCTAAATTTTTATTCCCTAAGGTGATATGTTGCACACACTCCAACATTTCTTTGAATAATCTTCATTAATCTCAAGCTCTGGGTACCTTAAGGATGACCCTGCTGTAGTTTCTGGTACCAACAACGTGGTCCTGAATAGTTATAATGAACCCATCTGTTTTGACATTAAGGTCTATTTGGCTTAGCCATTGATTTGACACTTTTTGGTCATTATATTGTTGGCTGAGTTTATGTGGATGTTCCCTATGGAGGAGGCCCTTTTGGATCTTCATTATTTCATAGGCTTCAGCAAATGCAAAAATATATACCTGTTAGCAGCCTTTATTATTGTTTAGTGAAGTGATATTTGCTTATTGCAAAAGTACCTCAGTAAGTTTTGTACATTATTATCATATTGCATTATATAATTCTCCCTCTCCTCCTTTTCCTCCTCCTCCTTCTCCTCCTTCTCTTTCTCCTTCTCCTTCTCCTTCTAATTCTCCTTCTCCTTTTCCTTCTCCTCCTCCTCCTCCTCCTCCTTCTCCTCTTCTTTAATATTTGAAAGAAGTAAGGGCAATATGATGATGTGCTAGATCACCAGCGATTCAAAAAGAGATTCTAATATTAGAAGTTTCTTATATGTTTATTAAATTTTATTTTCATGTTATTTACATATCTCTTTAGCTCTTCTTTCTTTCCCCTAATGCAACCTTAGTTTCTATTTCTTCTCCCTTATTCTCATGTGTTTGATACCAAATATATTAGGCTGTACTAACTACCAAAACCTCTGGGAAAAGCTCTTCCCACCTGGCTAATTATAGGTCTCTATTAGCGAGACTGTAGAATCTTAGAGTAGTCATGGAAACATGGTACAGAGCAAAGAGCACTAGATTTGGAATCAGAGGATCTGGATTCAAATTCTATTGTTCATTATCTGTGTGGCTTTGAACAAATAGAGGCGTCCCTAGGCCTCAGTTTCCTCTTTTGTGAAATAAAATGGCTGGAATAGATGGTAATTTCTTCCATCTCTAAATCCATGATTCTATGAGGCCTTTAGTTCCTGAATAAGAATTCTAAAATTAGAAAAAAAATGAAGGTAAAAGAAGAATCTCATAATACTGCAAAAGATTCCTCACTTTTAGGATGACTTTGCCAATCAATGACGTTTGACAATAGAATCTTAGATTTAGGAAGCAGCTTAGAAGATTACTGAGTTTAAGCCTTTTTGTCCCAATACAGTAGTGTCCTCTGCACTGTCCTTCAAAAACCCCATATTGCTTTAAAATGAGACAATACTTCTATTTTTGAGCAGTTCTCATTATCAGCACAGTGTTTCATGCATAGTGAGGGTTTAATAGATTTTTGTCCAACTGAATTAGAAAGGAACATTATTTAGATATTTTAAAGGAAAGATATTACTCCAACTAGGAGATAAGATTTCTTCACCTGTTTCTATTAATTTTTTTAACTGGGAAAAGAAAAGTAAAGGACTTGTGATTGATGACACTGATGAGTATTCTTTCATTCTTTTTTAAAATATATTTTTATATATCTTACAAATAGATGTAAATATATATTCTTTTCATTCTTATTGACAAGTTATATTTTCATAACATGAAAGGTTGAAGATCTTGTAGAATAAGAAAGAGACCAAACTTGAAAGGTTTTTTTATTTAAAAATTTTTTTAAAAAGTGGTAAGAGCATAAAATTATCTTGATCCTCAGAGAAAGATTGACTTTGCAATAGATAAGGAAAGTAATTTAATTCAATAGTGTTAAATGAGCATCTTTTATACCTGGCTGCTACATAGCTATAATTTCCATTGTAAAAGGGACAGCGTCCTCATTTTCAGGTCTTTCACCTAACTGTGATGGCTCTTCCAATAAAGGTGTGCTGCCATCAAGTGGTAGAAGAGTATCTTAAATTTGTGGCATCTTTTACTAGAGAAAAATTAAACATAATTTTAACTGGATCATCATGCCAGCATGGTAGAAAAAGTAATTTTCCTCCTCATTGTCTTGCAAGATGAGATTTCAAAACAACCATGGTAAAAAGAAAACAATAATTGCCATCTTATATCTCATTGTCTTTCAGTAAAAGCTTTCCTAGACGAGAGAAATAACTCGTAGTTATTTAGCATTTTTAAGGTTTACAAAGTACATTCCCTATAACAACCCTATGAGATGGGAAGAGCATACATCATTATTTCAGGTTTACAGATGAAGAAACAAGCTCAGAGAGCTTTCTCTGTGGTTATACTACTCACATCAGAAAAGGAATTCAAACAGATCTTCCAAGTTCAGGCCTTTTTCTAATATGTCATACTTTAAGCAGTAGAATTATAATTCTATATAAAACTGTATATAAAGAAACTGTACAAAACCGTAATAAGAAAGGATTTTGAAATTATCCAGTTCAATTTCTGCTCAATTTATTCATGGCTCCATTTTACAGTACCCTCGACAAGTGGCCATGGATTTTCTGCTTGAGGACTTATACTGTTGGGGAGCTTGCTGCCTTCTAAGGTAGCAAATCCCATTTTCAGGCAATCCTGATTTCTCTTTTAGGAAATATTTAATTTTATGGACTGAAACATGCTTCCTCATAACTTTCATCTGCTGGTTATGGTTTTATTTTCAAGTGTCAAGTAGAGTATAGCTAATCCTTCTTCCAGTGCTAACCATCTAAATATTTGAAGTCTGCTATCATGCTATTCCCATGTCTTCTCTAGGATAATATTTCTAGTTCCCTGAATGGTGTAAATATTTGGACTGAATATTCTCTTTTTCTAAACCTTTAGGATTATAAAATATCAAACAAATAAAAAGTTTTATTTACACAAAAAGAGCATAGAAAGGACTTTCTAAGACCCTTAACTTATAAAAGTCAAGAGTTTTGCTCTCCATCTAGTGGGTTCCCCCTTTTCATCCTACCTAGTGGAGGCCTGCACTTTCCCTGGGACTTGTAGAATTGTACTGGGGTTCCCCTCTAGTGTGTGTGTGTGTGTGTGTGTGTGTGTGTGTGTGTGTGTGTGTGTGTGTGTGTGTGTGTGTATTTGGGGAAGGCAGCATAAATTCATTCCTTTTTTGGCTTTCTGTCTGAAAATGTAGTTATTCCTTCTTTTAATAAATAGTGACAGTTTGGTAGCTGGACCTGGAAAGATTGTGCTATGTAGTTCTTTTGCCCCATGAAAATTGTGTCAGTTTTCCAGTTAATAAGGGGCTAATCGTGGTATGGTAATTTATGGTCAGGAACAGAATGACTGGGTTATTAAGATAAGATTACATAGCCTAATTCTAAAAAGAAACTAAGGAAATTTCTCTTCCCTTCCCTTCTCTTTCTACTTACATATTTGTAATAATTATATATACTTCTTTTCCTCTTTCTATTTACTTCATTTCGTATGAGTTCTTTTGAGTTCTCCCATCCTTTTCTGAATTCTTCCTAATCATCACACATGGCATAGCAACATTCCATTATATTCATGTGCCACAATTTATTTAGTAATTTCTGAATTGTTGGCAATCAAATTTCTTTCTAGTTGTTTGATGCTCTACGCATTTTGATTAGGTACATAGGACCTTTCTGTGACCTCTTTGAAGTACATGCATAGCAGTAGTATCTTTGAGTCAAAGTGATATTCTAAGCACTTAAAAAAAATCATTTTGCCTTTTTTTAGCATGTTCTGACATTCACAGCTCCACCAACAGTATATTAGTGTATCAGTATTTTAGCTGCTCTTCCAACATTGATTATTCCTATTTTTTGTTATTTTCGTGAAGTTGCTGGGTATGAGATGAAACCTCAAAATTATTTTGATTTGCATTTCTGATTTTTAGAGATTTAGGGAAATCTTTTATATGGTTGTTTAAAAATCAAACAAATATTTTTTACCACTCTCTCTTTTCTCTTTCCATCTCTATTTCTATAGAGATATATATTTCTTCTTCCCCTTTTACTTGGAGAGCCATCTTTTCAAAGAATAACAGAAAGAACAGTTTAGCAAAACTAATCAAATATACCAATGAAGTCTTAATATAGGCAATATTCTATATCACTTCCTCGCTCTGCAAAGAAGGGAGAAATGTGTATGCATACACACATGCACACATATACATCTTTGTATATACATACACAAGTATGTGTATATATAAACATATATATATGCAGAAGAACATTTTTTACTTTTTCTTCAAAACCATATGGTTTATTAATAGTTTGAAATTCTACTTTTGAGAAAGGTTCATCCCTATCCTTTGGACATTTATTTCTGGGGCAGGTATACTGAAATTGATACCTTGTTAGTTCAGATTTTATGTTGGGGTGAAATGAAGAACTCATAATTTATTGAAAAGTTAACCTAAAGAAGTTTACTTACCACTAAGTAGCAAGGATAGTCAATATTCTTCATCTTCATATAAAATATATCTACTCAGGAAGATGTGGTGACTCATTTGGTCTTGGAACATAGCCAGGTCTGAAGGGTTTCAACTGTGACAAGTTAAGAATGAAATGTCTGAGACAAAAATTTGATATTCTGAGAATATTTATTTATTATGTAATGCATGGCAACTGTTTAACAAATCAGGACGAGGTCCCTTCTTCAATCTAGAGCTGGACCTCAGCTACTGGGGGCAACAGACTTTTATACATTAAAAATAATTAATCAAATAAGGTCCATTAGTGGAAAGGAAATAATACAACATTAAGTAATATTATTTCTAATTGGATGAAAGAATAAGGAGTTTCCAAGTTGGGAAGGGAAGAGTAAACAGGAACAATTCTCTGGATTCAGAAAAAGAGATGTCTTACTCCTCACAGTGTCTGTATATAATCAAAAGATGGAAACAATAACTGACTGATCAGTATGGGACCATTTTTCAGATAAGACTATATGTTGTTTGAGAAGTACAACTGTGAGGAAACTCCTTGTGTCAGTCTTTGGATGTCTCTGCATTTCTGGTCCTTGGTTAAGGGTCTCTAAACAATAGGAACAGGTGGTCCAGTTTCCTACTCATGCAGGGCTAGTTTCAAACAATGCAAAAAGGTTTTCGTTTAGTTCCCACAACTGAAAGTTTTTTCACAAGACATAATCTGGACCAGACCCCTGATTGAATAGGAAGTAAGCTAGCATCTTAGATACTTCTAGTTGTATGGCTCTGAGCAAGTTATTTAACCTCTCACTGCCTAGCCCTTACCACTCTTCTGCCTTGGAAGCAGTTTTGATTTTAAGATGAAAGGTTAAAAAAAAAGTGAACTAGCTCTAGAATTGAGTTACAAGATGGAGTTAGTGTGGTTCACTCAGTCTCCCTCTGTCTCTGTCTCCTTTCCCCTCCTCTGCCGCCTCCTCCTCTTCCTCTTTTCTCTTCTTTTCTTCCTCCTTCTCTTCTTCCTCTCTTTCTCTCTGACTCTCTCTGTTTCTGTATGTCTGTCTCTCCTCGTTTTAACTCCACTCTTTCCATTTTCTTTTCCCTCTCCTTTCTGTGTTGAACACAGACCTTGTGTGGTATGATTTGAGCTCCAGTCTTTGTGACTTAAATTCCTACACTCCATCCATTACTCCATGCTGCCACTCAATTGATTGGGATGTTTGTTGTTTCTAGGCCAGTATCTAAAATAATTTTTATGTTTCAATTTGTTTTCTCGTTTTAAAGAAAAAAATCTATGAAGAAACAACAATGCTGAAGGAGTTCCAGATATCCCTTTCAATCTTTTTGCTGTTCGCTTGTGGATTCCTGATTGAAATGACCCTGAAGCCCAGATGTTTCTTTTCTTGCACACCTATATACAAGACCATGATGAAACCTGAGAACATTTTCAAACATGGCAGAAACATTGTATTTCTGGAGACCACTGATAGGTTGGAGCCTTCTCCCTTAGTTTCATGTGCTATTGAATCTGCAGCTAGAATTTACCCTGAAAGACCTATAATTTTTTTGATGAAAGGGCTGGATAACAATTCTATTCATTTGCCATTAAATGCTACCTATTCAGCTTTTTCCCTCTTGTCAGCAATCAAGAATGTCTTCCTTTTCCCTCTTGATATGGAAACTTTGCTGAAGGAAACACCTCTCTTCTCATGGTATACTCGAGTAAGTGTCCAAAGAGTAAAAAAGAAAATAAAAGAGTCAAAGACTCTTTTTCTCTCTCTTCGGACCCAGAAACATTTTTCTTTGATCCTTGAGCAAGGCTCCATCTTTTCCTCTGTTTTATAGGGGTACCCTTGAGGGGTTGGGTGCATCTTTTCTAATATCACCATATTGAGCGTCCATTCTGATGTGTCCTCCCCAGGATCAATCACCAGTAATTGTTAGTATTTTCTTTATATGACTGATTGAACTGATGATTAGTATTCTAGTACCATTTACTAAATTAACATCAATAAGCTTTTCAAACATAGGGATAATTCCAGAAGATATAAATATATAAAGAATGGAAGTACAAACATATTCCCTTGAACTAAAGGCATATTCTCCCTTCTACTATCTCAATTCCATTGGAGAGTAGGCTCAAATTTAAAGCATTTACAGTAAAGCATTTGCTTAGTCAACTTTACTTTCAAATACATATAGACAAACTTGTTCCAGAAAACAGTGTCTCAGTTACTATTTGGATTCATTGTTCAGCCTGATGTTGTAAGTAGCTCCTTGGAACTGCACGGGTGCAAATTCTAGTTTGAACTCCCATCACTGTACCTTTTGAGATCTCAAAAGGTCATAACCTAGTCTGCCCTCTCTCCAACATAGCTTCATCTAAGGTAGGAAAGAATAAATGCAGAGAGGCAAAGAAACAGGGTTACCATCTTCACTTCTGGCCATATGTGGGTCCTGTTTGGGAAGAGAAGTAGCTAGCAGCAGAAAACCACTCCCATGGCTGTCACTGCTTGCTTCTCTCTCTACCTATAGGCCTATAGTTATTCTTGCCACAAACAGCACCAGGAACAAAGAGGCTTCCTCTGGCTGATGAGTGCCTTTTGAATGAATACTCAATTCTGACTGAGCAGCCAATCCAAAACTTATTTCTGCAGTATGAGGTGAATGGACTAGAAACCATCAAAAATACCTACATGTAATTTAAAATCAAGAGGAGGGACCTTCTATCCCACATCATTAGGCACTTCTAGAAGCAGGTTCACTAGACAAGATTGTTCCCAGGATCCAGCCCTCACCGGCCAGTCCTTCCTTACCCCTGTACACTTCCCAGAGTTGCTTGAAGTACTGCCTCTGAAGGTTCCTGTGACAGTGTCTCTTCCTCCTAAGTCCTACATAGGACGGTTGCTCTCTGTACCTAATACTAAAGGATAGGGAAAGGGAAGAGAAATTTCTGTTTCTGTTTCTTTCTCACTCTCTTTCCCCTCTTTATCCCCCCGCCAATTTCCATTCTCTTTCCTTTTCTTTTCTGCCACTACTGATTGCTCTGCAGTATAATCACCCTATCTTCTCATTCCTCAGTCCTGATTGATAAATCTCTTCAGAGCCCTGAAAACTTTCATCGTCTTTGATCTGGAGTAAGATTAGGTGGGGAAACCCTGTGCTCTCTCTTTCCTTGTTCAATTCTTCTCTGTTCCTGGCCCCATCCATCACCATGTATATCTTTTATGGCAGACACAGTTTATGTTCCCCAGTTACTCAAATGGGGACGGGAAGGAGGGAAGAAGGGGCAAATATCTTGTTATTTGCTACAGAAGATATTTTTTTTTGGAGTAGGGTAAGTGTTTAATAAATTATTTTTTCTCCTTCCCTATTCCCAGAGCTTAGCACAGGGCCTGGCAACAGAAGGTTTTCTTTTTTCTTTTCTTTTCAAAAAGTAATTAATTTAGAATATTTTTCCAGGGTTACATGATTCATGTTCTTTCCCTCCCCTTTTCCCTCCCACTTCCCTGAGCTGACAAGCAATTCCACTGGGTTATACATGTATCATTGTTCAAAACCTATTTCCATATTATTAATACAGAAGATATTTCAAAATGTTCTTTTCTTTAGTTTGTTTTCTTTTGGTCTCAGTCAATTAAAAGGTTTTTTTTAGAACTGGATTTTTAAAAAATGCTGCTAGACTCTGGGAAGAATTTATATCTCTCGGGCCAATGAAGTACCTAGTAACTTTCACTTTTCTTTTTTGTTGGTTGTTACTAGTGTATATTTATTTTTCCTCCTTCTTGAAGATAACATACTTATGTCTTACAAATAATTTACATTAAACCAATTTAGGAAGTATCAAGAGTAATGCTACATGGTATCAGCTCAGACTTAGAGATGACTAAGAAAATTTTTGCTGCTATGGGGACTTAGGAATTGGAATTTCATTTTGCTACCAAAAATACATAATAAATCAGCAAAATTTCAATTAAACAGTTCATTTGCCAAACTATATTGTTCATATAGATTACAATAAGGCATAGTTATACATTATAATACTGAATTTCAGGATCACCATTTTTTTGTGTTCCAGGATCTAATTTTTGTATGTTTATGATTATGTATGACTAATAACGTATGATTATGTTTGATTAATAATAATTTTTAGAGTGCTTTAAGGTTTACAAAATGCTCTACATATGCTCTTTCCTTTGGTTGTCACAGCAAACCTGGAAGGTAGGTGCTATTATTGTTCCTTTTTTAGAGATGAGAAAGATGAGACAGAGAGAGGTTAAGTGATTTGCCCAGACATCACACAGCTGGTGCAGGTTTGAAGTCGAATTTAAACTCAGGTCTCCAAATCCAAGGTTTTAGCTACTGGACTACCTCCTGTACTACCCACTGCCACCCCAACAACAACTTTAAATAAAAAAAAAAAACAACGAGAAGAGTGAAGATGATAATAATAGTAGACATTTATATGCAATTCTAAAGGGTGCAAAGTACTTTAAATAGATCCTCTTAGTTGGGATTCACAACCACCTTTGAAATAGGTATTATATGTATTTATATAATTTTTACACATGAAGAAACATGCTAAGAGAGGTTAAATTGTCCCCTTAGGGTAGGCCTACAAGAAACAACAAAAAGGTTGGCCATTTGTAACTGTAATATGATGATAATCTCAAAGTGCTTGGGTTATGTGAAGTTTTGCAACTTTGAGAGACACAATCTGGCTAAACAAGTAAGAGAAGTACAGGTTAGCAGTGACCAAATATCATTACAGATAAATATTTTGATAGAGATAATATCTGAGGATAGAAAGGGCTCATGCCTAATTCCATTGCTACCCTTTCTAGTTCACAAATGCAGATCTCCCAAAGACCCTTGTCATAGGTTCTGCCAACTGCTTGTGACCCCTGGATCTAATGCTTTTGTGTTCTATAGACCATATCTTCTTGGACAAATTAGATAGACCTAGTTCCTTCAATGCGAATTTTGGATGAGATGATCTTTCCAAGTAAAAAATCATTTTCTTTTGATTCTTTGGAAGTTGCCATTGTGATCATTGTCAGTCTGGGAATTTTTTTTTACTAAAAATTTTAGCTTTGATTTTTCTCAGAAGATTCATTTCTATTTATCCCTGCAGGTCAATTCCAGCGCAGAAAAGAACTGGGTTCACATCAGTTCAGATGCTTGTAGGCTTGCTTTCATCTGGCGATATGGTGGAATCTACATGGACACCGACATAATTTCTATAAGATCCATTCCAGAGGATAATTTTCTGGCAGCACAAGCTTCTAAATTCTCTAGCAATGGGATTTTTGGGTTCCACCATCATCACCCTTTCATTTGGCAATGTATGGAGAACTTTATTGAACACTACAATGGGGACATTTGGGGCCACCAGGGCCCTGACCTAATGACAAGAATGCTGAAGCTGTGGTGTAATCTTACAGATTTTCAGGAGTTGAGAGACCTCAGGTGCCCATATTTCTCCTTCTTGCATCCCCAGCGGTTTTACCCTATCTCCTATCCAAATTGGAAACTTTACTATCAGGTCTGGGATGTAGAACCAAGTTTTAATGATTCCTATGCCTTGCATTTATGGAACTACATGAACCACGAGAAGAAAGCTGTGATTGGAGGGAGCAACACATTGGCAGAAAATCTTTATCGAAAATATTGCCCCATTACCTACAAGAATCTCATTCAAGGCAAATAGAGAGTGGATAAAGGAGAACAAAATGAATCCATGCTAAATAACAGTAGAGGTAGTTTCAGTCCTGTGGCTTAACAAATACATCAAATTAGGTATTGCCTTTCTTTCAGATACTTTTACTTTTCTTTTTGAGACAGTGTCTTTTATCTCACCCAGTCTGAAAGTGAAGCAGCCACTCATGGACCAATCCCAGTATTATTGCAATGGCCATTCAGTTTTTGTTTGAAGAACTTCAGTGAGCTACTTCACTACCTCCAGGGATAGCACATTTTATTTTGGAATACTGCCAATTATTGGGAAGTTTTTCATCATTATATTTTCTCTTTTTTCATATTTTCTTTACTAGGCATCACTTTGTATAATTCTTTCCATATTGCTTTATATTTCTGCTATCCTTTTTAATAGCATAATAGTATTCTATTGATAAATCATAATTAATTTAAACACTACTATTATCTCAGTTCTAAACTGATGACCCAAACACTGCTTTCATTTTTTGTTATTACAAATTCAGAAGTTATGAATATCTCTACAGATTGGCTTTTTTTCTTCTTTTAATAATATCCTTAGACCATTGTCCCAAAAGTTATATTTTTGGGTGAAAGGGTATAATCAGTTTTGTGACTTATATGCTGCTGGAATTTTTCTATAAAAATATTGCTCACATTTATAGTTCTATTAAAAAAGAAAGTATTTTCTCTCAGTCCTGTTAAGATGAGATTTAAATAATTTTAAAAATATTTTGACCAATTTGATAGTATAAATTGCTACCTCAAAATTGTTTTAATCTGTAGTATTTTTATTAGAAAAAAATTTCAAGGCAATTTTCCAGGAAGAATGTTTTTTCTTTTCAAAAATTGTCTTTTCATATCCTTTGAAGCCACTGGGGAAAGATGTTATTCTTATAAATTTGTATCAATTGTAGATTCTGGATGTCAAGTTTCTACCAAATGAATCAATCACAAAGATTTTTTTCTAGTCTGTTTATTTTGGCCATATTTTTTGTTGCACAAAATCTTAAAAAAATTTTATATGTTTAAATCTGTCTCTTTTGCCTATAATATTTTTTCTGTTTTTATCAATACTCTTCTCTTCTTCATAATTGTGCAGATAGCAAAGGCAGAGGGCAGTGTTTAGTTGAATAGGTTAACTATAGTATCAAAACTGCAAAAGGAAGAAAAATGAGACAGGGATGATGGACTGAGACACAAGGAAAGAGTAGGGTGACTACAGATCCTGAAGAGGACTCAGAATGAATTTAGGAGGAATAAAGGAGAGGCAGAGATGGTTGTGATCCCAGATCTAGTTTTTAGGATAGTGGCAATAGAACACTTATGTGTGATGACGAGAGAGGGGAAGGGAAGGAAACAAGCATTTATTATGTGCTTACTGTGTTCCAGGCTCTGTGCTAATTACTTTACAAATATCTCATTTGATCCTCATGACAACCTTGCTTACAAGGTGCTATTATCTCCATTTCGTAGCTGTGGAGACTGAGATAGATAAGAGATTAAGTGACAGCTAGTAAGTGTGTGAGGTCAAATTTGAAATTAGGTCTTCTTGACTTCAAACTCAGTGCTCTATTTGCTTCACCACCTGCCAGCTTTGGCAAGAACAAGGGTATGCCCATTCCTGAATTATTCTTACATGAGCTAATACTTATAATGGTCTTAACAGTACCTGGCACATAGTAGACAATACATACTTGTTCCCTCTCGCTCTACTTCCCCCTACCCCCAGTAGTGTGCAAATGAACTGGGACAAAACAAAGTTATTAAATTGAATCACTTAATCAACTAATCTTAGAACCACTATATCTTAAATTAAAAAAATTGCAACATATCTTTATGTTCTAATCATTTATTGTGTACATTTTGGCATGGAGTTCCCAAGATTGACATTCTTTAATTCACCATGAAACTAGATTTTTTCCCCATTGGCTAGTAATGCCTTTTTATCAAATCCCCAAAACTTCATAGTTTTGGAAAACCATAGTGAATTGTAGCCCATAGTTTTTCATTAACAGTTAGATCAAGTGTGTAACTAGGCCATCAAGACAGTGAAATCCTGGTTAATTTCTTAACTTTTTGTGCTAGGCAGTATGATTTTGGTAGAGCAGTGTTACATTTTTATTTGGGAATTTCTGTAATTCTGGAACAATTGTAATTCTCAGTCAATTAACATGTTCCTTACGTTTATCATTCCCTCAATGGAGAAAAGAGTTCGAGGACCAATGAAAATTAAAAAAAAAACCCTCAAACTTTTTGGATTGATGTTTTATATTCCTATGAAGATGCTCACTTAAGTTGTCATCTGGTTTTCTTCTTTTGGTATAGCTTTGGAAGAGAGTGTGTTTTATCTGTACAAACTATCTTTTTCTAATTTTAAGTGTGCCTATCTATATTGTTTTGCCCTTGACAAATATCGTTTCTTCATTGAAATATTCATTTTTAAAGATGGTCTTCTTATTATCATCAATATTCACCATCAAGGAGCCTGTGTTGTCCTATAGATAACTTCCAAATGTCTGATTCTTATGAAAAGACCAGGCTTTATTTTATTTTATTTTTCAAACCTTAACTTCTGTCTTTGTAAGAACTCTTAGAAGAACCAGGGCTAGGCAAATGGGATTAAGTGACTTGCCTAGGGTCACACAACTAGAAGTGTCTGAGACTAGATTTGAATCCAGGTCCAACTGACTTATTGAATACAATTTTGTGTTTCCTTTTCTTAGTTAGAAAGAGTTAAATCTTTTCTCTTTAAAATTAAAAAACAAACAAACAAACAAACAGGGGGCAGCTGGGTGGCTCAGTGGATTAAGAGCTAGGCCTAAAGATAGGACATCCTAGATTCAAATCTGGCCTTAGACACTTCCTAGCTTAGTCATTTAACCCCATTGCCTGCCCCTTACTGCTCTTCTGCCTTGGAAACAATACACAGTATTGGTTCAAAGACCCAAGAAAAGGATTTTAAAAAATAAAAATTTAAAAATAGTTATTAAATGTCAGCTCTGTGCAAGGCACCATTTTAAATGATAAGGGTTACATGGATGAACAAAGCCATAGCCCCGACTACTTACATTCTTTAAACCATGTTGATTTTTGGCTTCTGTGTGGCCCTAATTTAATTCCCCCACCCCCTTGTGATTCAAGGACCCTCAAGAGAAGAAAAAAATTCCCCAGAAATAGGGGAGAAAAAACTTCTATTTTAGCAAAAAAAGGAATGAATTATTGCAGCGAAATTGTAGATACCCTGGAAGGTGGATGAAGGTGCTTTGGAGGGATGGGGCCATCTCAGTTTACTCCCTCCTTATTGGTAATCATTACCCCTAAATGATGTTTCCAAGTAAAAAAGGCACATCTGAATCCTGTTAATAAAGAATTCCTCGTCTCTTTCTTAAACTAAGAGACTTACAATTTTTTTTTCGATCAGAAATAAACTTAAAAGTAGCTTGCCTTGATGTTGGGTCTTGTTCTGTTCCCTCCCACTCAGGCAGGAGGGAGGCCGGGGTTGGTCCCATCTGTATGAGTCTAACTGCTGGCCACTTTCCTCATCCTGGAGGCGAGCCAGGTATGAATGAGCTGGCTTCCCCGCAGGGTGCCTTTTACCATCACTCCAAGACAAGTTCTGTAGCTGTTTTGTTTTCTCCGGGAGAAGACTGAAGGTATGTTTTCGATGTTCTGAATTCCATCTCCAACGGAGAACTGGGGAGCTTCTCCTTTTGTTTGGATAGCAATTTTCTAGGGTAAAGGGAACTCTGAATTTTCCAGGGGAATGGAATGGAGCTGGGGGTGGGAGATTGGCCTTAGCTTCCCAAGGTCCAAGGGTCTAAGAATTTGAAAACGAAAGCCTGGAGACTGTGCAGGAGACACCCTGAACGGCATTCTGATCCCCCGCCCTGGTTTTTTCCACCTTCTTCTACTGAGAAGGGTTGGAGGTGGGAGGCTCTGTGGTCACAAAGTCACTCATCCTATTTATGTTTTAGAGGACTCAGAGACCCCCGCCCCCTCCCAGTTCTGCTGGAGGATGTGGACAAACCACCTCAAGAACTTTGCCTTAGGAGAACGGGAGAAGGGAGAGTTTTGTTCATGTCCCAGAGTGGAGCGGGGTTGTTTCACATTGACTTCTTTTGGTTAAACATTAGCGGCTGTGTAACTCCGCATAGCTAAGCAACCCCCACAACACCAATAGAGCTCACATTTCACTGCCCAGACTCTGCTTGCAGCTGACATGATTCGTGTCTCTTAAAGTTTAAGTATTTCTTCGCTTCTGAAGTTATTTTTGCCTTCCCTTCTTCCCTGGATTGTTATTCACAAGATGATTCTTGTGTGTCTTTACTGGAGTCATGGTGGTGGGGCCAGGAATTCTGTGATAGTTTCCTGTGTGGCCTCCTCCAGGCAAGATAGCATTTTGGGGGTATTATTATTATTGTTGTTGTTGTTGTTGTTGTTGTTGTTATTATTATTATACCCTTACCTTCTTCTTAGAATCAATACTATGTATTAGTTCCAAGGCAGAAGAACCATAAGGTCTAGGCAATGGGGGTTGAGTGACTTGCCCAGGATCACATAGCTTGGAAGTGTCTGAGTTCAAAGTTGAAACCAGGACCTCCTGGCTCTGAGTCTGGCTTTCAATCCACAGGTACCTAGCTGTCCACTGTGGTTGCATTTTTAAAAAGCAAAGATGATTTTTTTTTGTTATTATGTTTTGGTTAGTGCTTTTAGGGATGTTCGTATGCCTACCTCAGATGAAAACGAAATATCTCTCTTCAAATTAATTGCACCATTTCTCTATTCTGACCTTTGTACTTTCTTCCCTTTCCCTTATAGCTTAGCAAAATTTTCACTCATCTGTTCACCCATTAACTTATCTTTTAAATTTGATTTTATTATTTTTTTCCAATTAACAGGCATTTATTTTCTCTCCCTCCTACTTCTTCCACCATCAGAACAAATATGGGTAGTCAAAACTAATTCTCACATTGGTAATGCTTGTGTATGTCTCATTCTGCATTTTGAGTATATTATTACTCTGGCAGGATATGGATAGTGTGCTTCATTTTCAGGTCCTCTGGAATCACATTTTGAATCTCAGGATCTGGGAGACTCAATCCATCAGCAATAGTACAAGTTGGGGAAACCAGTTTCCAGAGGGAGTGCTGTTCAAGCATTTAATATATTATATTACACATTAATATATTATATAATAAATATTATAAATTATATATAAGTATATTATTTATTATATGTTAATATATTATTATAAATGATGCTAGATAGGAAGGTTGGCAAAAGATTATGGAGGGCCTTAAATGTCAGGTCTAAGGATTTTTATTTTATCCTAGATGCAATAAGAAGCTCCAAAGGCTTTTGAACAGTGAAGTGACATATTTAGCCCTGTGCCTTAGGAAGATTATTTAGACAGCTATTTGGAGGGATAGATTAGAGATGGAAGAGACAGGAGGCAAGGAAACAGGAAGCTAGTATAATGAACCAAGTGAAAGGTGATGAAGGCCTGAACTAGGGTTGTGGCACTGAGTGGGAAAAAGGGGATGGATGTTAGAGATATAGTCAAGGTAGAATAGACAGGAATTTGTAACTGATTGAATGTGGGCAGCAGAGAGGCAAAAAAAGTGAAGAATCAAAGATGATTCTGAAATTTCACACCTCAGTGAACTGTAGGATGGTGATATTAACCACACAAATAGGGATGTTGGGAAGAGGGCCAAGTTTAAGAGGAAAGATGAGTTTGGTTTTAGATGTGCCACTGGGGAATCCACAGAGAAATATTTATTAGACAATTTTTTCATCTGTGAAAACTAGCTTCATCCTTTGAAAGTATTTGTTTTTGCATTTCTGGGGAAGGGAAACACGAAATTTCATCCCCGTCACCTACTTGCACTTGGGAGCCAATAATGGTTGTTGAATTGAATTGTTGAATTGGGTGAAAAAACTTTCAATAATTTCCCTTTGTTAGTAATAGTTTTTTTCCCCCAAGTTTTAGATGGCTAAATTTCTTCCCTTTCTCCTTCCCTCTTCTCCCCTACTCCTTCCATTGTAGGCCAAAAATTTCCAAAGATCCTGTCCTTTTAAAACTGTCTCCTGAAAGCTGTCAGAATTGAGGAATTAACAAGAGAAATTTCTCTACCTTAATCTATTCATCTGTATCTCAGTGCATTTCTGATCCTGAGAGATTTTCTAAGTCCTGAGAGTATAACACTAATGAGAAAGAAGAAAGATTAAATGTTATGATTACATTTTTAAATATTTTTTAAGTTCGTAGAGAATAAAAAGGCTTTCCCAAATTCATTATTAAGTAAAATATGTCCTATCTGGCCCCCTCCTTTTTTTTTCTGCTTCTACATTTCTTTTTTTTTTTTTAAAGCTCTAGTTGCCTTTTATGTATATATAGCACTGTTTGTAAACTATGTATTGTTGTTTCCTTGGTTGCCTTAACAATTAGAGTTAATAACCTGGTTGTTTTCTCTAAAGGCTTGCTTCTCCCTTGGGTAGGTACCCAGAAGTTTATCTGCTTGGTATTCAAATTATTATGACATTTTGTAAAACAGATGGGGCAGCAGACTTGGTCTTTTTGAATTCTTCTCTCACATAACTTGAAAAAAAGGAACAGAGGGAATATTTAAGTTTTGTTTACATGTCTGTTAAAAAACAACAGTTGAATTCAGTCATACAACTGTCTAGCAACTTTTAAAATTGGGTTAAAGAAAATTTAAAATATCAACCAGAATAAATCATCACAAATAAGCATCAAAAACCAATTATCAAAAATATAAACACTGAAAACAAATAATCAAATAAAAACATGGGAAGTAAGGAATAAGATTATACAGAAAATACTTAAATACTTAATATACTTTTTCACAAAGTAGAATAATCAATATAAAATAAATAATCAAATAAAGGAAAAATGTGTTTGCTGTATCCCCCCCTTCTGACTTAGTAATTGCTATGATAATAGTTACCACTTATACAGCTTTTTAACGTTTGCGAAAAACCTTACAAATATTATCTCATTTGATCCTCACAATCACCCTATAGAGTGGTGCTATTTGGGGTACCCATTTTACAGATGAGGAAACTGAGGCAGGCAGAAGTTAAGTGATCAATTACAGATGAACTATAGGCCTGATCTGTAGTTACAAATGACTTTATCTTTTCTCTCTTAAAAAATATAACTGAAAAAGAAGAGAATGGGATATCCAGAAGGAAACATTGACAAGTAGGAAAACTTTGAGAGTATTGAGTGGGATTTGTTATGTAGATATAAAGAAAAGTAAGCTAAACATATAAGAGATTTGTGATGTCATTTATGTACAATCTTCTTTTTCTTTGTAAATGGAAATGCTTGTTTGGTAAAATTGGAATTAAAAAATAAAATGTTGGGAAAAATATATAACTGGGGTAACTAGGTAGCTCAGTGGATAGAGCACCAGGCCTAGAGATGAAAAGTCCTGGATTCAAATCCTGATCCCCACCTCAGTGTTCTATTCCCTGGGCCACCCTGCTGCCCCAGACACAGGTATCTGTTAAACCACTTAAAGGGTACAGTGAATATACTGCTAGATTTAGAGTCTGGAAGACTTGAATTAATTTTTATTTTATTTTTTAATTTTTATTTTCTTAGACTGTTTCCCCAAGGTTACATGATTCATGTTCTCTCATCCTGGAGGTCACAAGCAATTCCACTGGTTTATGCTTTTGGTTTATTACTCAAAACTTATTTCCATCTTATTCACATTTGTAATAGAGTAATCTTTTAAAAACCACAACCCCAAATTATATATCCATATAGCCAAGTGATAAATCATATGGTTTTCTTTTGCATTTCCACTCCCACAGTTTCCACAATTCTTTCTCTAGATGTGGATAGCGTTCTTTTTCTTAAGTTCCATGGGATTGTGCTTGATCATTGCATCGCTATTAGTAGCAGTCTATTACATTTGCTAGTTCCACAATGTTTCACTTTCTGTGTACAATGTTTTCCTGATTTCACTGTATCAGTTCATGAAAGTCTTCCCAGTTTTTTATAGAAAACAAGTAGTTCATCATTCCTTATAGCACAAGAGTATTCCATCACCATCATATGCTGCAATTTGTTTAGCCATTGACCAATTGAAGGACATCCCCTTGTTTTCCAATTTTTGCCACCACAAAAAGCGCAGCTATAAATATTTTTGTACAAATATTTTTTTAATTTCTTTGGGGTACAAACTCAGTAGAGGTATAGCTGGATCAACGGGCATGTAATCTTTTAAAGCCCTTTGGGCATAATTCCAAATTGGAAGACTTGAATTAAAAGTCTGTCTCAGACTTAATAGTTGTGTGATCCTGGCCAAGTTACTTAATCTCTTTCAGCCTCATTTCCTTCATCTGAAAAATGGGAATAATAATTGCTCCTACCTTTTAGAGTTGTGAAGATTATGTGCAAAGTGCTTTGAAAACTTTAAAGTACTATTACAAATGCTATCATAATTGGGCTCCCTTCCACAATTACCTTAAAGCAAATTCCTCGTGTACCCATATAATGAGATTCATGACCCTTCTGACATCTACACCCATGATTGTGCTCACATTGTATGTGTTCTTGGAAGATAGATTTTTCTCTATTCCTCTTTTTTAATGTTGTACAGTGGTTATACTAACTTGGCCTGAAAAATTTTCAAGAAAGACTTGACAATTTTCACTCAGTTCTGATGGGATATTTTCATCACACATGAATATCACCAGTGTGGAAGTCTTTGAGAATTCTTCATAGAAGAACTGGAGAGTTGCTAGGATTGGTATCCTTGGTGAGATTCTTCATTTGTGTCCAAAATGCTGGATTTGAGGCAGACTCACTGGAGGTGATGCGCCTATCTGGACCGATACCCCATGTCCTTCACCTGCCTTCATCTTCTCTTCAAAGAAACACATTCTCTCTGAGAAATAGCTGCATGCCCATTAAGGGTATGAGTGTTTTCAGAATAAATGTCAATATATTTGAAGAAGTTGTTCTATTTTAGCACTGTGGGCAGTTCCATTTAAGGCTCACATATTTGTCCATGCTAAATGTCTTCTTGTAAGAGCTTCTTTTTCTTTTCTCTCTAAATCTCTTACTTTTTCCTCTTAGTAAGAACTCTAAGACAGAAGGGCAAGGGCTAGGCAAATGGGGTTAAATGAAGTGCCCAGTGTCACACAGTTAGGAAGTGTCTGAGGCTAGCTTTTAACTCAGGTCCGCTCAACTCTAGACTTGGCACTCTAGCCAGTGTGCCACCTAGCTGCCTTCTCTTGTAATAGTTTCAGGCAGCAAAGAGAAGTGCTTCTATGGGGCAGACCCAGAGAAATATTTCTTCATGTCTGGTTTTGGGTAAGATTGGAAAATTCAGTTTCTGATACATTTGGAAGCCCACTCATTGGTCTGAAAGGATGGTCCAAGATAATGATGCCTTGTCCTCAGCTTTCTAGCTCTTCAAATGTGGAGAGATGACTGCTATGGGCAACATCTCCCCAGGAGTACTCATTCTTTTTTGCCTACTATGCCAACCATAGACACATAATTGTGTATTGTTTAATAGATCCTCGGCAAAAAGGGAATGAGGCAGCTCCCTGAATAAGATTCCCACTTCTCCCACCCTATCTTCTTTTTCAATGATTGGTGGTATTCTTCTAAAAGGGAAAATGATGG
The DNA here is from genome assembly GCF_016433145.1 of Gracilinanus agilis. Classification (NCBI taxonomy): domain Eukaryota; kingdom Metazoa; phylum Chordata; class Mammalia; order Didelphimorphia; family Didelphidae; genus Gracilinanus; species Gracilinanus agilis. Next base: position 328,922,791 of record NC_058132.1, read on the forward strand.
TTCAGGGAACATAATTAGCTTTCTTAGATGCTAGTTGCCCATATACCTACTATGGCAGAGACAAGTGATCATACATAGCAAGTTTGTAAGTTGACTTTTCCTAATTGAGGGAATTAGTTTCAGGAAATTTTAGTGAAATATATTGACCCACTTATAAACCAGAGACATTTGAAGTTTCAGTTAAAAGGAATGTATTTACAAATTAATAGGATAGAGACTAGACCTGTGATTTCATTGGTATAGGGAAGTCCCTTTTGCAAAGATCAGCAGTTGCTGAGGGTACAGGGTGGTTCTGTGAATTATTTAGTGCCCCACACTAAGCCAGTATGTCAGAGGCAAGACTTGAACACAGACTTTCATGGCTTTGAAGCTATTCTCTATCTATCTACTATACCACAGGGCCTTGTTATACATTTTTTTAGTCTGATTGACATTCCATTGCTTTTCTTTTCATGGATTGTCCTAGCATGAGGTGTCTCATGTCAACCAGCAATTTGGCCATTTGGTGATATACTCTTTGGCCATGGCAATCCAATGAATAACTAAATTTTATCTAAAATATAATATGATTAGTACCACTTGATCATAGGGTAATATGGGCATACTAACATAGAAAATAATTTTCTCCTGAAAATGAAATCTGTCAATATGGATATGTATAGAGCAAGCCCTGCTTAATTTGGACCCTGCTAACTGTATGTGGGTGAATATTGATGGAAAATGGAGTGGGTATCTAGCCTCCCCCCTTTTTAGCTTTCAATGGGCCCAATCAACTATCACTCAACCCACCCCAGGGAAGAACTATGAGGGAATAAATTCTAAAAGTTTCCAACTGGCAAAGCTATAGTGGAGATGTTGAAGGAAGGTGTTGGCGATCAGTTGTGACCCTAATGGGTTAGATCCCAACCTCAGAGCCAGCACTATGGAGACAAGCCTCCCCACTCCTAAATTCTAGTAGTTTTACCCCTCAAGATGGAGTCAGGTAAATGGTTCTTCCCCCTCATTCCCCCAGCCACAAGATTAGTCACCTCCTCCCTCCAATGTAGCTATTCCAGACTTCTAAGTATCAACAATCAGGAGTTTATTAATGGATAAATCAAATTCAGGGTACAGGGGAAAAAGGTTTAGAAGAATAAAGAAAGGAGGGAAAGGATGAACTACTCTATCAACTATGTTTTCTCCCCCCAGAGAGCAGCTCTGGACTTCTGTAGCTTTGACTCAATAACTGACTCTCCCTCCCCTCACAATATCCTATCCTTAACACTATCAACAAACAGGGGAATAACTGCAAGGGAGAGGTATAAGAGGGATCAAGGAAGGGTCCCCAAGTACCCTCTCCCTTCGGAATCCTGGCACTAACGACAATTATGGAGCACAACTCTTTCAGTTTCTTCTTCATTGGCAATGAAGTCAGTAGAAAGGTTTTGCTGTTGAAATCTACAGATTGCCCCTGAATTTTGGGTTCAGAAGAGATAAATTCCTGTCCAGAACCTCCCAGCCACCCACAACCATCCTTCCCAAGCCCACCTAAGACTTGAATGTCCTCTCAGGACTCTTTGGCAGTTGGCCATTGGCAGCTTAGAATCTTCAGAATTTTCCTCCAAACTCCTCTTGCTGTTGGCCCCTCCCAAACGGAAGTCTCTCGGATTTCCATTCCAAGATGAGTGCTTAGTGATCCTTGATTTATCCCAATTCCACACTTACAGATTCCCCTGTTTTCATCTTGTGGACTGTCCACTGGAGGGTCCATGTATGTTCCTCCTACACTATTTGCCTATTCCCTTTCTATTCTTAATTCCTCCTCCCCTCCAGAAAATTAAAAAAAAATCTTACATTTACCTTTTCCTATATTAATGCTATCCTTTCTATACTTTGCTAAGGCGGTCTAGGAAAATTGGGAAGGGAAAGGAAGGGAATATAAAGTTCCAATACATATTTCTAACACGTGAAAGAATTTTGCACAATCAATGGACTTTTCCTATTTATTATGATATCAAAGTTTTGCAACATAGCAATTCCTATTCTTTTTTTTAAAATTTTAAACATTTATTAATATTCATTTTTAACCTGTTTACATGCTTCATACCCCTACTTTCCCTTTCACCCCCCCCTCCTCCCACCCATGGCTGACGGACATTTCCACTGGTTGTAACATGTGTCCTTGTTCAGGGCCTATTTCCAAATTGTTGTTAGTTGCATTGGTGTGGTCATTTCGAGTCTACATCCCCAATCATGTCCGCCTCAGCCCATGCATTCAAGCAGTTGTTTATCTTCTATGTTTCCTCTCCTGCAGATCTTCCTCTGAATGTGGGTAGCCTTCTTTACCATAAATCCCTCATAACTGTCTTGTGTCATTGCATTGCTGCTGGTACAGAAGTCCATTACATTCGATTTTACCACAGTATATCAGTCTCTGTGTACAATGTTCTTCTGGCTCTGCTCCTTTCACTCTGCATCAGTTCCTGGAGGTCTTTCCAGTTCACCTGGAACTCCTCCAGTTTATTATTCCTTTTAGCACAATAGTATTCCATCACCAGCATATACCACAATTTGTTCAGCCATTCCCCAATTGAGGGGCATACCCTCATTTTCCAGTTTTTTGCCACTACAAAAAGTGCAGCTATAAATATTTTCGTACAAGTCTGTTTATCTATGATCTCTTTGGGGTACAAACCCAACAATGGTATGGCTGAATCAAAGGGCAGGCATTCTTTTATAGCCCTTTGAGCATAGTTCCAAATTGCCAGCCAGAATGGTTGGATCATTTCACAACTCCACCAGCAATGCATTAATGTCCCAATTTTGCCACATTCCCTCCAGCATTCATTATTTTCCCCTTCTTTCATTTTGGCCAATCTGCTAGGTGTGAGGTGGTACCTCAGAGTTGTTTTGATTTGCATTTCTCTAATTATTAGAGATTTAGAACACTTTCTCATGTGCTTATTGATACTTTTGATTTCTAGCAATTCCTATTAACAATTTTTTATGTCTAAAGTTATTAAACAATATCCTTAACTTATTTATACTTAGCTACTTGCTCTATTTTTAATGCAATAACAATAAAATCAATGTTCTTTTATGTTTAACTAGTACTTTACCTATGTTTTGCCTATTTATGTCTTAATTACAATACTATTTTATATCAAGGACAAAGGTTAGTGGATTAGTGTTGCTACTGTCTTTTGAACTATTCTTTTTTTTTAAAATTTAAACATTTATTAATAATCATTTTTAACATGGTTACATGATTCATGATCCTACTTTCCCCTTCACCCCCCGCACTCCCCCCACCCATGGCTGACGCACATTTCCACTGGTTTTGTCATGTGTCCTTGTGATCAAGACCTATTTCCAAATTGTTGGTGGTTGCATTGGTGTAGTTTCGAGTCCACATCCCCAATCATGTCCACCCCGACCCATGCGTTCAAGCAGTTGCTTTTCTTATATGTTTCCTCTCCTGCAGTTCTTCCTCTGAATGTAGGTAGCATTCTTTACCATAAATCCCTCAGAGCTGTCCTGGGTCATTGCATTGTTGCTGGTACAGAAGCCCATTACATTCGACTTTACCACAGTATATCAGTCTCTGTGTACAATGTTCTTCTGGCTCTGCTCCTATGAACTATTCTTAACCCTATGTTCTTATTCTCTCCCTGATTCTATCTTCCTTGAATTTTTAATTTTCCCTAACTATCTCTGTCCCTATGACTATTTTCCTAATTATTTCTACTACTATTAGTATGCTTAGTAGTTATATGGTTTGGAAGTATTTACAGCATACTCTAAGGTTTCCATCTATAATACAGTTATTCACAAGATTTTAAAACTATGTTCATCCTTTTTGCAATCTGTATTCCAGTGTTAACCAGATACAAAGCTTTTCAGCTTCCTACTTGGCTAAGACCTTCCTGAGTTGCTAACTACTCACCTTTATGTACATTTTTATACACTTGCTTATTTACGCTAGTTATCAGTTTGTTTTGGGTTTCATGTCCCTTTTTATGTAGGGTGGAAGCACATACTTACCTTTTCTTTATTTCCTGTTGTCTGGCTTCTCAAGTTGCCTGTAGGTTCTCTTCCTTGATGAGTTATATATAATGTGGATGCAATTTTCCCTATAGTATGATGTTAATGTATTTTTGTGCTATTGCCACACTAATCTTACAACTCCTGCTCCTTGTCCTTTCTTTGCAAAGTTCCTGATCTTTCCCATTGTCTTTCAAAGTCCTCTTTCCTTGCATCTTGTCCTTGGTGATTTTCTGGTTTCCTGTTCTTGATTCTTTTCCTCTTCTCTGGATCCCTGTCACATTTTGTCGGTCATCCAAACACTCGCCAGCTGAAATGGTCTCTGGTCTGGATACAAGAACAATATGGCTTGTGATGTTTTGTCAGTGGTATTTATCATTTGATTGTATGTGTATGTTATATATATGTATGCTTATTTCTTGATTTTGAGGTCATTGATCATGTTCTGCTTGATTTGGATGTTCATCAACATGTTTTTCTTTCTTTACATGGCTTGCATGATACCAGGAATCCCTGTTATAAACCTTTATTGTGCTCGGGGAAGTTAATAGGACTTGATGTGGACTGGTCCATTTTACATTCTAGTGGTGACTTCCTATCAAACATTTTCAAGCATACCCTGTCTCCAGGCTTTACATCATGGATCTCAAAATCTATAGGCTGTCTTTGTTGCAAAATTCCAAGCTCCTGAAATTCTGTCAGTCTCTTTTGCAATGCAGCTACGTACTCATATAGTTTACAATATGCTGCTAACATAGATACATATGCTGGTTTGCATGGTCTTCCTGCCCACACAGCATGACCATACAAGGATTCAAAAGGAGATATATGAAGATCAGTACTGGGCTTTGTTCTTAAATAATACAACATGATGGGTAAGGCTTCCATCCATTTCAAATGAGTTTCTAGGCAAACCTTCCCTATTAATGACTTGATCTCTTTGTTAAGCCTCTCCACTTGCTCTCCTGAGGCTGGATGGTAAATTGTGTGGAAAGACCCATTTATCCCCAAATTCTTGTAAATTTCCTGCAGTATTTGGTGAGTAAAATGCGAACCTTTGTCTGAATATATATGAGATGGTATGGAATATCTTGGAATGATTTCTTTCAGTAGGGTCTTTGTTATCAAAGGCTGCATTGCTCTTTTTAGCAGGGTATGCCTCTGGCCATCTAGTCAGACAGTCCAGGATGACCAGTCAGTATTTGAATCCTCTATGACTTGGCATATGGATATAATCTATCTGCAGTCTCAAATGGCATATGAGCTAATGGCCTCCCCCCTTAAGTCTTTGCTCCTACAGCTTGCTTGATTAAATTTCATGCAGATATCACACTTCTGACAGATTTTCTTAGCAATAGGGGCTATATTCGGGGCTACCCAGAATTTTTGGATCGAATCTATGACTGACTGGGTGCCATAATGCTTCTTCTCATGTATGGCATTGCACACTGTGAAATACAAGGCTTGTGGCAGAATGGGCTTGCCTGAGTGTGCAATCTAGATCCTATCTACTAGTTTGGCCCCAAAATCGTTTTCCCATTTCTGAACCTCCCTGGGATCATAGACTTGTTTTAGAATGTCTTCCTCCATCAGGGTAAAGGTTAAACTATGGGTTGGGCCAAACCTAGCTCTGAATTTTGAGGTAACATCCACTCTATGATTGCCTAATGATGTTTTGTACAGACCTCTTGTATGACCCTTGCATTGGATTACTGCCACTTCTCTAGGCAGATGTACAGCCTCAAGAAGTTGCAGAATAAGGTCTCTGTAGGCAATGGCTTTTCCTGTCATGGTTATAAAACCCCAATGCTTCCAGATTTCTTCTGTGGCATTGGCATGTTGAACATAATAAACGCATAAGCGCTATTGGTGTAAATGTTGACCCTTCTGTCCTTGGCTATCTGCAGAGTTCTTAACAAACTGATTATTTCTGCCCCTTGAGCACTGATTGTATTTGGTAGGAAGTGTATCACGAAGTTTCTGTCTCTGTCACTACTGCTGCTCCTACAAACTTTTTCCCTCTGTGCATGTATGCAAAGCCATCAGTAAAGATTTTGTGTTCTGAGTTTTTAATTGGCATGTCTTTCATATCTGCTCTTGTTTTTTGTTCCATCTCAAGAATTTCTTTGCAATCATGCACAGGCTCTCCTGACATTGCTAATTGTGGGAGAAGAGTTGCTGGATTCAGTGACTGGCAGCATTTTAATCTTATGTTTTCATTATTCAGGAGTATTATCTCATATTGAGACAGTCTTTGTGGAGTAAATGCATGTAAATTGCTGCTCTTAATCATGCTCTCTATACTATGTGCTTCCCAACACCAAATCAGATGCTTTTTTTTTTTAAACCCTTACCTTCCGTCTTGGAGTCAATACTGTGTATTGGCTCCAAGGCAGAAGAGTGGTAAGGGTAGGCAATGGGGGTCAAGTGACTTGCCCAGGGTCACACAGCTGGGAAGTGTCTGTCTGAGGCCAGATTTGAACCTAGGACCTCCCGTCTCTAGGCCTGGCTCTCAATCCACTGAGCTACCCAGCTGCCCCCACAGATGCTTTTTTGATCATTAATATTACAGCTCCAATAGCTTGAAGGCAATAAGACATGCCCTTTTCTGTCACATTGAGCTATGAGCTGTAAAATGCCACAGGTCTTAAATTTTGTCCTAGGCATTGCCCAAGTACACCTGATGCTGTGCCCTGGTCCTCATGGACAAACAGGTGAAATTCTTTGTTGTAATCAGGGATTCCCAGGGCGGGGGCTGTGAAAATGGCACTGTTAGTTTGACTATTGCATTTTGATGTTCCTTTGAGAGTTTCAAGGGTTCTGAGACTGAATTCCTGGTCAGATCACTGAGACATCCGGATATTTGACTGTATCCAGGAACCCATTGCCTACAGAACCCTGTTACTCCTAAAAATGCATGGAGTTGTTTCTTGGTGGTTGGGAGATTCAGTTTTTGGATATCTTCCACCTTTTTCTGAGATATCTTTCTTGTGCCCTCTTCTAATATAAATCCCAAATATTCTACCATGGGCAATACCCATTGCAGTTTGGACTTAGCATTGAAATTATTGTTACTTCCAGAAAACTCATTTGCAATATCACTTTCCCTCTCCTCTTGGGGGGATTATTTTTTTGCATGACTAAAGATCCCTTTTCTAATCTTTCCTTCCCATTCCCATATGTACAGATCTGTTTTGTTTTGTGTATTTCTGTAGCAGTTTGAGTTTTGAATTGATCAGAACATCCAACTGAATTTATCTCTGTAAGATTTGTGTATTCATTGATCAGTAATTGCTTTTGTGGTAAAGTTTCTGTCATTGTATTTTGATTTTTCATGTCCATGGATTCTCTTTCTGTATGTGTTGCAGATTTGAGGTTTATCTTTGCTTTTTCTTGTGATTTGCTTCGATTTATGTCTTTGATTTTTCTTTTTCCCATTATCATGTCTCTTGTACTCTCTTTCCATGTCTTTATGTTTGTAAGTATGTCTGTTTGTATATTGTTTTGGTTTTCCTCTATTATCTTTGCTGGTTCTGTCCCATAAATGTCATTTTTTATACTTTGCAATTATTTCTGTAACTTCATTTCTTCATCTAAGGTTTCTTTGCTTTCAGACATTGTTCTACCATCCCCATCCACTATTTTAAAGTTTCAACTTTTGTCTAATTGACTTTTTGTCCCTTCCTTGCCTTTGCACTCTTTCCCTATGATTTTGAGTGCTAATACAGAGTCCTGGCTTCATGCACTAGCTTGTGTACCCGAATATCTTGGTCTTTCTCCTTGTGATATGTACCTCTCCATTGTACCCAAGTCTGGTGATTTGCTTTCTGTATTTTTTGCACCCCAACATTCATGATCACAGCATCTATCATTTTTCCTGGCATAAGAATTATTTTGATTGTATTTTTAGTTGGAATAGCTATTAGAGTAAGATTTTCCTTCAGTTATTAGTGCTATTGGGGTTTTTTGAAGTTAATTTGTTGTTTATACCAACAGTCTTTCACAAAATGGCCCCTTCTCTCACAAAGGTAGCCTTTTTTTATGTCAGTGCTCTGTCGAGGTTGGTATTGTGACCTATTCATGTTGTTCTTAGCTTGAAAGGTTACTAAATTTTTTATTTCTTCTATCTCTTTTTGCTTAAGTGTAGATTTTGCTTCTTTCAGTTGCTTCTTAAGGTCACTAATGATTTCATTCTTAGACTTCTCTGTCTGTTTATTCTCTACCATCCCCTGTCATCCTGACTGGATATAGTCTACTATTTTCCTCCCTTCCTCCAAAGGCAATTCCTCCCACCCAGGACATTGAGTTTAGAAGTAAGATTTGGTGGGTAAACTACTTCCCTAGATGAATTGTCTGCAAATGTGCTGCATATTTTGCTCTCCCAGATTGTTAAACCTGAGAATGAGTTCCCTGGCTTTGAGGACCTGGTCAAGAAAAGTATTGGGGTGTTCTCCAGCTTTCTGCCTAAGTGCCTCAAACTGAGTCTAGACATTTGGTCTTTTAGCTAGTTTTGCTATTCCTTCCATTAAATCTTGCCTACAGCATTTCAGATAAGCATGGTTTTGAGGATTAGCTAGCTCCATGTCATTATACACATCTCGCCATGATGTTAAGTGATTATTTTTCTGGGTTTCCCTAATAAATTGTTGGGCTTGGGCTGGGCTAAATAATTCTCCTAAAAGAATTTCAATGTCTCGGTAAGAAGGATCATAAATCTTCACGGCATCCCTAAATTCTTTCAAGCATTGTTGTGGTCATGAGTGTCAATTGCTGAATCTCTTTTTTAGGCTGTCTAGATAAATGGGGTATGTGTTTTTAAATGGACGGTACCCTGGTCTGGCTTCAAAATTGCCTTGTCATGTAAAGGAAAAAAGAGGAATGGTTGCTTCTGCCCCTTTTACTATGGTATCATTGCTTTCAGTGTCATTTCCCTGCTTGTCTGTATTCTCTTTGTCATTAGAGTCTGAAATTATTAATATATTGTCCTGGCCACTTGTCTTTTCCCCAATCTTTTCCCCCATCTTGGCTATTTCTTTCTGTATCATTTTAGCTAACTCAGCTTTTAGAGTTGTCAAAGTCACTTGTTCCTCAGCCTTGTGTTCCAATAACTGTCCCATCAGCTTTTTTAGTGCCCAGTACATTTGCAGGAATGAAGCAATAGCTGCCATAAATGATGGAGTAAATGCTATCAGTTTTTCTACTTCCATCTTTAACCAGTTGTAAGAATCTATTAAATGAATGAGGCTCAATATGTAATTTGGTATAGTCTCTGTCAAAAGTCCATACATCATGGTTCCAAAAGAATATAACATGATAGAGCTACTCAGAACCACAAGCAAAGCTCTTCCCATTTCCCAGGCCATGATTCACTGTATCTGCTTCAATGTATATGCTTAGCTACTAAGGCTTTCTGCTTTGCTATTCTTTGCTTTTTGTCCTTGATTTACCCCAATTCCACACTTACAGATTCCTCCCCAGAGAGCAGCTCTGGACTAACATAACCAAGATACTTGGCTTTGGGTTGGGAAATTTCTTATACAGAAGAAGCTTAATTGTCTGAAAATATTTCACAAAATTTCAGGTTTTCCTAAAAAAAAAAACAAAAGAAAAAGGAGGGCTTGTGGACAGTTCAATTATCCCTATGTTGATTCTTTACTTTCAGATATGGATAAGGGAACCTGAAACCTGAGTAATGAGAAGGGCTTCCTATTCCTTGGTGGCTTGGTTTCTAGGTAACCCGGAGCAGTTAGAGTTGGCTTTATCTTCTGTCAGTCCTTGCAAGAAAAACAGCAAAGAAGCAAGATGTGAAGTAGAGGTGAGTTTTGTGATGATATGGAGCTGCCTATGGAGAATTCTTAGATGTCAGGTCATTTAATCTGTTAGAAAGATGTTTTATTGTCTCTTATGGTCTTTAATGGTGTTGCATCCTGATTTGTATTAGGAATCAAGTGCATCATTTATAGTGATGTTTATTTCTCAGAAAGGTAACCAGATATCCTGGTTGAAGAGAATATCTAAAGTTTATGTTACTTGTCTTTCAAATGACAGGGAGAAAGCAGCCTTGTCAAGAGACAACTGGAAGAACATCAACTCACCAAGTGTCTAGACAGTTTTCTCCTTTTCCTGGAGTCATGATCATAGTGCTTCTTCTGTTTTTAAAAAAATGTATTTATGTTATATTAAAGTTCCTAGGTATCTAATGATTCTAATAGCAAGGAATTCTGAAAGCTTTCCAAAGATGCTGGGATAGTAATACTACATCAATTTAGAGCTGACAGAATTTCTCCTGAGGCCAAAGTTTGATGATATCTATAGAGAAGAAATTCACTAAGGAAATTATTAGTGTACTCTAGATTTCACAAATGACATTTAACCTACCTATGACAACAATCTGCTTTAAAGAATGTTAGCAAGGGTAGCTAGGTGGCTCAGCGGATAGATCATCAAGCCTAGAGACAGAAGGTCCTGGGTTCAAATGTGACCTCAGATACTTCCTAGCTGTGTAACACTGGGCAAGTCATTTAAGTTTAGTCACCTTGTCCTTATCACTCTTCTGCCTTGGAATCAATACTTAGTATCGATTCAAAGACAAAAGGCAAATTTTGAAAAAAGAAAAGAACATACTAAATTTTTAAAAATTAAATTAATTAATTAAGAATATTTTTCCATGGTTACATGATTCATGTTCTTTCCCTTCCTTCCTCCCACCCCCTCCCATAGCCAATGAGCAATTCCACTGGGCACACTGAATTTTTGCAAAAACATTTGTGAAAATAATATGTTAATTGTAAATGATCCTTAAATGTTTTTTAAAGCACTTTTATAAAGTCTCTGTCCGCCAATACCTTTTTGACCCTCAGTTTGTGTAACTGTGTGACCTGAAGGATCAATAACCTCTGAAGTCTCTGCTAGTTATAATATTCCATGAAACTATGATTCTTCTAAAATAACATTTAATTCAGATTATTCATTAATTTCATCTGCCCTCCCCTTGCTCCTTAATAAGTTCAAATTAGTGAGGTTTTATTTTACCATATGATTATTGTCTATTCAAATTATTACTTGGCAAAAGTATTTTTTCCCAAATACTGAATTGAGGCTATTCTAGAACTGCAAGATAGGTATTTGAAATTATCGAAATCTTAGTGACACTGATTGCCAGTTTCATGGTCTTGTTCCTGGAGGCAATAATAATGATAAAAAAAAAACAGAAATGACAAAGATAGTATGCCATAGTAGAAAGTATGTTAGACTTGGAATGAGAAGAATGGGGTTTGAGTCTCAGCTCTGACATTTGCTAAGCCATAGAACTGTGGCTAAGTCTCTTGGCCTGTTTTCTCATCTGTAAAATGAGGATACTACTACTAGGTCACTGTCTCTTTGGGATATTGTGTGTGGAAAGCATTTTGTAAAGTGTCAAGTGTTTTGTCACAGAATTTCAGAATAGGAAGGGGTTATCTTCAAGGCTTATCTACCTATATCCAATCAGGAATCCTTTCTACAGAATCCCTGATAAGCAGCCATCTTTTCTCTAATGGAAGGCAACTCAGTACCTCTGGAGCCTCCCCAATCCATTTTGTAATACCTCCAAATCTTGAGGAAATTTTTCTTTACACGGAACCTGAATCTACCTCTCTAATTTCTTCCCATTGGTATAGGCTGAAATTATTTATACGTGATTTTAAAATTTAAGAGCAACTAGGTGGCACCAAAGTTAAAATATGGCTTCAGATACTTACTAATTGTGTAACCCTCGGTAAACCACTTAACTGTTTGCCTCAGTTTTTTTCAAAGATAAAGTGAGCTGGAGAAAGAAACAGCAAACCACTCTAGTATCTTTGCCAAGAAAATGCCAAATGGGGTCTCAAAGTCAAATGTGTTTGAAATGACTGAAGAATAATTACAATTTAAAGAGCATTATAAATGGATTTACATATATATCCACACACAAACATATTTATATGTGTTGTCTTCTTTGCTAATGAGTTGGGCACAGGCTCTTATTGAAGATGAGAGAATTGAGTTCCAGAAAGGATAAAGAGCTTACCCCAAATGACATAAGTTGGGTTAGAATATTCTGTCCAGTGATCAGCTTGAATGTGGCCTCTGGAAAAACTCAAAGAGCAAAATATGAATAATTGACGACTTGAAATTCTCTGGGTATCTTTGATTCTCTACAATAGGCAGGCTGTAGGTGTCCTATTACCTCTGGACGTTGCTGAATACTTAGTAACAGTCCTGTTGCTTTGTAGCTTGGTTTGTTGTTACTTTGCTTTGAGACTCAGCAGATAGGAGACTCTAGCCTTGTTCTAAACATGGTATGTATTACTGAAGCCACAGTGATTTTTAAAAATGCTATATGTGAAGAAAGAACATGAGAGAACTTATTTTTAGATAGGTTATGATGGTCTGGGTTGACTTTTCTCTTGAGGGGGAATAGGGTGGAAGAGTGGGGTTGTCTCTGTTCTGGGGGATAGAAACTAGGCTTCATTGATGGTCCTTCACAGAAAGAATGAGAAATGCTTTCATATAAATGGATAGAATTTGGATAGATGGAAAAGAGAATGAACAACATGAACCTTAAACAGTTGGGAAGTAGTGAATAGATCACTCTGGATGGGGCAGAGGGTTTAGTGCGCAAGAATAATAGAATATAAAGCTGTAAAACCTGGTAGGGGGCAGATTGTAGCTATTAGATTTGGACCTTTGGGTCGATAGGGATATGATTGGGGATGTAGACGCTAAACGATCCTCCTACTGCAAATATCAATAATAGGGAAATAGGTCTTGATCAATGACACATGTAAAACCCTGTGGAATTGCATATTGGCTACAGGAGTGGGGAGGGAAGAGGGAAGGGAAAGAACATGAATCATGTAACTATGGAAAATTTTTCTTAATTAAAAAAAAGAATTAAGATTCTTGACTTAATCTTGTAGACAATGGGGAATTATTTTTGAGTTGAGAGGCAACATGATCAAAGCAATATTTTGAGAAAAATTCATTTCATGGGACTTGAATTGGATGGGGAGAAGAAGCTATTTTAATAGTCATGCCTGAGCAAATGGTATTAGGGTAGTGACAGTATGGTTGAAGAAGAAAGTACAAATATGAGATTCATTTGAGGTAAAATTGACAAGCTTTATTGACCGTATATAGGAGGATGAGGGAGATGGTGGAGTTAAAGGTGATTTTGAAATTTTGAATCTGGGTACCTGAGAGAGTGGTATTATTGATGGAAATGGAGAAAATGAGTTGAAGAGTTAATTTTGGGAGGAAATGACAAGTTCGTTATAAAGAATTTTCAGTTTGAGATGATAATGGGATAGTTGAGTAAGAGTGCTTAACTGTCAGATAGAAATTTAGTACTTGGACTTGGAAGGGTGATCAGGATCAGGGATTTGGAAGTCATTTGTATAGATAAGATAATATTACCTAGGGTCACATAGCTAGGAAGTGTCTGAGGTCAAATTTGAACCCAGGACCTCCCATCTCTGGGCCTGACTCTCAATCCACTGAGCCACCCAGATGTCCCCAAGGATTATTGTACAGGAAAAGAGAGGTCAAATAACTTGACCAGGGTCACACAGACAGTAAATATCTAAGGCCAGATTTAAATTCAAGTCTTCTTGACTCCAGACCCAGCATCCTATAAACTGAACTGCCAGCTGCTTCTATAAGCAAATATATTGTTACCACATCTTATTGAATCGATCCTCTCAAAATTTCTAACATCCATTTCCTTCTCTCTGCTCATGCCATAACCACCTTTAGTCCAGGTCCTCCTCGTATCTTGTCCATCTTGTTATTCCAATAGCCTCCTAACTTTCAAAAAAGTGACCCATTGACATTCTGTCTTTTCCCTTTTATTTCTTCGTCACTAAATTCTTGCTTTCCTTCCACAACTTAAAAAAAAAAACCAATAACATAACTCTTGTAGGAAATAAGGATAGGAAAGCAAAACAAATCAGCATATTTGCTATTCCATTCTGTACTTTGGAACCTGAACTTTCTATTAGTAGATTCTTCATCAATGGCTATTGTAGTGATCAAAATTCTTAAGTGTTTCAAAACTGTTCTTCTTTAAAATGTTGGTCTGATTATGCCCAGTTTAGTAATATTTGGGGTATGGCTTCAAATTGCTTTCCAGAATGGCTAAACAAATGCACAGCTTGATTAATAATGTGCTTATTTTACTTCAACCTTTATAACAATGGACATTTTTCTTTTTTGTTATGTTTGCCAATTTGAAGGCTATAAGAAAGAACCTGAGCATTGTTTTAAATAGTATTTTAAATGAATGATTTGGAGCATTTTTGCAGATAGTTGTTGATAGTTTACCTCTGTTGGTACTGGCACACACATATGTACATATATGCATATATTTGTTTATTTTTATCAATTCTCTCAATATTTTGGAATATTGAAACTTTAATAGAAATTTGCTGCAGTTGTTCTGTAGAGTTTTCCTCCTAAATGTATTGATTTTTATGTAAAACTTGTTCAATTCTGTGTAATTAAAATTATCTGTTTTATTTCCTGTTTCATTCCTTTCCTTTTTTCTCATTTTATGAGTTCTCTTAATTTAAAAAAAAATCCTTACCGTCCATCTAAGAATTAATGCTATGTATTGGTTCTACAGCAGAAGAATGATAATGGCCATGCAATTGAGGCTAAATGACTTGCTTAGGGTCACACAGCTAGGAAGTGTCTGAGGCCACATTTGAACCCAGGACTTTCTATCTCTAGGCCTGGCTCTCAATCTACTGAGTCACCTCACTATCCCAGTTCTCCTAAGACTAAATAGAGCTTTTTAAGCTAGTAAGCTATAATTTTTGCATTTACCATGATCCACATTTGGATCTTAATCTAATTTGTTTCTATTTCTCTTATAAAGTATATTTTGCAAGTACATTTTACTTTATGAACTTAACTTTCTCCTAGCTTTTCTATCTGTCACCCTTGATAAGAAATCACCAGTTCCTTATGCCAGGCCTGTCAGCATCTGTGGAATATCTTGCTAACGAAGGAAGCTTTAGGAGAATGTTTCCAGGCACCTATGGGACCTCAGCTTTCAAATTCCAACCAAGGAGGGAGAGTGTGGATTGGAGGCGTTTAAGTGCTATTGATGTGGATCGGGTAGCTCAGGAGCTGGATGTGACCACCTTACAGGACCACATTACTGGTGTAACTTACTGCAATCTGGACTCTGAGAGATGTGCCTATTGTCAGCAGCCCGTGGATCCGGTGCTCCTCAAAGTTCTCAAAATGGCCCAGCTCATCATTGAGTATTTGTTGCATTCCCAAGACTACTTGAGTGCCAATATAGTTTCTTTGGAGGAGAAACTCCAGTCTACTTTGGAACAGCAGGAACAGACCAAACAGAAACTGGGCAAGCAGGCAGAGGAACTGAAGGGAGTAAAGGAGGAGAGCCGGAGGAGAAAGAAGATGCTCAGCATGCAGCAGCTTCTGATCCAGGCTGGGGCCAACAACTATCACAAGGTGAGGAGTCAGAAGCTGGAAGTATAAAAGCAGAATTGTGGATTTTTAAAGTCCTTGCTTATAAAGCTAGAAAGAAGGTTTTTGATTTTATTTCCTAGCTGTGCTACTTGAATGCTTTGGAAATACAGATGATCTTAGCACCACAGGACCATAGATCTTGAGCAAGTAACCTCAAGGCAATCTAGTCCAAACCCTTCATTTTACATATGAGGCCTGGGAAGGTTAAATGACTTGCCCAAGCTCATAGAGGTAGTAAATACTAAAGGTGGAATTGAACCAAGTTCTCTGATTCCAGAGCCAGTTAATGCTCCCCCCTCCCCCAGTCCCCACCTTGCCCCCATCACGTTGAGTTCCTAAAGAATGTACTAGCAGAAAATGTAAATTCAGGTAGTTTCTACCAAGATGGAAGAGTGTCTACCATGGCTATTGCCTAAGAACCAGCTGAATTAAGTATGGTCAGCATGTTGGCAATGTTTTCTTACACCAGATCAATGACAATGAAAAATTTCAGGGCTCTATAGAGATTTATTTTAATTAATTAATTTTAAAAACCAAGTGTATGTAACAAATTTCCACACAAGTTTTCCTAAGTGATATGATTTCCCTCTCTCCCTTCCCATCCCCCTCTTGGTGCTGGCAAGGAATCCAGTCTGGGTTATACATGTATTATCATGCCAAACATTTCTATATTGTTCATTTTTGTAAGTAAGTAATCTTATAAAACCAAAATCTCAAAACATAAACCTTCCTTCCTTCCTTCCTTCCTTCCTTCCTTCCTTCCTTCCTTCCTTCCTNGGATTATACATGTATCATTGTTCAAAAAACTATTCCTGTGTTATTCATACTTGTGTTAAAGTGATCATTTAAAGCCATAACCCCAGTCATATTCCCATCAAATCACGTGATAGATCATATGCTTTTCTTCTGCATTTCTACTCCCACAGTTCTTTCTCTGAATGTGGATAGCGTTCTTTCTCCTAAATTCCTCTGGATTGTCCTGGTTTACCGACCCTTTCAAAGCTTAGATCTTAGTGTAAAGGAGGAGGGAATAATACCTGCCTTCAAGGAGTTTATAATCAAAACTATGTAATATACAGATAATAAGATAATTAAAAATATATTAAAAAATATATTATATGTAATAAAAAATAAAATGTACTTAAAATGAATAAATAAATAACATGATAATACAACAAATAAATAATTAATAAAATTTAGAGATCAGTAAATTAATAATAAAATAATAAATAATAATAAAAATTCTATAATTAGTTTAATTAGTACTTTAAACAGCAACAAGGTGATTTCTTCAACATTCTTGTGATCTAGGTAGCGTATTATAATTCATTATTTTACAGATGAGGAAACTGAGGCTCAGAGAAATTAAATGATCTTCCATGGCCAGAGGATATCATATGGTATAGTGTAAAGAACAGTAGATTTAGAATTAGAGAATCTGAATTCAAGTCCCAACTCCACTGTTTACAAGCTATATGACCTTTGACAGATTTCAGCCTCTGTTGCTCATCTATAAAATGGAATCATACTTTTCCTCCATACCAGTGTTGTGGTGGGGAAAACGATTATATAAAGGTGAGCTGCCAAGTGTCAAGATTTGCACTCCAGTGCCCTGATTCTAAGTCCAGTGTTTAGGATACAAATGAGCATAAATAAATTTAGTGCTAACAAAGCACCCAAGTGCTGAGGGAGTAGGATTAAATGAGCAATGTAAATAGGGTGGGCAGCTGAGCCATTTTAATTAATTAATTGTTTATTTAATTTTTTAAGCCTTTTTCTCCTGTTTTAGGATTAATACTAAGTATTGTTTCCAAGGCAGAAGAGTGGCTAAGTCTAGGCAATTGGAGTTAAGTGACTTGTGCAGGGTCACATAGGTAGGAATCTGAGGTCACATTTGAACTCAGGTCCTTCTGACTCCAGGCCTGTATTTCTATCCACTATGCTACCTAGTTGCTCCTAAGCTGAGCTCTTTTTGAGTTTTGATGAGTGTCTAATAATTGAGGAGCATTTTTTAAAATTTTGAGGCTGCCTGGTGCACTGTATCCATTTATAGGAAAAATAATCTGGATCCAGGTTATAGAAGTTTAAAATGCCAAAGAGAGGAACTTTTATTTTATCCTAATAGAATGGGGAGCCACTGAAGTTTTTTGTGTAGAAGAGTGACATGGTTAAATCTGCACTTTAGGAATATCGATTTGAAAGCTTTGTGGAGGATAGATAGGAGAGGAAAGAAAATGAGTATAGGAAGCCTAGTTAGGAGGGTATTGGAATAACAAGATGGACAAGATACGAGGAGGACCTGGACTTTTAAAGGTGGTTATGGCGTGAGCAGAGAGAAGGAAATGTATGTTAGAAATTTTGAGAGGATCGATTCAATAAGATGTGGTAACAATATATTTGCTTATAGAGGCAGCTGGCAGTTCAGTTTATAGGATGCTGGGTCTGGAGTCAAGAAGACTTGAATTTAAATCTGGCCTTAGATATTTACTGTCTGTGTGACCCTGGTCAAGTTATTTGACCTCTCTTTTCCTGTAAAATGGAGATAACAATAGCACCTACTTTGCAGAGTTGTTGTGAGAATCAAAGGAGATAATATTGGCAAAGTGCTTAGAAATGGGCCAGGCATATAATGGGGTATTTATATAAATGCTTATTTCCTCTGCTTTGAATGGTAGGAGAGAGTGAAGAGTTGAGGTTAATTCTGAGGTTGCACGGCAATGTGCTTGGAAGGATGGAGATACCTTTGATAGAAATAGAGAAATCAGAAGGAGGTGAGCTTTGTTTTGGACATGTTGAGTTCAAGATCCCTATGGTTACCCAGGTGGAAAGACAGTTAGTGACATAGGGTGATGATGCTATAAAGGAGATTGAAAAAGATGACTCTGACAAGTAGGTAGAAGCCCACATCTGCTCAGGGAAGATATAGTACTCAGAAAGAGAGGGTGATCCATTGTGACATATGCTGCAGAGAGGTCAAGAAGGAGGAGTACTAAGAAAAGACCATTGAATAGAGCAAGAAAAAGATAATTAGACATTTGGAATGACTTTAATCAAGAAAGAGATCATCCATGATTCTAGATAGAGCAGGTTTGATGGGATTGTGGGGACAAGCAAGAATCTGAGAAATGAATGGGGAATAAGAACATAGAAGCAATGACAGTTTCTCTCTCTACTTACCTTCACTGACAAGGGTGGTTATGAAAGCGAGGAGAGATATGGAATGATAATTGTAGGGGATAACAAAGTAAAATAAAGTTTTTTTTTAAAGAATGGGGGAGATCTGATGTATTTGAAGTGAGCAGAGAAGAAGCAATCCAATAAAGTGAGATTTAAATTCATGGAGAGAGGGCTTGATTGAAAGGGAAAGCTCCTGAAAGAGACCCCCAAGTACCCATGGTATTTAGTTCTGTTTTGACCATTGAGGGAATTGGTCACTTTAGAAATTTTTTTCTTTAACTATAGGAGTTCTTTCCTTCTTTGGAAAATACCTTTATTAGAATAGAGTTTCTTTAGAATAACACTAATGAATTTCAGAGCTAGAAAGACTTCCTATGGTTTATCTAGTTTAACCTCTTCATTATACAGATAGGAAAATATCTCCCTTCCTATTTCCTTTTTAAAAAAATCTATCTCCCATGGATATGGAAAATCTGGGTTCAAATTCCAATTTTTTTCTACACAAGATCATATAATAATAGTTCACATTTATATAACAATTTATGTTTTTACAAAGTGCTTATCTTATTACAATCATATAAAATAGGTAATTCAAAAATTATTTTCCTCTTGACAGATAAAAAAACTGAGACTAAGAAAAGTGAAATAAGTGGGCTTTCATCACACAGCTAGTAGATGGCAGAGTCAAGACTTGAACCCAAGTCTTTTAGCTACAAGTTCAGGGTATTTTCTATTATACCAAACTGACTCTTTATATAACATGCCTTTTCTGTGTGTGGCATGATAATAGACTTCTTATTCTTGATTTGTAATGGAATATCCCTGGTATTTCAATGTTAAACTGAATCCAACCAGTTTTAAGTGAGGGATATAGAATTAGAGGATATTGAAAGGGCCTTTGAGATTATCTGCTTAAACCCATTCATTTTACAAGTGAAGAAACTGTGACTCAAGAAAGTTAAACAACCACCTTGGTACAGTGGAAAAGGCATAGTATAAACAGTTCTCATGCTTGAGGCTCCATTTATTAGCCAAGTAATCCTGAACAAGACATTTACCTGTGAGCCTTAGTTTCTTGACAAAATAGGAATAACTGTATTTCTCTTACCTTGTTTCATAGGACTGTTGTATCAAATGAAATTATGTATGAAAAGTACTTTGCAAATATTAAAACGCTATAGAAGTGTTAGGTATTATTATCATTATTATTGCTATTATCTTAAAAAAACATTACAATAATTATTCTTTCTCAAGATCATATGATGAATTTGTCAGTAGCAAAAAGAAGGTTGCAATAGTATTTTCTTTCTCTTTAGCTCTTATCATTCTTTTTACCTATGCATCTCAATATCTCAGAATTTTCTACCCACAGCCAATTACTCTAAATGGTGCTGTGGTACTTTTCAGATGAGACCAGAAGATCTTAATTCCTTTTTCTTTTTAAGTGGGTAGAATTCAGTCTCAATATATGATTACCATTATTTATGACAAAAAAAAAACCACCACTAAAGTCATATTTTGATGGTTCTCTTTGGCATGAAGTTCATCCTGGGTTCTTTAAGGCTCCGCCAAAGAAGGATCACCTGGTCAATTCTGTCAGGTTGAAAAATCTTCAAGTATGGGCTTGGCAATGAAAGTTGTGTCTGTTTCCTGAGGACTAGCCTAATGAACAGGCCTATCACCCGAAGGTTGACCATCAGGTAATAAATGTTTGAGCCACACATTTTTCATCATTTGTTTTGGTCTACTAGAAAGGGAACTGAATTTCAAGTCCAAGGACTGTAGTTTCAATTCTAGCTCAGCTGCTTACCACCTGTGTGACCTTGAGCAATAATTCTGGGCCTCAGGTGATTTATCTGTAAAATGAAAGGGTTGGACTAAATGATCTCTGGGGGCCTGTGTCTGAGTCTATGAACTTGTGAGCTATCTTCTAAGACATGGAGGAGTTGTAATCTGCAGTAGTACAAGGGAATGGTCATGATTCAAGGATCTTCTCAAGAGTTACCTCCTTCAAGAGGGCTTTCTGATTTACTCTAGTTCAGTGATTTTCAAATTATTTTTTTTAAACCCTTGTACTTCGGTGTATTGTCTCATAGGTGGAAGATTGGTAAGGGTGGGCAATGGGGGTCAAGTGACTTGCCCAGGGTCACACAGCTGGGAAGTGGCTGAGGCCAGGTTTGAACCTAGGACCTCCTGTCTCTAGGCCTGACTCTCACTCCACTGAGCTACCCAGCTGCCCTCAAATTATTTTTGCATACAACAGAGCATTGGTCTTTGCTATGAGAAAGGGGGGACTTTGAGGGGAAGGCAGGAGACTTGTGCATGTGTATATATATATATTTTTTAAATCCTTACCTTCTATTTTAGAATTGAAACTAAGTATTGTTTCCAAGGCAGATGAGTGGTAAGAGTTAGGCAGTTAGGATTAAGTGACTTGCCCAGGGTCACACAGCTAGGAAGAGTCTGAGTCCAGATTTCAACCTTGTACCTCCCCTCTCTAGACATGGCTCTCTGTCCACTGAGGCACCAAGCTGTCTCTGCATGTGAGTATTAATGGCATGACATTTGCAGAAGACTCTTGTATGAGCATGTGATTGCAAATGTAAGTTCCTGACTATGTAAGGCATACCTGAGAAAATTTAAGAATCAATGCCCAACTTGTTAATTGTCTTCCAAATCACCTTATATAGATTTGTTTTATATAATATTTTATTTACTTATCTGTGAAAATGTTGCCTTTCTCCATTAGAATGTTAATTCTTTGAAGGTAAGGACTGGCTTACTTCGCTATTTGTATCCCCAGTGTCTAACAGGTAGTGTGTGCTTAATAAAGGCTTCTGATTGATTGATAAGGAATAAGAATCCTTATTTATTTCTGTGGGACTTTCATTCAAGATCTCACCCTCTCGTGGTAAAAATCAAACATAATGGACTTCTGTACTAGCAGCAATGCAATGACCCAGGACAATTCTGAGGGATTTATAGAAAGGAACACTTTCCACATTCAGAGGAAAAACTGCAGGAGTGGAAACAGAAGAAAAACAACTGCTTGAATATATTGGCTGATTATTACTGGGGATGTAGATGCTAAACAATAACTCTAGTCCAACTATCAATAATATGGAATTAGGTCTTAATCAATGATACATATAAAACCCAGTGGAATTGTGCTTCAGCTAAGGGGGGGTGGTTAGGGAAGTTTGGGGGAGAGGGAAAGAACATGAAATATGTAACTATGGGAAAATATTCAAAATAAAAAAAATAAAAAATAAAAAAAGACAAAAAAGATCTCACCCTCTTCTCAGAATAATTCTGTGAGATTAGCATGAAAGAGAGGTCTCAGAAGGCAAGTTAAAAAAGAAAATATTACATTTTGTTTGAGAGGTGTTTAAGGTACTATCTTAGATTTAAAATGAGAATAATTGGTCAGTCAGAAGCATTTATTATTTCTTAATGTGCCTGGGACTGCGCTAAGTTCTAGAGATAAGCAAAAAACCCCAAATTTACTCTTTCTGTAATGACCTTTGATAAACACTGTGAAAATGAAGTATTTGTGAAGATTTCGAGCTCTTACAAATTTAAGATGCTTCTTTTATTCTGCACTAATTAGAAGATTCTTTCCCTAAGATATTATTTTGGCAGCATAAAAAGTGTCAAATGGAACTATATTGAGAATGCAGAATATTGTAGAAATAGAGATTAGGACCAAAAATAGTTTCATAGTAAATTAATATGCAGGATTTAAATTAAAACTATTTTGTACTGATAATGACATTTTTATAGTATCAGAAAACCATAATGAGCCTCAATATTTTAAGCATCTAATATTTCATAATATAATTATATCTTTAGAGCTGGAAGACACTTTAGAAGCTATCTAGTCCAGCCCTTTCATTTCTCTGAGGAGGATATTAAGGCCAACAGAGGTTAAATGACTTGTCTAAGGTAATATAGGTAATAAATAGCAGAGGCAGGATTTGAATCTGTTGTCCTCTGGCTCCAGAGCCAGAATCTGTTCCACTGGGTGAAGCTGAATCTAATTTATGGATGTGGTTAAATCTTTCACCAAGACAGATTATAACCCTAGCTTTGCTTTTAGTAAGTGGTCTTCATGAGTTGTCCCTGAAAAAATTCAGAAACTGGTAGCAAACCATCTGATGATGAGCCTTCTTAGATCTAGTTTGGCTAATATTCTGATTAATGACAGACAGCTGGATTGGTCTCTGGCTTTTCTAAATCAGTAGAATGTGCCAGAGCTTTTTTTTTCTTTTAATTTTATTTATTTAGTTGAGAAAATTTTCCAAGGTTACATGATTCATGTTTTTTCTCTTCCCTCCTCCCCCCACTCCCCGCCCTGTAGCCGCCATGTATTTCCATTTGGTTTTACATGTGTCATTGATCTGTGCCAGAGCTTTTGCATGACTTCTGAACCTGGTCACCTCCTTACCAGAAAAGGGCATTGGAGCAAGATTTTAGAGGAGAAATTCCTGGTGAACTATGTTTCAAAATGATCCTGTCTATTGAAATGTGGTTTGTTGTTGATAGAAAAATGAATTGTAGGCATAGATACCTGGAGGACTTAACCAGCTTTTAGAGCAAAGATTCTTATCCTGGGATCTGTGTACCTGTTTTATTTATTTCTTTGGTAATCATATGTATTTCATTTAATGCACTTAAAAGCATGATTTTGAGAAGGGGTCTGTCAGCTTTACCAAGTGACCAGTGGGGCCTATGACACAAAAAAGATGAAGAATGAATGTCCAGAAGGCATGTCTTACAAATTCAATCTTATTAAGCAACAATGAGCATCACAGGAGGCTCACAGATCTATTTAGTTCCATTAAATACACACACACACACACACACACACACACACACACACACACACACACACACACACACACTCCTTGACATTCCTTAATCACCGATTAAGCTTGGAATACCTTTGTTTGGTTGGTCTTAACAGAAAAACAGAAGCAACAAATGCAACAGATGGAGGATGGAATAGAAGAACTGAAAGCAAAGCTGAAGGGGACCCAGGCCCAGCTGGAGGCTGAGAGGGAGGCTGAGAGGCAACGACAGCTTCAGGTAGGAACATGGAAGGAGTGGAATAGAGAAGGTTAAGAGGATGAGAGAAAACTTTACAAAATTCTCTGAGAATATAGATTATAGCTACACAACAAATTATAGCAATTCTGAATGGTCTTTCTAGTTCAAGGACCAAAGCTGTTCTTTTTTTTTTTTTGGTGTACATATCATTTCTATTTGTTGTGATAATCATTTGTATATGCATTACATCCTCTTATTAGATTGCAAGACCACTTAGGGTAGCATAATGATAAGTGATTTTTATATAGTGCTTTAAAGTTTGCAAAGTGTTGTAAAAACGCCATCTCATTTGATCATTAACCCCCCCCCATAAGTGTTCTAATACTATAGACATTATAATCTGCAAACCTACAGATATTCCAATTCCCATTTTGTTGAAGAAGAAACTATATGAACTATTGGTTTCAAAAAGGATTGGTGGCTTTGTGAGCTTTTCAGGAGCATATAATGCTGTATGATAGAGAGCTGTTTTGTGTATCCCCCAAACTGCCAGATGACTGATTGGGTACACAATTGGTGATCAATGTTTGTTCTAAAAATTGAATTGAAAAATACTTTCATATTATTTTTACTTCTCTTTTCAGGAAGCAGAGAATATTCGCCTAAGGGAAATAGAGGCAAAGAAAGAATTTGAGAAATGGAAAGAAGAGGAAAGGAAGAAGCTTTACCAGGAAATAGACGATTTAAAGCAATTGCTTCTAAATGAATTTAAGAGCGTTACCAGCCAGAACACTATGCTAGAAGAAGTAAGTTTCATAAAAATTTTACACTTTTTCATTTGGCTACATGTTTAACCTTTCCTCACCCCAATATTATATATAAAATAAATGTAATCTGCCATTGGAAGATTGTTAGGATCTACTCTTCAAGTGAATAAGGTATGGGGTAATATTGAGTATTTAAATTAATTCATATTATAAAATATTTTTAGAATAGTCACTCTATAAATTATAAGGGATTCAATTACTTGCTTACATATTGCATTTGCCATTAGAAGGTCAGCCCTGTGAAAGCAGGGGATTTGATTGTCCTTTTTGTCTTCATATATCCAGCATTTACCCTTTAGCAGTTTGTTGCTCTAAGGCTATGTTGGCAAACCTATGGCATGCATCCCAGAGAGGGCTGCTCCTCTTTCCCTTTCCACTTGTGCCTGAGGATATTTATTACTTCACCCTCTGCCCAGCAGTGCTTCCTTCCTCTCTTTTCTGGGATAAGGCAGGGGGCTCACATTCAGTGTGAGGGTTTCAGTTGGGGCACTTGGTCTCTAAAAGATTTGCCATCACCTCTCTAAGCTATTAGGTGTACACAGAAATGGAAGAGTGACAGATAAAAATTTTGTAGGCTGATAAAATATTTTCAAGCTTGAAGATCTGAAAAGTCAAATTAAAGGGTCCTTTTGTCTTCTGAAAGCTCAAATTAAAGCATCCTTTATACAGCCCAAGATGTGAAAGAGACGATTGCTATGAAATTTTAGTTTAAAATATGTATCAATCTCTTCAGAAACTACAAGCTTTGCAAACCCACACTGTAGTGGAGTCCTTTCTTGGAACACTGAAAGATGATGACTCTGAAGACCGACAAAAACAAGCAAAGGAGGTACAAGACATGAAGGAGAAGCTTGAACATCAGGTGAATTTTCCTCATACCTTTCATCTCTATTTCCAGTTTAGAGCCATTCTCTCTACCCCTAAAGTTATATTCTTTGTGTTGAATGAAAGAAGCAACCTATAATAATACACTTCCATGTATTTGTATCTCTAGTGCTTAGCACAATGTGTGGCACTTAAAAAGCACTTAGTTAATGTTTATTGATTTGTTGACTTTTAAGGTTTACCAGCCAACCCATAAATTTAAGAAAATGGAAGAAGTCACCTAGATTTGGAAGTCTTTAGGATGAACTCTGAGTTTACAAAAAGATTCTTCATCCATAGCAACAAAAACAATTAGTGAACTCATGTAATATTATTATATTATATATTATATTATTCTTATTTTGATTCCCCAAGTATAAGGGATTTTCCTCATAACATCACTTAATTTCAGAGTTGGGAGGGACCTCAGAAACTATTTGTTCTAATCTATTTATGAACAAGAATTCTACCACAAGAATATCTCTGCCACATAGTTACCTAGCCTTTGTTTGAAAACTTCTAATGAAGCTAAATCCTATTTCCATTTTTTGATAGCTATAATTATAAAAAAAAGTCTTCTTATATTATGCCTAAATTTGTCTCTTTGGAAAATCTACCCATTACTTCCGTTTTTACTTTTTGGGACCAAGCAGAAGAAGCCTAACTTCTCTTTTACATTATTACTTTTCAAATTATTTATAACATGATTCCTCTACTCTGAAAGAACTATTAGTTTTAGCCAAAGGTTCTAGACTATTGTGTGCTTTTTGAATTCTAAATTCATAATCCAGAATGTTAAATATACCTCTCAATTTTCTACCTACTGAATATTTCAGGAGCATAAAACTATCTTTAAAACTTTGTTAAAAATATTAAATAAGCCAAGGTCAAGAGAAGATTTTAAGGATATTTCACTATTGAGCTTATTTCAAATGGACAGTGAGCCATTAATGAGCCATTAATAAAGAGCCAAACCACTCTTTAGGTCTAGCCCAGTGATGGAGAACCTTTTAGAGACCAAGTGTCCATACTATACCCTCATGCTGCATGTGAACTGTTCCCTTATCCCAGACAGAGGAGGGAGGATGTGCTCCCATTTGCATGCTGGGCAGAGGGGCAAGTCATTTGAGAAATGTCCTCACGCATGATGGAGAAGGAGAAGGGAGCAGCCCCTCTGGCACACATGCTATAGGTTCGCCAACACAAGTCTAGCCATTCCACCCTAAATGTACTGTCATTAATTTATACCTCTCTACCTTATTCAAAAGAATACCATGAGAAACTATATAAAATAATTTTTTTAAATCTAGGAAACTATACCTATTGTGCCTCCTCCCTCCCTTCAGTGAAAAATGGAACTTTATGTGGCATGATTTATTCTTTATGAAATCATGTTCACTAACTGTCCTTATTTTTATTGACTTTTAGTAAATGAAATTATGTTTTTATTTCCATAGTTATATATGAATTTTAGAAGTCTTATATTTCCTAGCCAGTTAGCCCATATACATTCTGACCTCTAATCCATGCATTGTTGTTCAGTCATATCAGTTGTATCTGACTCTTTGTGGCTCCATTTGGAATTTCCTTCATAAAGATAGTGGTGTGGTTTGCCATTTCCTTCTTTAGTTCATTTTAGAGATCAGGTTTATACCCCAAAGAGATCATAAGGAAAAAGACATGTAAAAAAATATTTATAGCCATGCTCTTTGTGGTGGCAAAAAACTGGAAAACAAGGATATTCCCTTCAATTGGGGAATGACTGAACAAACTGTGGTATCTGCTGGTGATGGAATACTATTGTGCTCAAAGGAATAATGAATTGGAGGAATTCCATGTGAACTGGAATGACCTCTAGGAATTGATGCAGAGTGAAAGGAGCAGAACCAGGAGAACATTATATACAGAGACTGATACACTATGGTAAAAATAGAATATAATGGACTTCTGTACTAGCAGCAATTCAAGGATCCAGGACAATTCTGAGGGACTTATGAAAAATAATGCTATTCACATTCAGAGGAAGAACTATGGGAGTAGACACACAGAAGAACTGCTTGAACACATGGTTTGATACAGATATGATTTGGGATGTAGACTCTAAATGACTACCCCAGTGCAACTATCAATAATATGGAAATAGGTCTTGAGCAATGACACATGTAAAACCCAGTGGAAATATGCGTTGGCTATGGGGGGTTGTAGGTGGGGGGGGGAGAGAAAGAACATGAATCATGTAACAATGGAAAAATTTTCTATTAAAAAAAGCAAACATATGAGGAAACTGAGGCAAATAGGGTGAAGTGACTTGCCCAGGGTAGTGTTCATTTTAAACTGATACTCAGATAATTCAGTATTTTATTATTGAGAACAGAAGCATCAATAGGACAATAGTTCAAGAATTTACTAATTATTCTTCCTGCTATGGACATTAATATAGTACAAATTGAATGCTATATAGAAGATTGATCAGAAGTATCTATCTGTCCATAACAATTTATATTAGTCTGTTACAGATTCCCATTTATTTTTATACCTATCATGGGATAGGGTAGTTTTAAATTTTATTTTATTTCCTATCTTTTTTCAATTACATATAGAAACAATTTTTAACAATTTTTTTCTGACATTTTGTGATCCACATTTTCTCTCTGTGTCCCTCTTTCTATGCTCCCCTCTCTTCCTGAGATGATAATCTGATAAAGGTTATAGCATATATTACTATCATGCAATATATATTTCCAGATTCCTCATGTTGTGATATGATACATCTTATATACAAGAAGAAACTCATGAAGGAAATAAGGTGAAAAATAGCATGCTTCAGTTTGCATTCAGACTCTGACAGTTCCTTCTATGGCTGTGGATAGTATTTTTCATCATGTATCACTTATGGTTATTTTGAAACCTTGTTTTGCTGATAATAGTTTAGTCCTTTACAGGTGATCATTGTATAATATCTCTGTTACTGTATACAATGTTCTGGTTCTGCTTACTTCATTTTGCATCAATTCATATGTGTCTTCCCAGTTTTTTAAATTCCTCTGTTCATTATTTCTTATGGCACAATAATATTCCATCACAACCATATACCACAACTTACTTAGCCATTCCCCAAGCAATGAACATTTCCCAAGTTTCCAATTTTTTGCCACTACAAAAAGAACTATTATAGTATTTTCATATGTAGTATATGTCCTTTTCCTTTTTCATTGATATCTTTTGGATATTGACCTAGTAATGGTATTGCTGGATCAAAGGGTATACTTAGTTGTACGGTCTTTTGGGTGTAGTTTCAGGTTGCTCCCTAGAATGGTTGTATCAGTTCACAACTCTACTAACAGTGAATTAGTGACCCAATTTTCCCACATCTCCAGAATTTATCATTTTCCTTTTTAAGTCATGTTAGTCAATCTGATAGGTGTGAGATGATATCTCAGACTTGTTTTAATTTGCGTTTCTCTAATCAATAATGATACAGAGGGGCAGCTAAGCAGCACAATGGATAGAGCACTAGGTCAGGACAGGGATTCAAATCTGGCCTCAGACACTTCCTATCTGTGTGACCCTGGGCAAGCTACTTAACCTTGATTGCTTAGTTCTTGCCACTCACTCCTCTGTCTTAGAATTGCTACTAAGATAAAAGGTAAGGATTTAAAAAAATAGCAAGTAGGAGCATTTTTCACATGGGTATAGTTTTAATTTCTTGATCTGAAAACTTCTTGTTCATGGGATAGGACCAATTAAAGTGAATTAGTAAAGCTAGAGTCCAAGGGAGTGATTGAAAGTTACCTAAAAAGGATGCTATTTTTCCCTTGCTTATACTTTACCTGAAATAGTTTAGTCTCTTTAGCCTGATGTTATTCTATATGACTACTTTGTTTATGCCTGTTTTAGCTGTCATAGGTAAACTGTGATTTTATATGATTCAATTCTACATAAGAAGGACAAAAAAAGAAGTTCTGACATTCTGAGTCAATTAAAAATCAGTATGTTGGGATGATCTGATGTGGAAAAAATTTAGGAAAGCAGACAAAATTTGGGGTATTTATTTCAATCATCATCTCTTTGAAAGAGAAGTTTTTAATCTTTTTTTATGTGTGTCCTTTTTGGCAGTGTGGCAAAAATGATGCATTCTCCCCTTTTAGAATATTTAAAAAAAATAAACCCATTGCTTTCTGACTTAGTAACAACTCTAAGACAGAAGGAAGGGCATGGGCTAGACAAAGGGTGTTAAGTCACTTGCCCAGGGTCACACAGCTAGGAAGTATCTGAGGCCAGCTTTGAACTCAGGTTCTCTGGACTGTAGGCCTGGTCTTCTATCCACTTTGTGACCTACCTGAACCCCAGACATCTATTTGAAAATTCATAAATGGTTATACATAGGATTACACAGGGAACTGATTGTATTGAAATATGGTTATAAAAACAACACACTAAGTTCATGTAGTCCAGATTAAAAGCCTTTCCTCATAGATCAATAATTATTCTTCATATGCTTTTAAATTTCCAGAAATTAACATGGAAGAGAAAGTTAAGGGATCTGCAGGAAGAACATCTGGCAGAAAAGAAAAGGGTAAAGACTGTAATGAAAGTGGTCCAAGGTTTGTGATTATAGCACAGGCTTTCTGATTTATCTCCATTTGTTTACTTTCAAAACTCTCCCCCTGCCCTGACTCAGGTAGGTGATGTTCTACTAACAAAAGGGTTTGAGGATTGGATGTGGAAAAGGAAATTCAAAATGAAAAATTACTCATGGCTAAAGGCATTGTGAACCACAGGAACTCCAATCATACAGAAAGGTTGTAGCATAAGTTCACATTTCTCTTGGTCAAAGACAGCCTCATTAAGTGTGGTAAGAACAGTTGGAGTGACATGAATTGTGGTAATGCTGTTTTTTACTCTGAACAAACAACCTTTTCTATTTTTCAGTTGCTGTTCTTATCAAACTATCAATGGATATTCTAATTCTACTAGCCCCAGAAGCTCACCAGGGGATACAAATTTTATGGGAAAAAGTTGTTAATATTTCCTTATCAAAATTGGGGGTCAAGATGGCAAATACTTCAGACGAAGACAAACCAAGTATTAGTGGTATTTTTATGGGATTTATTTATACCTACAGAAATTTCTTGTTATCCTGAGTTCTTGTCTTTTAAAAACCCATTTTAACATAATTATATAGATCAGATAATGCCAAACTTCTACCCTTTAGCTTTCCATAATCTGTACTAAAACAGACTGTGGGCCAGATTTGTCTCAGAAGCTACACTTTCCTTACACTTAATATAGACAAATGAAGACTCTGAGGATTATATGATTGGAGGATTATATGATTATATGAGTTGACAAAGCCTTAAGCCTCGTAGTTATTTTAAAAGTTTATCTCTTTTTATTTCTGTTTTCCTTAGGTATGTACATACTTCCTCAAGGGAAAGCTGGTAGTGATACTGACCATACTGTTCCTCTTATTTGTCTCTATAGAGAAAACAAAAATATATTTTGCCTTCATTTGCAAATGAATATAACCACAGGCTATTTTCTCTAAGCTTATGAGAACATGGACTTTTATAATGCCTTGCTCCATTACACTCTGTGTAGATTATGTATTGAGTAGGATGAAGGGAAGCTTAAGCTAAGTTATTTCATGTATCTCTGCAAATCATTCATTATATTTATGTAAGGAAAGCTTTTGCTCATTGTGTTTCAGCTAACAATTCATTTCACTTTGTCAGAGCTGAAAAATAACAGTAATGTATTTGATAATGTCTTTAAAAATATCTATGACTTAATTGTAGTTATTACCTAAATGGCAGACTACTATTTGATATGCCATTTTATAAACTAGGTCCTGAGTTCACCTCAAAGAATCCATGACTATTTTATTGAATTGTACTTTTGTATTGTACTGTATTTTATTGAAATCTGTACTCCTCCAACAAGAGATTATTTTAGTCTCTTCTGGGCTGGAATCTCTTTGGACAACATTTTAATATGGGATGTGCTTTCCTAGAGCCCAGAGCAGAAATTTGACAGATGTCATTCTTCTCAACAGTTAAAGGATGAGAATGAGAGGCTCCGAGTTTCCCTATCTCAGGATCAACGCAAAGCTACAGACCATTTTCAGCGCCAAATGGATTCACTCAATGCCAAATGCCAAGAGCAGGCCAATATCATTAAGTCACAGGAAGAAATGGTATGTTCATCTTTTTCTTCTCTAGGCCAATTTCATTCAGGATATTCAATGCCAGTCTTAAAAAATGTTCTAATTGATACCTTTGTTATTACATCACTTTCATTTTCAAATACATTACCTTAATCTCCTTGCAGCAAGTCATCCCTTGCAACAAAGGATAAAAATGAAAGAGGAAAAAAAGTAGTTCAGCAAAATTCATCAACATATCAGTCGAATTTAACAGTATGTGCCATGTTCCATAACCATAGATGTCCATTCCACCTTTGCGATGAAGGTAGAGAAGCACTTAAAAAAAAAATCTCTTTAAAGCCAACCTTTTATTTACATTAGACTTCATAATTTAGGCCAGATTATTTTCTTCTTTAATCATTGGTTCCCATCTTATTTGCAAATTTTCTCTTGAAGAGGGAAATGAAATAGGATTGGAGGTCAAAAAACAGTACCTGGGAGAGATTTTTATCTTCCTTTATTCTAGTGATAATTTTTATCTTCAGTAGAAACTATTAGTAATGACTAAGAAAAGCACAAAAGCAAAAACAAGAACACTATGCTTATGTTTATTCCATTGTTTCTTAGGATGGTTATAAATAGTCACCCTTTTACATGCTATCAGATATCAATGAGGAACAACTGAATGTATACCAACACAAACACAATCTACTAATGTATTGATCATTGAGATTTTTAAAAATTGTTAGATACAACCAGCAGCAGGTGGTTCATTAATTAAGCAAATACAGTTGCTTCTTCCTTATTTTGTAAAAAATCGTTCTATCCAAAAATGTATTTTTCCCTAATTTGTCATTATGCCTGAAAATAGTACCTTTAGAGAACCACTCATGTATAATATTGAGAATTTATCAAGCAATCAAGCAATCACTTTGCTTGACTGTGATTTCAATAGTATGGCTAGTCCCTTGAATAGCAAAGATCTCAACTACTTGCTGTTACCTCATCCTATGCGAATCATGTATTTCTGTAAATCTGCCATTGGGAATCCCACCCCATCCCCCAAAGATGCCAGAGATTCCTGTGGTTCTGCTTCTTCTTCTCCTTTTTTTTTTAACCCTTGCCTTCTCTCTTAGAATTGATACTAAATAATGATTTTAAGGCAGAAGAGCAGTAAATGCTAGGCAATTGGTGTTAAGTGACTTACCCAAGGTTACACAGCCAGGAAGTCCCTGAGACTACATTTAAACCCAGGTCCATTCCCAGCCTTAGGCCTGCCTCTCTATCCAATGAGCCACCTAGCTGCCCCTCCTGTGGTTCTTTTAATATCCTAGTGTTATTAATATGACACTGCGGTTATCCATCCCCTCTTTTATTCTTCTTATTAACTGGCTTATCTTTTTCTGGCCATGACCTTGATGAAGATTTTTTTATGCAACTTCTCAAATGTAGTCGTTGTTATTGTTGTTGATGATAGCTAGCAATTTTATACAGTGTTTAAAAGTTTGCCAAGCACTTTACAAATATTATCTCATTTTATTCTCACAACAACACTTGAGAGATAGGTGCTATTGTTATCCCTAATTTATAGAGGAAATTGGGTCAGACAGTACAGCTTGTAAATGTCTGAGGCAGGGTTGGAGTTCAGGTCTTTTTCAAATCAAAGTTCAGCCTTTTCTCCATTGCTCCAACCTCTACCTATCGTGAACCTTTTCATTGACCTTTGGGTTACTTGTGATGTTGATTTTTTTGAGAGCATGGCATTCCATTGTTTGAAGCCATATAATATCTCTAGGAAAATACTGTTGATATGTTGATTTCTGGCATTGGACCTTTTAGAATTATGGAAAACAATGAGCAATCTTTCAGTTGTGATGTAATATGAGCTCATCTTCTTATTCATTTCTGCACTTAACTTTCTACCTGTAGAGACTGATGACAATAAACAAATGTACATAATGGGATATCGGTCCATTGGTCCATTGAATCATGTTAATGCATGGGTGATATACATTTTTCATCTACTTTGTATTTCTAATGTGGATAATAAAATTAACATCTTTCCCCCATTTAAAAATTTTACTGATGAATTTTTGTAGTGTTTTGTGGTGTTCTATATCAGATGTGAATAGGAACTTCTGAGATCCTCTTCATCAATAGGAAATCCTTTTTATGGTTGAACTCTTCGCAAGTCGCTTTACTTGACTGATAGGCAAGCAAATCATTCTCTATTTCTGATGTCAGTATCCAGTGGATTACTGAATGAAGCTATATGCGTATCTTTATCTTTTTCTATAACATCCATCATAGGATCTTGTACAGTTTTAACAAATGATGAGAGATACTTTGGGAAGGAGTTTCAAGATTATATTTGGTTATACTTCGTGGCAGCATGACATAGGAAGCTTGATGTAGAGCTAGGAATACCTGGATGTAAGTCTTGCCTCTGACACGTACACACTATGTTATCCTGGGCAAGCTAGTTAGCTTCTCAATGTTCTAAGTCAGAGGTATCAAACACAAGGCTCATGGGCTGCGTATACACCACAATGCTCCTGAGTATGGCTGAACCAGATGTTTTTGGGAGATATTTACAAAATAAATGAAAAAAGAATAAAACATAGATATATGAATATGTAGTTTTCTGAGTCAATATGCAGTGTGTAGGGGTCCTTATGTACGGTTTTGTGGATTCCATTGTGAGTTTGACACCACTGTTTAGGGTTAACTGTCTAAAGATATGTATTTCAGAGATGGTGTTGACATATTTGAAGAGGGAGTTTCCTATCCAAGAATTCCCTATACCAATGAAATCACATGTCCAATCCCTATCCCCATCTGCCTCTACTGAGTCCTATGTTAAAAACAAAACAAACACCATCACTGTCTGCTGAAACTGAAAAGATGTGGGCTTTGACAGAAAATTATCTGCAAAAGTCTATTTTCTTCTTATGTTTCTGTTAAGAATCACCATGATATGTATACGTTAACTTTTTTGTAAATATTTTATAAACATAGGAAGGCAGGCATATGGATCAATCATCATTGTATTGTTAGTCACCTTCTTGGTAGAAGCATCAGCTCTTGGAATCTTTCTCTCATAAGATATCTTGAAAATGGACTCCTGAGTACTTCTGAGGCAATATGACCAGAATCTCAGATTTCTTTTATGGATTTGCTCAGGCCCAGCCACTTTCTCACGTCAACTTTCTGTGCCATTGATGCTTTGTCACATAATACACTGGGCACTGAAGTCATAGAGTCCTAAGTGTGGTGGTTCTACTGTTTTCAATGATCAAAGTAGATGACTACAAAAAAGCAACAGATTGGGTCCATTTTGTATCTATTTATCATCCTTTTTTTGTTTCATTTACATACATCCTCAAGATCCTGTTGCTTAGCTACATCTCATAGCAAGTTCTCTGAATGTTTATTTTCTATTTAACTGCATTTTGCTATTTTTTGAAGCAGCATTACTTGTGAATTTCTCCAATGTTTTACAAAAGAACTTGTACTCTAAATAGTATTTTGTGATGGTTGCCATGCCTCATTGCTTGGCAAGGAACTAACAATTTGCTTATTGTGTATTATTTGGGGGTCCTCTCTTTCCTATTGGAGAAATATTTTCCAACAATTCTTCCCTAAGAATTAATGATAGGCAGGATCAATGTTATTTTTTTCCACTTTTTTTGGAGTTGATATGTATATAATGCTTTAAAATTAATAAAGCACTCCAACTATAAGAACTCTGTAAAGTAAGCTACTACAAAGTTTTGTTCATCCACATTTAATATATGCAGGAGGGGGAGGAACAAATATTTATATAACATCTCCTATGCACCAGACACTGCTAATAGGTGCTTTCTACAGTGGTGTTGTTGAGTTGTTTCAGTCTTGTCCACGTTTTTGTGACCCCATTTGGAGTTTTCTTGGTAAAGATAGTGAAGTGATTTGTCATTTCTTTCTCCGGCTCATTTTGTAGATGAGGAAACCGAGGCAAACTGGGTTAAGTGACTTGTCCGGGGTCAAACAGTTAGTAAAACTCTGAGGCTAGGTTTTGAACTCAGGTCTTCCTGACTTCTTGACTCCATGTGTAGCACTCTATGTGCTATGATGCCACTATGATGTCCACACAGTTCATTACCAGGTGGCAAATTTGCTAATGAGTCTCTGTTCTTAAATGGGAAGGACCCTGGACAACTAATACAGAATATATCACTTGCAGCAACCTTTCCAGCTTTTGCAAACCCAGAAACACTTTAATGCCGACATGAGGGAATAAAGTGTTACTTCTGTAGAGCATTTACCTTTTATTAAATGCAAATATCCCTAAGATATAGGTACTATATTAGGGTTTATTTATTCAACTCAATGATTAAATTTATTAATTGAATGATCCTATTATAATGCAAATTTCCCTGACAGAGGGCAGAGATTAAGTCTTATCACCTCTAAATACTTTAGCATGAATGATTTTATTCATTTATTGAAGAAGTATTTATAATAATTATTAAATGCTAACATTTATATAGTGCTTTAAGATTTTCAGAGAGATTTTAACATACTATTTCTCCCCGTGAAATGGATGTTATTATTACCTATATTTTACAGGTGAGAAACCTGAGGCTATAAGGGGTTAAGTGTCTTGCCCAGGGTCACATAGCTAGTTAAGTATTTGGAGCAAGACTTGAATTTAGGTCTTCCTGATTCTAAATCCAGATCTCTGTCTGATCATACTTCTATGTGCTACATAATCCACTCAGTCTTTCTAATTTTGCAGCCAAATGTAATCATATTTCTATGGAAGGAGATCTACTCTGAATGAGTTTTGATGGATGAACCCTTTCTCATTGGTGCAGTGGGAAACACAAAGAGTAGCTAAATTGAAGTAATAAGAAGTATGCTCCTAATTACCACCAATATGAAACTGATTTAATAATATTTTAGGGTTCATTGTATATGTGATTTTTATTCTTATTGTTGTTCTTTTGGGAATATTAGCTTATATGTGTATAGTTCTTTATAAGTAGTATATATATATATGTGTATATATATATATATTCACATATATAATAAAACTCTTACCTTCCATATTAGAATGAATACTGTGTATTGGTTCCAAGGCAGAAGAGTGGTAAGGGCTAGTTAAGTGGAGGTTAAGTGACTTGCTCAGGTCACACAGCTAAGGAAGTATATAAGGTTAGATTTGAACCCAGGGTCTCCTGTCTCTAGGCCTGGCTTTCAGTCTACTGAGCTACCTACCTGTCCCCTATGAATTGCCTATATTAAGGCAGTCAGGACAAATATCACTGTGCTCATGGGGCAGATGAATAAACTAGGCCTAAGGAAAATGAAGATACTAACTTAAAATCACATCGCTAGGAAGTGGTCAAAACAGGACTAAAACCCAGTTCTTCTGACTGCTGGGTTAGTGTTTTATTTCTTACTTATACAGAGCCCCTCTCTCTTATTTCCAGGTCTACTTTTGAGAAAACAGTTGCTCATAGCATAGCAAAAAACATTTATTTATAGAAGTCATACCATCTGCTTCTTATTTTCCTTGTTTTCAATTTTTACAGATTAAAAGGATGACTCTCAGAAAGGAGGAAGGTAAGTTTTTATGTTCTAAATGAATTGGAATTATTAGCCCCAATTATGATACTTAATATAGGGTCTTCCTCTACTCTCCCTGCCAATCACATCCTTAAGAAATCTAGGAAAAGTAATGACATCTTTAACATGTGGTAATAATATCTAACACCTAGTCTTTGGTTTTTCCAAATGAAATCTTTCATGTTCCTTGGACATATGCCCTAAGAACAAGGCATGAAATCAGAAGAAAAACAAATCATTTAAATCTAGTACAATCGGACTCTATATATCAACTTAGCAACTTTAATTTCCCTTGTCATTTTTCTAGTTAAGATCCATATCTCTGCCACTATCTGCCATGTATCACATTTTTATTTGGCTGAAATTTAGAGTAGAGAGGAACCACTCATGATGAGGTATAGCTTGCAAGGGAGCTTTAGTTTATTCTTATAATAATGTTAGGATGTTTTAATTTCTAA
Organism: Gracilinanus agilis; assembly: GCF_016433145.1. Taxonomy (NCBI): domain Eukaryota; kingdom Metazoa; phylum Chordata; class Mammalia; order Didelphimorphia; family Didelphidae; genus Gracilinanus; species Gracilinanus agilis. Next base: position 328,960,467 of record NC_058132.1, read on the forward strand.
AATGGCATATATGCATAGATATAGCCTTCTAAACAAAGGCTCCCTGGGGGGGGGAAGTTCTCAATTTTTTTAAGCATAAAAGGATCTCTAGGTCAAAAAATATAAGAAACATCATATTATATACCACGCTATCTCTCTGCCTTCATGTTGTTTTTCCCTAAAACTTGTTTGCTCCTTGATGTCAGTTGTTTTCATTTTTGCCCTTATACTCCCAATACCTCACATAGAGTCTTGTACACAGTAATTTCTTAATAATCACTTCTTAAATTGGATTAGATTGTTTGAGAGCAGAACCATGAGCAAAGATAAAGCAACTACAGTGAGGTTATGCTTTTGACTTCCATATTCCTCAATTCTTTTTCTTTATTTTTATTTTATTATTATTTTTTAAAATTTTAAACCCTTAACTTCTGTGTATTGACTTATAGGTGGAAGAGTGGTAAGGGTAGGCAATGGGGGTCAAGTGACTTGCCCAGGGTCACACAGCTGGGAAGTGTCTGAGGCCGGATTTGAACCTAGGACCTCCCGTCTCTATATACCTGGCTCTCAATCCACTGAGCTACCCAGCTGCCCCCAATTCTTTTTCTTTAAAAAAAGTGAGCTCAAGAATAAGCTCACCTGCTATTTTGGTTTTTCTTTTGTTTGCTTTTGTTTAACAAAGCACTTGATACACTACTTTAAATCCTGTGAAATAGGCAGAACAAATATTTTACCCATTTTCCTGATGCCATGGTGCCATGAGGAACCCGCTTCTCAGGAAGCTGAAGGATTTCTTGACTTGAGATTTCTGAGCTACAGAAGGGCTAGAGCCACACTAAGTTTGATACCAATATGATGAGCCTCTGCAACCTGGGTGTTACCAGGCTGCTTAAGGATGGGCCAACTGGCTTATGTTGGAAACAGAATTGATTGGACTTTCCAACCAGATCAGCAGTGCAATTGGATCTGGGAGTGAATGCTGTATTTTTAGACTCCTTGTAAGGAAACTAAGGCTTATGACTTACTAAGATAGTAAATGAGAGAAGTGAGAATCAAAGTCAGTTTTTCTGGCTCTCAGAATGCTTTTCCCATTCTTCTACTCATCTCAGGGGAAAGTAAGTAGAAATGAATGTGGGATGGGCCACTTAACTATTTCTTTTCTTGATAGTGATCCACCAAATAGTAAAAGCAGAAGAAACAGAAGATTCTACTACACAAGAAGGTAGGAAAGTAATTTCCATGTGTTTTATTTATGTATTATATTAATAATGATGCCATATGTTATAGGCAATATAACATAATACATCTTATTTATATTGTTATGTCACAATACATTATCTTATGCTATATCATGCTACTTTGTATACTATGTTATATTATATCTTATTTTATATTATAGCTGCTCATATCAGAAGATAGTTTCAGAAGCACTTTTAGAGGAGTAGAATGGGGAATGCTATATCTGGTTTTCCTTACTCAGGGTGTGGCCTGCATGTGGATAATTGTATTTTAAAACAGACCTCTTTTTTAAAGTTCAGAATTATAATTTCCAGTCATTTCAAAGTAATAAATAAATGATCTCTATAGCTAAGTAATAGATCTAAAATAATAGAATAAGGACTCGACCTATTATTTCACTGATACAGAGAACTCTTAGATGAACATCACAAAGTTAATATGTTTCAGAAATGGAAATCAATTCCTGTATTTAAGTTATTGGATCTGGAGTCAGGAAGACTCAAGTTCAAATCTAGCCTCACACAGTTACTAACTATATGACTTTGGAGGAGTCATCTAACCTCAATTTCCTCCTCTGTGGAATGAGTATAATAACACTACCTATTTTTCAGGGTTGTTTTGAGGATCAAATGAGACAGTATTTGTAAAGTATTTGCTACATAAATGTAAGGTATTATTGTTTTTACAAAGCAAAACTACCTAGTGGTGCTTCTCAGGAAATAAAAGAAAAAAACATCAGACATCAGATTTTGAGGCATATGTAATCTTCCAAACATGTACCAATAGAAAAATTGAAGAATATTTAACATAATCTATTAATCATGCACAATTACTACCAGTTTCTCATTAAGCAAGCATAGTTCTAGACTTTAAAAAAATCAAACTTCACAAAATACATAAATTGGCAATGGGGAGAGTTTGAAGGGATAATAAGGATCGTTTTAGGGACAGGGACTAGACCTATGATTTCACTAACATGGTGAACTCAGGTCAAGAAACTCCCTCTACCAAGGCAATTGGTACCTTTCTGGAATTTATTATAGTCTTTGAGAGTTGCCTGCAACATTAAAAGAGACAGCTAACTTGTCCCAGATCACATATCCAGCATATGTCAGTGACAGGATTTTAACTCTAGTCTTCCTTGTTCCAAGGCCAGGTCTCTATCCACTTTGCTACACTTCCTCTCAAGAATCATTGTTAGATTTTTTAAAAAATTAGTTCTCCTTTGCATCTTGAACATATATGTCTGCATTTATGCCTATAATTACATATATTCATGAAATTGACATGTAACTATATGCATATATAGATGTAAAACATATTTTTATGTATTTTAATATAACATTTATGAGAATTCAAGTTACCTTTAACTTAAGGAATATAACTTTTGTGTAAAGAAAGATTATGGGGCAAATTTAATTCATATAGATACAAAGGGAATGCAAAGTAAAGGAATAATAAATTAAGGTGAAGTTAGGAAAGGTCTTAAGTATTACCCATTGCTCTTTGAGGTTGAATAAACTGAGAAAGACCCAGTTTTGATTGGAGCAAAGTGTCAGACCAGCTAGATCATGGGCAGCAGTTAGTCAAGACTGCTTATGTAAGGACTGCTAGAGAGAAAAGTCAGACGTAACTTGAACTGGAAAGAGGCAGAACATACATTAGCGTCCAAAACAATCAGTGATCTGGAAATATGAGTGGCAGGGTGGAGGCCAGGCATTTTATTAGTTATCACCGCACAGAGAAAAGTCAAAGATTCAGAAACTGGAAAATTAGTCGAAGTACGGTGGGACAAATTCCATTCAAAGGCAAGGAGGTATGAGAGAAAAGCAAGCTGTACATAACATAATCTCTGGTTTCTTGCACAGTTCTTTTTTCTCCCCGTTCTTCTCTATACATGAAAATATCCATTTATTGGCGTTTTAAAAATTCAGAACAAATGAATGAATGAATGAAAAGATAATTAACTAAAATCTGAAGTGAGGAATCCAGGAAGTTTGAGTTTGAGACATTGGCACCAGTGAATAGAATCCCCAAAGTGACTGAAATTCTTGGGTAGTGTTTCTTCACTTTTGGCCATCTTCTGCATTTTTTTCTGAATATGAGCCACATTGTGTTCAAATGTAAGTACATTAGGAAACTATAGCCAGATGTCTGTGTCAGAGCCTTGCATTATAGTTACCATTACAGAATAGTCCTTATCCCTGTGTTGCAGTTTGAAGAGTAACACTTTTGACGATAAAAGCATTCTAAAAGGGAGATGCCTGAGAATCTTAATGTAACCAGCAAATTAATTCGTTAAAAATAAATAAAAGGTTGGCTGACCTCAGTGATTTGATTGTGTTGCAGAGTTGGAAGATTCCTTAGATGGAAAGCAGAAGGTGTTGGAAGTGCTGAGAAGAAATCCTAACTTACTGAAACAATTCCGACCAATTTTAGAAGATACTTTGGAAGAAAAACTAGAAAGTATAGGACTAAAAAGGGCAAGTTTCTATGAGTCCAATACACTTTCATTTGCTGGGCCCTGTAATCAAGACATAAGATCTTGTATTACTGTATTATCTTTGACTATAATTAACACATTTGTTTAGCTTTAATAATAAGTACATATACATTTCAGTTAAAACTGAAAGCAAGAAAGGAAGAACAATTAGCATATTAACAAATATTAATGAATTGCATTTTGATTGGTTCACACATTTACTATTTAAAATAATTGCTTCAAAGCAATAGAATGGTGAAGTCTCTAGACTTGTTACTGGGAAATCTGCTCCTGTAATCAGTAGTGAAAGAAGAGTAATGACCAAAAAAGAAAAAAAAGACTAACATTTATGTAGTGTTTTAAAGTTTATAAATTGCTTTGGAAAATTAGCTCATTTTATAGTCACAACAACCTGGGAAGGTAGACATTTGTCTAGGGACCTATAGTTTGTCAATGTTTTGAGACTGGATATGAACTCTGGTCATCTTATTCCAGTTCCAGCACTTTCTTGTGCCATATTAGCTTCCTCTTTGGGAGTTTGTAGATAGTGTTGGATCTGGAGCCAGGAAGACTCATCTCACTGAGTTCATATCTGGTTTCAGACACTTATTAGCTGTGTGATCCTGGGCAAGTCAATTAACTCAGTTTGCCTCAATTTCCTCATTTGCAAAATGAGCTGGACAAGGAAATGGAAAATCACTCCAGTATCTTTGTCCACATAACTCCAAATGGAGTCATAAAGAGTTGAATATGAATGAAAATTGCTGAATGACAAAGCTGACTCTTTAAATAGTGGCTAGAGTGTGGTTCTTGGAGTTAGATCTGCATCCAAACCTTATCTTAGCAACAATTGTGTGAAAATGGGCAAGTCATTTGATATTTTTGAGTTTTAGTTTTCTCAGTTATAAATAAACATAAAAACACTACCATACAGGTCTGGTGTGGGGATCAAATGAGAAAAACTATGCAAAATGCTTTACAAACTTTAAAGATATATATAATAAATATGTCAGCTCTTTTTTTATTTTACATATACATTTTTACCAATTTCCACATGTCTTCGAATTTATATTATCCAAATTGTCTCACTCCCTCCTTTCCTCCCCTCTCCTAGGGCTGGCAAGCAATTTAATTGGGTTATCCATGTATTAACACAAAACATTTTACCATAGTGTCCATTTTTGTAAATAAATAATCTTATAAAACCAAAATTCTAAAACATATACCCAAATAAACAAGTGAAAAATCATATGCTTTAATTTGCATTCCTATTTCAACTTTGGAGGCAGATGGTATTAGTTCTTATTATTGTTATCATTATTCCTAGTGGCCTGAAAAAAGATATTAGAATTAAGACTAAAAAGAAGGAATAAGAGAGCTATCTTGCTGATACAGATTCTTACTGGTATCTATCTATTTTGTCTGCTTTAGGGTACAAAGGGAATTTCTGATCAGACTTACAGAAATCTGGAAGTAATGTTAAAAGCCCACCGAGAACAGAAGTCCAAGAGGTTTTCTGAATTCTTGAAACTAAGAGACAAGCTTATTAAGGAGGTTGCTCAAAAAATTGGTCAAAGGCAGCAGAATGATAGCATATTGTTACAGCCTGTTAATGTGGCTACAGGTAAGTAGGTGGGGAATTGTGTTTGGGGACCTCTGTGTATGAAACATTTGAAATTCCATCTGGTGCACATCAATATTTGTAGAACTTGAGGATATGGAATAATAGAATTGAAGGATCCCTAAAGACCATCAGATCCAAATCCCTCCTTTTACAGATGAGATAGCCAATGCTTAAACAAATTAAGTAACTTGGCTAAGATGATAATTTACTTCTTCTCCTTAGTGTGAGAATCATGGAATTTTAAAATTGGGATAGTTCTAGGCTTAGAGAATTCATCTTACAGAGGGGAAAGCTGAGATCCAGAGAAGGAAGTAACCTGATCAGTGGGGCAGGTAGGTGGTGTCACAGTGCTCAGAGCACTGAACCTGGAATTAGGAAGACCAGAGTTTAAATCCAGTCTCAGACACTAGTTGTGTGACTCTGGGCAAATTACTTAATTCCTGTTTGTCTCAGTTCTCTCATCTATAAAATGGGGATAATAATAACACCTATTTCTCAAGGTGGTTGCTAGGATGAGATAATAATTGTAAAGAACAGCATATGGCACAGAGTAGGTGCTATATAAATGTTAGCTCTTATTATTTATTGTTATTATGATATAGTTAGGATTTGAACTCAAGTCTTCTGATTCCCAAATCAGTTACTCTTTGCATTTCACTATCATGCCTTACTCCGTTGTCCTATACTACCTTCCTCATAAGTTTAAATTCTGGATCTTCAAGCAGAAAATGTAAAAAAAAAAAAACAAAAACAAACCTCTCTTGCCATTTCTTAACTACAAGATAAATATTTGAGGCTCAATCAGTGATACTATCTCCAATTTTTGTAGGGATCCCTTTAATGCAGGAACTTCTTGGGTAGTGTTTGTTACTATGCAAATTAGGTCTGGCTAATGAGCTCTGGACCTGAAGGCTTTTGGAAAAGGTGAATTTGATTACAAATAGACAATAGGATGCTCAGTTCTTATAGCAAGAAATACTTCTAATTATTTCCTAATTCTGCTATTGGAAAAAACATCTTAAGAATTAAGTAACTGGGGGTCAGTTAGGTGGCTCAGTGGATTGAGAGCTAGGCCTAGACTAGATGGGAGGTCTGGTGTTCAAGTCTGACCTCAGACACTTCCTAGCTGTGTGAACCTGGACAAGTCACTTAACCCCCATTGCCTAGCCCTTACTGCTCTTCTGTCTTGGAAACAATACACAGTATTGATTGTAAGACAGAAGGTAAAGGTTAAAAAAAGAATTAAGGAATTATTTTTATTTACTAATGTATTTAGGGTACCTCTTAGATTGTTAGCCATTTCCTAATCAATGAGCACTTAGTCTGTTCAAAAGTAGTTATGTATATTGTTATATGTTGGGTTTTTTCTTTCTGTTCTTGACTTTCTTGGGTCTGGAAGGTTAAGCTATACTCCTGCTTATAAATAAGTTCAATCTAATTCATTGCAGATGGGCATGATCTTATTCTATTCTTTTGAAAGCCCAAGAAAAGAATAGTTTTCTTTCTCTTCAGGTAAATATTTTCAGTATATAATTCTCTCAGGAAATTTTTTATTTCTCATCTAACTTTCCTATTTTGATTCTTCTCCAAATCCTCCATTCTTTCTTGCATGAAGGCAGAAAATGATGGTCACCATTCTCTAGGCTTCTGAGTAAAGAAAGCGGTGTCCCTTTTAACTGCTAATCCCTTCCTCTTCTTTATCTTCTGTCCATTAAGGATGGTAGGAGGGTCCTTTATTCTCTCTTTCTTACCTTCCATTGTAAGTTTCCCTAATTCAGCTAGGTCTCTGTGGTATGTGACTTAATTTGTGTTGTATTTCACAGTAGAAATCCCATATCTCTGATCTATCTGCCCTAAACATCTTTCTCTGGTTTCTGAGTTTCTCCCTCAAAATATACCCTAAACATTTCTCTTTCTTGGTCCTCACAAAAGTATATTTTGTCATTATTCCCTTATGCTGCCAGTTTAAGTCCTTTCCCTTGAACCGTGTCTTGTCTATGTTTTCAGGATCATCTCAAATCCTTCCTATTAGCTTTTATTTTCTTGTTCAATCATGTCCAACTCTTCATGACCTCCATTTGGAGATTTCTTGGCAGAGATACTGGAATGGTTTGCCATTCCCTTCTCCAGATCATAGGGATAAGGTAATTGAGGCAAATGGAATTCAGTGACTTACCCAGGGTCACACAGCTAATAAGTGTCTGTGGCTGGATTTGAATTCAGTAAGATGAGCCTTCCCAATTTCAGGTTCGGCATTCTATCCACTGAATTACCTTTTATTTTCTACCACTACCCTAACCCACACTGATCTTCCCTTTCCTTAGGACCTAAAGCATAAAAAAGGACAGTACTTGTATAATAACAATTTGATAATAACACCCAGAACATGACTCAAGAAATGATTGGTGAATTGAATAGTATTCCACATTGTGTTATTCTGTTTCTTGTTCAGGAGTCTTGTTACCTAGGTCCTGAGTGAACCAGAGAGTGTGTTGCCCTTGTCATCCCCGCCTTAGGGCTTGGAACAGAGCTAGATGCATTAGTAGGGAAAGGAAGGGAATAAACATTTAGATAGTGTCTACTATGTGTTAACCACTTCTACACATATAATTTCAATGAATAGTAGGTACTCAATACATACTTATTGTTTGACGTAATACCCTCTTGTCCCCAAGTTAGTATTTTTCTCACTTTCCTGTTATTGTGAGCTTTTCTGTTTCCCATCTTTCTCAGAAAGATCCTGCTTCTGGGTAGATGTGCTCTTTTACAATTCAGCATTTGACCTTATTGAATTTTACAACAGTAAGAATAGAATAGACAAGTTCACCATGAAGATGCTCAGTATTTGAGTTTTCAGCTTCTCTGTCATGGAAATCTCAGCAGACACATTTGGCTCTTAGACTAGGCAGTATTCCTTAGACCTCTTGTAGAAAGAGGGTTTTCCTGCACCCTCGACCCAAGTAACTCAATCAAGAAGACAGGCTTGAATGATGAAGAGTGTGTGTGTGTGTGTGTGTGTGTGTGTGTGTGTGTGTGTACACATTGTTGACCTGGGTGGCCAGAATTCCTGGGAATGTGTCTTGGGCCACAGCTAGAGTGACTTAGGTGTAAAAGGAGGCAATGCTATTTCTTGTTTACTTTTTATATTTTATTCTCTAGAATTTCTTCAAAGCATGCTGCCCTTTGCCTAGGTAGATGCTGCCACCTAGCGTCTTAACTGGAATTTTTTTTTTTTTTTTTTTTTTTTTTTTGCCAAATCTCTTAAAAATCATTTTAAAACAGAGACATAGTCTATTTCGCAAAGCAGGAATTCAGGAATTCTGTGGCATAGAATGAGAGAATCTTAAAGCCAGAAAGGCTGCTAGTGATCCTCTAATCTCTCATTTTACAGATGAGATAACTGAAGACCTGAGAAGTTAAATTACTGAAGGTTATATCATTAGTGCTAAAGCCACAACTAGAACCCAGGTCTTCTGATCATGATCAGGGGTATTTCTATGACATCTTAAAGCCTTAACTTAGTAAGAGAATTCTCAGGCTTCTTTCAATTAAAATGGGGGGAAGAAGCCTGTTCTTAAGGTTTGAGTGAAGGGAAATGAGATGTTAAGTGTTTAAAATCTCTTGGTCAAAGGTATGTTTTCTCTATTCCTGTCCTTTCTTTTTCTTGTCACTGTTTAGTTGTTTTCAGTCATGTCTGACCCTTCTTGACAGTTTTCTTGACAAATATACTGGAATGGTTTGCCATTTTCTTCTCCAGTTCAATTTAAAGATGAGGAACTGAGGCAAAGAGGATTAAGTAACTTCTTCAGGGTCATATAATTAGTGAGTATCTGAGGCCAGATTGGAACTCTCAAAGATGGGTCTTCTTTACATTAGGCCTGGCCTTCTATCCACATTACTCTAATACTCTGAGGATCAATGATTTCTTCAGATTGATATATACTACTTTTCTCAGTAGACAATCTATTTTTTTACAAATTAATTTAGTTCAGTTAAATCTGTACTATGAATCTATTATAGATGAAGGAATTTGTTTTATTGAGGATGGAATCATATCATTTTAGAGCTAGAAGAGAACTTGGAGATCATCTAGTCCACCTTCATTTTATAGATGAAAAAATTGAGGGTCTGAAAGGGGAAATGACTTACCCAGAGATACTAGCTAGTGACAGAGTTGGGACCAGAACCTTGATTCTCCAACTTCTAATCTAGTGGTCAATATTCTCAAGAAGTTTGAGAAAATATTAAATATTTCTATGTGACTTGGCTGTATCTGAGATTCTCTCCATTTTTTTTTTCAAAATTTTCATTCCTAATATTCCAGCCAATATTTTTGCTTTCATTTGAGAACACTTGTTGGGGATGCCATTTGTGGTTCATTCGAGTATGTGTTTATATTCAGACCTATTTGTTTCTCTAGTCAAAAGTCAGAGGAGCCCACTGCCCAGAAGAGAAGTTCAGCAGAAGTCCAAAACACTTCGAGTGGAGTCACAGTCCCAACAAACAGCATCACCAATGCTCAAAACACCACAGAGCAAAGTCAACCACAGCCCTGCCCCACCAGAGATACCAGTTCCAACTCCACGAAGCAAAGTTCCTGGGCCCCCTGGTCCTCGTGCTTCCCCTGGGCCTGGGCTGAGGTAAGACTCAAGTTTCATAGCTACCACTAATGTTTTTTCTGTGGTAACCACATGCTTAAATATACTCTTTTGTTCACTTTCAGATTTTTCCTTCTGGAACTTAAATACACCCCTCAAATGTGCTGGCAAATGCTTAACATTAGGCTCTGAGTGTAATAAATATTCAACACATTCTTTCAGGTTTTATCTGCATCATTAACATTTTCTCTAACACTTTCTAAGGTCTAGACAATCCACAAAATTGGAAGTCAAGCCCTGATTTGCAGTTGAGATATATATACTGAACTGAAAATGTATTGACTCCCACACAGGGAACTAGTTTGAACTGTCTTTAGCATATACCTCCCTAGAGGTAGATTGATAATTAACAGTATTTAAAACATAATATAAGCATAGGATCTTGGCTCACTTTTTAAAAATGTGGATCTGGGATCCTTGATGATGGAAAGTTATTTTCAAATGTATATGAAATTTAACAAAATAGTAAGAAAACTATCCTGCTTATTTTGTATCCTCTTCTGAAATATCTTTTATAGGTATACAATTTAGTCCATATTTGACTTTGGAAAAATGCAAATTATCTCAAATGTTCTCAAGCTTCTTTTTAAAAATATATTTTATTTTTACCAATTACACATAAAGACAATTTTTACATTCTTTTTCAAAAATTTTGAGTTCTGGGAGGCAGATAGGTGGCTCAGTGGATTGAGAATCAGACTTAGAGGCAGGAGGTCCTGGGTTCAAATCTGAACTCACATATTTCCTAGCTGTATGACTCTGAGGATGTCGACTAACCTCTGTTGCCTAGTCCTTACCACTCTTCTGCCTTAGAACCGATACATAGTACTGATTCTAAGTTGGAAGGTAAAGGTTTTAAAAATAAATAAAAAATTTTGAGTTCTTAATTTCCTCCTTTCCTCCTGTTCGTTTCCACCCCACCTAAGATGGCAAGCAATTTCATATAGCTTCTACATGTGTAGTTATGCGGAATGTATTTCTATATTAGTTGTGTTGTAAAAGAACACACAGACCAAAAAAAAAAAAAAAAAAGAAAAAAGAAAATCAATTTGCCTTAGTATGCATTTATACTCTATCAGTTATTTCTCTGGAGGTGGATAGCATTTTTCATCTTAAGTCCTTTGGAATTGTCTTGGATCATTGTATTGCTAAGAATAGCTAAGTCGTTCATGTTTTAATCATTGTACAATATTGTTACTGTGTACAATGTTCTGGTTCTGCTCACTTCAGTTTGCATTAGTTCATAAGTCTTTCCAGGTTTTTCCAAAATCATCCTGTTCATCATTTCTTACAGCACAATAGTATTCTATCACAAACATATATCATAACTTTGCTAGCAATTCCTCAGTTGATGGAACCTGTAGAAAATATAGGTAAATAATAATGGAGACACCAGGGATGTTAAAATAGAATCTAAATAGTTGTGGGTACACACACTGGGTTTTAGGAGAGACAGGACCTGGACAGGGAGCCCAGAACAGCTAAGCTGCTCCTAACTGACAAAATGGCTGTTGATCAACTGTCACCCTGGGCCAGAGGCTTTGAATCCAACAGACAAGGTAAAGGTTATAACAGCTTTAATTATGTTTAACTAAAAGGTGGGAAAGGGATTCTATATTTAAAATCTAAAGGGCAAAACCACAGGGCAAGGGGAGGACTTATTTCTACACTAATCTAAGTGATCTAACAGGCAGGGCCCAAGAAGCAGTGCAGTCTCTGGGAGCTGATTCAAGCCTGGTGCCAGCCAGACTTGAACAGCACAGCTATGGATCAGAGGGGTGGCTTTGAGGGTTCTCACAGTTTTCCAAAGAGGTTCACAGGATGCCATAATTCTAGGTAGTCCAAGATACCAAGAAGAGTGAGTGAATTTGAGGTGCTGTCCACCAGGTCTCAAATTCCTCCTCTGCTTGGTTCTGCTCTGTAGGTCTTCTCCTCTTTGTTGGAAATCCACCTATGCTCAGGATCCCAAGGAAATCAGGAAGCAGGGTCTGAGATCTCCCTGGGCTGGCAACAGTTTGCCCACCACTAATGGAGTCTCTCTCTCAGGGCACACACACTTCCTCCTCCTTCATTCTATCCTAGAATGCTCGAGGCTTCCTGCTAGGTCAACCTTAATACTCAATTAACTAACTAATCTTCTTCACAACAAACCCAAGCTTCTTATAAAAGCAAAGGCTCATCTTTGTAATATTAATAGAAATTAATTAAAAGAAATATATGAACAGAACATGTCCAGGCATGTAATAAGGGTAGGATTTGAAGTTCAGTATTCCTGATTTCAAGGTTAGGTAAAAAGGAAAGAGGGAAGGGATGTATTGGCGGGGCTCATGTTTTTACATTGTAGAAATTTTGGATACATTGATTCCTCTAACCCCTTCTTTCCCCTCCCTCAGAACTGATCTCTCCCTTCTAATAACAAAGAAAAATTGAGCAAAAATAATTCATACAGTGACTATGCCCAACAACATAGTCAACATTCTGCGCCCCCCCAGCCCCATTTTTCTCATTTTTTCTAATAAGAGGTGGGAGGCATATTTCATGATTTATTCAGATTAAGAATGGTCACGAAAATTACTCATAGTATTAGTAATGATGATGATAGCTAGCACTATTATTTATAAGGTTCACAAAGCAATTTGCATATGTTATATGGTCCTCACAACAATTGTGGGAGGTAGGTGCTATCGTTTCTCTCATTTTACGGATGAGGAAACTGAGGCTAAGAGAGGTTAAGAACATAGAAGTAAATATCTGATGCTGATGCTAATAATGTAGACTAAAATTCCAGTTAACCATACCCTATGAAGTTGTCTATAATTAACCTATAAAATCAGTCTGGGGCTAATGTATCTGAACCGAATAGCTTATTGAATTTTCAGGAGGAGTCCAAACAAGAGAACCAGTTCAAACATCCTTCAGAATGGGGAAGTTCTTAGAAAATTTGGTTCCCTTGATGACTTTTTCCTATGGATTTGTGTTTGTGCTCTCTTGTGTTCTGTGTTCCCCTGGAGAAGAACTTGGGTAGTTTTTGCTTCTGGGATATTTGCTAAAACAAAGCTCATGTATTCTTAGTCTACTTCAAGAGAAGCAGTGTGTTCAGAACATGGGAGGTGTTACATAATTTGCAGCATTGTGCATAGTTCTTAGTGACACATTTTAGAAAAGATATTTACAAATTGGACTTTGTATAGAGGAGGACAGCCAAGACTTTGAGGAGATTCTAGAACATGCCACATGAGGATTATTTGAAAGTATTGGGGATGTTTGGTTCAGAAAAGAGAAAACTTGGAGTAATATGTTCATTATTACTTTGAATATTTGAAAATTGCTTATTCAGAAGAGGTATTAGGCCTTTTTACTTGGTAACCTTCACCTGTTACTCTAGTTATGAGGCTAAATAGGAGAGACTTCCTGTCAGCTAGAGCTCACCAGGTGTGTAATGAATGGCCTCAGCAAGTTAGTTCTACTTCATTGGAGATCTTAGGATGCCCACTTGGGTATGTTATAATGGCAATTTCCTCACTGGCATGAGTTAGATTGCAAGGCCATTGAGATCTAATTCAACCCAATCCAATAAACATTTATTAAGCTTCTACTACATGTAAGGTACTGGGGGATAGAGAGATAAAATGAAAAAAAAAATCTGCCCTCAAAGAGCTTATATTTCTTTCCATACCTTTCAGTCTTTGATACTTTCTAGCACATTTAACCTTCCAGAATATTTTTGCACTTTTTTCATTTCACTTATATTTAAAATGTTACTCATGTTCATATAGAAATGAAATTACCTTATACCTATATTTGAATCTTTTAGCACTCCACCTTTCACATCTGAAGATGATTCAGAAGGAGATCGTATTTCCCATCCAAATCTTCAAGCTCCTTCTAGGTTGGATGTTAGAGATGACAATGATTGGGATTGGTCTGATACTGAAACCTCTGATGAGAAAGTCCCTAAACCCATGGAAAGTTCTGGTGGAATAGCTTCCACAGGTGAGTACTTTTTACTTGATTGGTGAAATATGAAGACCCAGATTTATATGGCTAATTTAAATGTCCTTTGTTTTCTTTATTATTTTTTCTTTGATGGTGACATCCTTTACAATATATGAGACAGAGATAGAAATCAATATTATTTTCTGATAATTCCATAGGTTAGCAGGAAGACCACAGAAATCCATTGGTATTTTATCTAACTATACTATAAAGCCCAAATCATGCAGCTCAATTGCTTAATTAGCCTTCAGAAATTTATTTAAAATAGATTAGCTCTGGGTAGCTATAGACTATCTGAAAGAAAAAGGATTTTCTACCTTCCTTCCTTCCTTCCTTTCTTCCTTCCTTTCTTCCTTCCTTTCTTCCTTCCTTTCTTCCTTCCTTTCTTCCTTCCTTTCTTCCTTCCTTTCTT